>NC_140476.1:157500-177500 GCF_051167445.1 Perissodus microlepis
AAGTCTGTGTTTTGGAGTTTTGTCTTTCGGGTGAACCAGTTTTTGTCTGAGTGTGTTGCTGGGTCTGAAATGCACCGGGATGTCATGCTTGGAGAAAACTCTCCTGAGTTTTTCTGATACACCGGCTACATAGGGGATGACAATGTTGTTGCGTCTGTCCTTCTTATCCTCCCTCGCTGGTGTCCTTTCTTTTTTTCTTTGCCTCTTTGCTGACTTTAAGAACGCCCATTTAGGATAGCCGCACGTTTTGAGCGCTTCCTTTACATGTGTGTGTTCCTTCTTTTTTCCTTCAGGCTTAGAGGGAACATGTTCTGCCCGGTGGTGTAGGGTCCTAATTACTCCAAGTTTGTGTTCCAGAGGGTGATGGGAGTCAAAGAGGAGGTACTGGTCCGTGTGTGTGGGCTTCCGGTAAACTTCGATGTTGAGGTTGCCATTCTCTTCAATGTGCACGGCGCAGTCCAGGAAAGGCAAACAGTTATCCTTTGTGTCTTCCCTGGTGAATTTGATGTTCTTATCCACAGCGTTAATGTGCGCAGTGAAAGATTCCACTTCTTGTGTCTTGATTTTGACCCAGGTATCGTCTACATATCTGTACCTGTGGCTGGGTACTCTTCCTTTGAAAGAGCCAAGAGCCTTCCTTTCCACTTCCTCCATGTAAAGGTTGGCTACAATAGGTGACACGAGGGAGCCCATGGCACAGCCATGTTTTTGTCTGTAGAAGCCTTCGTTGCATTTGAAGTATGTAGTGGTGAGGCAGAGGTCTAACAGTGTGCAGATCTGATCGGGTGTGAAGTTGGTCCTGTCTTCCAAGGAGCTGTCTTCTTGTAGTCGTTTTCTGACAGTCTCCACAGCTTCTGTGGTGGGTATGCAAGTGAAGAGAGAGACTACATCAAAGGACACCATGGTTTCATCTGGATCCAGGGTAAGTTTCTGGACCTTGTCAGTGAAGAAATCCTTGCTAAAGGGCTGAATTTTGCTGTCACACCAAGACAAATCCCGCTAGTGGAGCTGATCACAGCCACAGAAACAGCAATTCGTAACAACAATATTGCAGAAGTGGAAGCAGAGCAACTACGGACGAAAGTTTCGGCCTGTCTCAGCAATGCAAAGCCCCCAGCATCCAACATCACCATGGAGGAGAGGAAGGCAGACAAGGGTAGGTGCACAGTTTTGCTAAACCAGAAAGACTATCATGAGAAAATTTTGTCACTATTCAGTGATGAAAATACTTATGAGCCCCTGAAACGAGACCCAGGAAGTGGCTATAAGAAGAGGGTGACAGACTGTCTGAAGCAGTTAGAACAAGACAAGGCTATTGACCGGACCTCATACCACAGGCTGTACCCAGGGGAGTCTACACCAAGTCTGTATGGTTTACCAAAAATACATAAACAGGGTGCACCTTTAAGACCGATTGTCTGCATGATCAACTCCGTTACCTATAACATCTCCAAGTTTCTGGCTTTGATCCTCAACCCAGCTCTGAAAACCACATCCAGAACACCCTGGATTTTGTTGAGAAGGTGAGAGATGTCATGATGGAGGCAGATGAAACCATGGTCTCGTACGACGTTACATCTCTCTTCACTTGCATCCCAGTCACGGAAGCGTTGGAGGTAGTCCGTAAGAGATTACAGGATGACACCAACCTCAGCAACGGGACCACTCTCAGCATCGACCAAGTGTGTTTGAACTGTGTCTTCATTCCACCTACTTCACATGCAAGGGTCAGTACTACAGGCAGAAACATGGGTGTGCCATGGGCTCCCCAGTTTCACCCATCATGGCCAATTTGTACATGGAAGAAGTGGAAAAGAGGGCTCTGCTATCCTACCCTGGAACACGACCAAGCCATTGGTTCAGGTATGTGGATGACACCTGGGTGAAAATCAAATCTCAGGACGTTCCACAGTTCATGGATCACATTAACTCAGTGGACCGACACATCAAATTCACCAGGGAGGATATGAAAAGTGGCAGGTTAGCCTTCTTAGACTGTGAGATTTCCATCAGTAATGGGGGACATCTAAAAGCTGACGTGTACCGTAAACCTACACATACGGATCAGTATCTAAGGTTTGACTCTCATCATCCACTGGAGCACAAACTGGGCGTCATCAGGACGCTACAACACAGAGCGAACACCATCCCCACAGACACAGCAGCCAGGGAGGCAGAAGAACATGAAGAAGGCCCTGAGTAAATGTGGTTAAAGTGTCCACAGTGAAAGTGTCCTAAAGAAAGCTCCAGCTGATCCAGGAGAGAAGGACAACCGCTGCCCAAGCGAAAACCTGTAGTGATGCTGTACGTGTCAGGAGTATCGGAGCAGCTGAGACGCATTTTTTCTAAACACCAGGTCTCTGTCTCTTTTAAACCCCAAAACACGCTGCGCCAAAAACTGGTCCACCCCAAGGATCGGGTCCCCCGACACAAACAGAGTAACATAGTGTACGCTGTTAAGTGCAGGAGGATTGGCAGGATTTATACATCGGGGAAACCAAACAACCTCTGGCTAAGAGGATGGCACAACACAGAAGAGCCACCTCGTCAGGCCAGGACTCTGCAGTCTGTTTACACCTACAGGCCAGTGGACACTCTTTCAATGATGAGGATGTTCACATCCTGGACAGGGAGGAACGCTGGTTTGAGGGTGGAGTCAAGGAGGCCATTTACGTGAAAAGGGAAAGACCATCTCTGAATCGAGGAGGGGCCTAAGAGTACATCTGTCACCATCTTACAATGCTGTGATTGCAGCCATTCCCCAACTCTCTGTGAATGGTGCTCATGGACATTGATCAGTGGTCTTTGATCAGTGGTTGTTGGTCAATGGTCATGAGAATATGCATAATTAAGATTAAGGAACTGACCTCCCAGCCCATTGTTCCTTCAGTGGGCTGGTTTCAGTCATTATGTAAATGTCCTGTTTATAAGATTGAGACCTGCAGTCAGCTGAGACTGAAGAAGTCACCTGGATGATGACGAAACGTTTCTCCCACAAAACGCTACGTCCAGATGAACAGAATCAACTTTTTGGAGATTTGTTGTTGTTGTTATTGCTTGTGTACAGTGTCCTTGAGTGTTTCAAAAGGCGCTTTCTTAAATAAAATGTACTATTATTATTTATTTATTTTTTTTTATTAAGGTCAGTAAGCACAACCAGAATTCATGCATAAGGCGCACCGGATTATAAGGTGCACTGTCAATTTTTTAGAAAATTAAAGGATTTTAAGTGTGCATTATGGTGCAGAAAATATGGTAGTTCTGTTTTCTTATTCTCTTTTAGTCTCTGTGTCTTGTGTGCTTTGTTCTGTCTCTGTTGTGCATTTCCTGTTTTATTTTGATAGTCCCTGTCCTATGTGTGGTGTGTCTGGTTTTGCTTCCCCTCGTCTCGTTAGGTCTGATTTGTCCCAGCTGTGTTCCCACCTGTTCCCCATCGTCTTGTTGTCCTGCTTGTGTATTTAAATCCTGTGTTTCTGTCTGTTAGTCGTTGTGTCGTACTCTCACTGTGCTGTTTTCTTCTCCGTGCTTATGGTAACGCTCTACTTCTCTGTTCCTGGTTTTGTTTTCTAGTTTGAGCTTTGTCCTTTGAGTTTCTAGTTTGACTTTTCTTCTATTTCATGTTTGAGTTTTTCCAGCGAATAAAGCTGCGCTGTGAGTTTAATTTTTCTGTCTGAGAGTCGTACATTTGGGTCCTGCCTGCCACACAGCACGCACCATGACAGCTGAAGTCTCAGTAGAAGCTTTTGGAGAAAGATCATTTATGTGATGAAAGGTGAAGGCGTAGACGAGCCAGTCAGCTGATGCTGAAACACTTGAAGAAGAATGAACGTGTCAGCTGAGGATGACGTGTTGATGCTGAAGTTTTGCAGAGCAAAATGAGAGCTGAGACGTCAGCTGATGTGACAAATTTATCACCATAAGTGGGCATGTTAGACACAAAGGCAGCTGCTGATTGATGCATTAAATGATGGAGTGATGGACTGCTGAGTGCCATAGCTGGTCTGGAGGCCTGTGCTCTCCTCTCCTTGTTTGGCCCAGTAGAGGTCTGCTGGGAGTTGTAGTTTGTATGGAGAAGAAGCTCCCGTGTGGACAGATGGTTTCTGTGGGTTTGGGTCTGTTAGCGCTGTGAGGGAGATAACGGTGTCGTACAGGGTGTCATTTCTGCGAGATAAGCAACGCGTGAGTGAGGCCGGATGTGCTGCTGTCGTGTTCGGTGAGGAGGACGAGGAGGAGGTGCTCCACGTTCATTTATCTTTTCCTGCAGGAGGAGGCGGACGGTTGTGAGGAGCAGTTTTCAGTAGTTTCATGTTTCCTCTGGACTCCTAATTTGGACGTGAAGGTTGAAGCGTGATTCTGGAGAAAGCTAAAAACAACCTTTTATCGTGACGTCCAAGCTGGAAGTGTTGGCCCTGTCCTTTAACAGCAGCTTTACATCGGGGGGCAGCTCGTAAATCCAAAATGTACAAAATAAAAGCCTATTAGTGGAGTGAAACATTTTGATCTATCAGATTGCAATACAAACAATGTCAACACCCAAACACATCTGTTGGAGCTTATCTGCTTCCACTGCACTTAATACGCTTCTAATTCCGCTGCCGCGCCGCCCCGCGGTCCACTTCCACTGCGAGCACTATTTATACCTCCACATGCCGCAGAGTGCTCCCACTCAGAGCGGATTTCATGCTTTAAGCTGCTCTACGTGAGCTCACCTCTGCATCCACAGACCTGTTCTCTGATACATTTCATCTATTTGTCCGAGTGGATAAAGAATCGTGTTTATCTGCGTCCACACATCCGCACGCCTGTGGCGCCCGCTCCACCCCCTCACCACACAAATATTCATCTCTTTAATTAATTAGTGAGCCTGCCAAGAAGCTGTGTGTCCAAACAGGAGGAGGAGGAGGGGATGTTTCATCATCATCATCATCATCATCATGTTGGCCCGTGGGGCTGAAACTGAACTGATACCTGAACACAGTCTGTTGGCCGCAGCTTAAACACTCAGAGGATTTTCATTTCAGGCTGTAAGAGGCTTTCATTTTTATACTAATGCCCGACTTAAAAGGTAAAAAAAACAATCTGCTGCCTCCGTTCACCTGATGATGTCATCAAGAGACAAAACAAACGGGGCATGATGGGAAAATCTGATTATGTGAGGGAGAAAGATGCTGCTGACCTCGGTCAGCATTTAACACTGAAATTAACATGCGGAGACAAGATGCTAGTGTCTACATACGTTTGTTCATATGATCAGAAATATGTGAGGACGTAGACTTCTTCATTTCTTTCAGGTATTATAATGTGTTGTTGTAATGGTGAGGGCAAGTCTGTTGCTTAGCCTGTCTATTTCTTATTGTTGAGTATTTTCCCAGGTTTTGAAACCCTCCCTAGGACGCAGCTCCCGCTACATTTCAGTACAGATGGCCTCTCTCTTAAAGCACTGATTGACTCCGCGGTGAAGCAGAACTTACTCGATGAGCAATAAGTAAGGCAGCTGAGAATAATCACTCCCATGTCTGTAACAGCTCCCAATGGGAGCCATTCCCCAACTCTCTGTGAACTGTGGTACTCTCGACCGTCGATCAATAATAATGACAATTTGTATATTAACGATCATAAACTGAGCTCCCAGCCCATTGTTCATTCAGTGGTGCTAGTTTCAGTTATTGTACAAATGTGCCGTTTATAAGTTTGGAAACCTGCGGTCAGCTGAGACTGAAGAAACGTTTCTCAGTCTAGATGAACAGGATCAACTTTTGGGGGAATGACTGTTAATGTCTAAGCGGAGAAAATATGCGGACACTGTGTGAGCAAATCCTATATTATTAACATGCAAGTAATAGCCAGCTGTCCACAAACCTTTGACAAAGAAGCATATTTCTATTCACATGCTTCAGAGCCCCTCCCCCACATCGCCTGTACTTATATGTGACATCATAATACTTCTCTCGTCTTCTACTCTTTCTTATCTTCACTTCTGCTCTTCATAAAGAGTCCTCTCTGTTTGTGTTTATTTTCAATATTTGTTTCACGCAGTTAAAAACAACAACAACAACATGCATTTCATGCTTCATGACTCCGCTGAGGTTTTCCAACCTTACTGCCATCCAGGAAAAAGGCAGTTCTTGTTGTTTTTGCACTGAGCAGATACAAGGTTTCCACTCGGAGACAAACACATACTGAAAATGAAATGTGTAAATAAACATGAAACGTGTCTGTGGGGGTTTCCACTCTGTTCCCCCAATGAAACACCTTCTTTTCTTCTGCTGTTTCCCCATCTTTCTGCGTCAGTTCAGCCACAAACGGTGAAATTAAAGTGAGGGCTTTCAGACAGACGCGCTGCATCAAAATCAGATTAGGAAATTGGGGCAACGTTCCCCCCGGAGAGTCTGACGTTCAGCTAGAAAAGACATCTGACACCACGAGAAACAAACACAGTGAGCGCGGAGCCTCGTTTACTGTCTGTTGTTAGGATTCAGCAAAACACCTGGAAACACCTGGAAAAGATACCTGACACCACTGGAACCAAAGACAGCAGCCTGCACAGACTCCTCTGTTCCTTTGTGTTGTTAGGGTTCAATAAAAATACAATGCAGATGTTTCAGAGGGCCAACATCTGACTGACGTTATGCCAGATGTGCTGAGTGCTCTCGTTGAGAGTGTGAACTCACCTGCAAACACCTGGAAGCAGCTGAATCAAACATAGGAACTGCACAGAGACTCCTTTACCGCTCTTTCATAAAACCTGGAAACAGCTGCTGAGCAGAAAAAGTCCTGCTCAAACACAGATCTGAGATCAGCCTCTCTGCCTCTTTCATCTCAGCTCCGTTAATTCCCTCTTCCCTTGCTCTCGGAGATGAATATGCATCCAGCTGAACATACCGAGACACATCAAATTTTAATCACCTCGCAGTATTTGCATTTGATTCCAGGAGAGCAGAAGAAGAAGAAGAGGAGGAGGAGTGTAGATTTATTCCCAGCGAGCGGCGACTCACTCTTTGATGATCAGGACAATTAGGACGGATCAAAGTGGAGGTTCGACGAGGCCTGCAGCTCATTTACATAATGAAATTAACTCCAGATGAGAAGAATCACTAATAGGAACAACTGATGGTGCATTATTCATCGGCAGGAGGAAGAAGAGCTATTTATGCTGCTAATGTCGCCATTACAAACCTTGTTTTCAATTAACAGCGTGTTAATTAACGCCTGCCTTACATTCATCTGTTAGTTCAGGCTTCCCGTTTGTTGTCTCAATGCTGTTTGTTTCTGATGACATCACTTCCAGGGCTGGCGGAGGATGTCATGACCACGCGTGATGAAGAAAGTCCACAGTGACGATTCAATGAGCGAACTCGTCTTCACGTGTGAAACAGTCAAAAATGTTTGAGAGCGCTGCTAGAATAAACTTTTCAATTCAACTGTATTTCTATGGAAGTGTAGCGCAGATGAAAAAAACATATTTACACCAATGATAAAGAAGAGAGAGTATTTATTCTCTTTATTTTAACTGTCCACATCAACAAAGTGTCATATTTCCTATGACCATTGAATGCGCCTCTCAGTTCACCCCACGTGAGGACACCTAGTTCAGCGCAGGCCGCATTGACCCTGTCAGGCAGGAAGAGAGGTGAAGGCGCTTGGTTCTCCTGGGTTTTCTCATCTCAACAACAGGAGGGGAGGCATCTGCTGCTTAAACTGAGAAATCCAGGGACAAAAGAGAGGAAAAACTCAGAATTGGGAGGAAGGAAAGCCAGCATACTTACCTGCTGGAAGTCTGGTGTCGAGTGGCTGGATGAAGGAGAGAAGCAACGTTGGTAAGACGAGTGTTATTCTGAAGAAAAAACTTGTAGAGACTTACCGTCGTGATCACGCTAATGCTAGCTCGGTCTCTCACAGGTTAACCTCTCACCTTTCATCTGGAGAGCTGCTGCAATGTCCGAGGGCCAGGACGAGATTCCGGCCATGATCGATGGCGAGCCAACCACTTTAAGGACAATTCACCCCGAAGAAGATACACACCCACACACTCATACATACGTTCCAATTACACTCAGAAGGACCTTTGAAGTTGCTGTTGTCAACATAACTTGAATTCTTAAAGGGCCCCAACGAGCACTTTATTTTGTTTAAGTGTGCACACTATTTATTTTTCTTTCATACTTTTTTTTTCCTGTACAAATTGGACACTAATTTTTTACACTTTGTAACAATACAAGAGTGGCTACTCAAAAGTTAAAACTGCCTCCGAGTCATTATTGCTGCTCAATACTTTGGCTCCGTATGAATTTGGTGTCTTCTGATTCTGATTCTGGCTAGGGTCTTATTACGAGCCCAAGTAGTTATTGTGCTGTAATTCACCTTTACATCTCTAAAGTTGGTTACAGAAGCAGCTCGCGGCCACAGATGGACCCAAACATCTGATGGAAATCTGCTTCAAACACAGATTTCAGGACTCAGACAGCTGAAGGCATGTCCAGAGTTGCAGTGACGCTGAGTCCAGGCAGAAGGCTCACCGCTGCAGACCGTGTGGCCTTATTTAAAGGACAGCATCTTTAAACTGTGTCTGAAAGCCTGGAAGCTCAGCAGAGTCATCAGCTCATACTCAAAGCTACATCTGTCCCCAGCCGTCCTCCGGAACACAAGCTAAACACCCGGCCAAAACAAACCTGAACAAATGTCCGAACAGTCTCACTCATCGATTCTCATTGGCTCTGCTCTTATTCAAATGAGCTGCTGTGGGTCACATGTGTGCATGTCGGAGGTGTTTCCCTCTTATTACACACACTCTGTAGTGTGTGTGTGTGTGTGTGTGTGTGTGTGTGTGTGTGATAACGCCAATAAGTGGTGGAAGTGGCTGGAAAGCAGTGTACTACATTGAACCTCAGCCAGATGACTTTGAGGAAAAGTTTCACTTTTCTGCAGAATGAAAAGAAAACCTTAGAGGATATCCAAGGGTTACGCTCCCCCAAAGGGGAAGTCCGATCCCAGCTGGGGAAGAAGCCTTAGATATCTGGTTGGAGCAAGCAACACTTCTAGTAGATGAAGGTGAGTGCTCCTATAAAGAAAAACGTCGACACATACTAGAAGGTCTCAAAGGGCCTGCCTTGGAGATAATTCAGGCCATGCGTCTGACTCAACCTGATGCTAGTTCCCAGGATTACATAGAGGCCATAGAGACCATTTTCGGCAGAGTGGAGTCGGCAGAGGAGCTCTACCTGTCATTCAGAGCCCTTCACCAACAGCCTGGTGAGCGCCTGTCTGAGTTTCTACGAAGATTAGAGAGGTCTCTTGTTAAAGTAGTACAGGGAGGTGGCTTACCCGTTAGTGCTGCTAACAAAGCTCGGTTAGAGCAGTTAGTTAAAGGATCCACTTCTGAGCTTATGTTGCTTCAGTTGAAAATAAGGGAGCAAATGGATAGTCCTCCCTCATTCCTGAACTTGTTAAGAGAGGTGATGGAAGAGGAAGGCCGTCAAGCAGCCAAACAAAGCCAGACCCATTAAGTGTCACCAAAGGGTTCGCACAGTTCAGGTGGAAAAGGAAAAAGAGTCTGAATCGGTCACTCAGAGTGAACTGCAAGCTCAGATTCAAGAGTTGAGAGCACAGTTAGAGGAAAGAAACCACTCAGGAATTTAACCATGGTCTGCTTGTGCTTTCAAACGCCCAACAGAAAAGCAAAAACAGAAAAGTGATTCGCAGAGTGAAATACGGTTACTCAGAAAGCAAGTGAAAGCACTAGAAAATAAAATGTGTGATGGCGGTGAAGTCTACCACCGACCCCCACAAGAGCACTCAACACAGTCTCGCAGACACAAAGCAGCTTCTTGCCTCGAGCCTGCTTCTTTTAAAGCATCGTCTTCTAGAGCAGGGGTCTCAAACTCGCGGCCCGCGGGCCATTTGCAGCCCACGCCACCTCTACTTGCGGCCCGCATATTGATGTGAAGAAATATTTTTTTTTAATTATTATACGAAAAATGATTTAATACGACGGCAGAGTGTTACAGGCATGGCCCTTTAAGACTGTAGCCTCATGGGCGGTGTAGTCCTTGCTGCAGGGAGAACGTGTGGGACCGCCCCTCCCGCTGTGTCTGTGTGAGCGTGAGGGAGGGAGAAAAAGGAAAGTCGAAAAGTACGAGGTGTCACCGAGCAGAAACAGGAGATGGATGCGTATAAATAGGGGTGGCTGTAGCTCAGGTGGCAGAGCAGGTCAGCCACTAATCAGAAGGTCGGTGGTTCGATCCCAGGCTCCCTCCTGGCTGCATGCCAAATATCCTTGGGCAAGATACTAACCCCATGTTTGTCTACTGGTAGTGGTCAGAGGGCCCGGTGGCGCCTGTGTCCGGCAGCCTCGCCTCTGTCAGTGCGCCCCAGGGCAGCTGTGGCTACAATGTACCTTGCTATCGCCAGTGTGTGAATGTGTGTGTGACTGGGTGAATGACTGAATGTAGTGTAAAGCGCTTTGGGGTCCTATGGACTAGAAAAGCGCTATACAAATGCAGGCCATTTACCATTTATTTACCATTTAAATAGAAAAATAATCACTGCAGCCAAAAAGAGTGCCTGACGAGCCCAGTAAGCTATTAAAACTCGACTGTACACTGTGTTCGTGTTTTCCTCCGAAACTATAAAGTTCTGCTGGAGCAGCCTTTCAAAGCCTCTTTCTGTCTCTCGCTAGCAAAGTTGACCCAGACAGTAAAGCTAGTTTTCGGCTACGAGCCCGACACGGAACCCAAAGTATTAGCCAGAGGTCCCTTTACTACAGTTCGGAGCCGCGGACCTGGCCGAGGTAACAAGAGAGTGCAAACATGTTGAGGGCTGTATTAGTTCAGTGAGAGATTTATTTGGAAAGAAAACTATTTTCACTTGCAGTCAAAAACTAATGTGTACGCTTATGCCTGCATTTTTATTTTGTTAAATACAAACAAAATTGTAGCAAAAGTGCTGCCACGTGTCTGGCCAGAAAGAGCTGTTTATTTGGTAGTTCAATGAAACTACTGTACTACACTGTACTATACTGCTGAGTGACTGTCGTCAAATACATTTCATTGCAATGTTGACCCTGCGCTAACTTGCATATGACAAATGAAACTGAAACTGAAAGGCTTCAGATAGTTGAGAGTGAGAAAAAAAATTGCGTTCATGTTTGCAATTTTGTCTTGTTACACAAAATTTAGAATTAAATAAAACAAACAAAACACTACATTTTAGGAAATATTAGTGGGTGTTTTCGTGTTTGTTTTTCTGTACTACTTGGACACTAAAGTGGCCCTCCAATGAGATGACGATGCCAGAAGTGGCCCGCGGCTCATTTGAGTTTGAGACCCCTGTTCTAGAGTGATAAATATTTCTGCTATAAGTGTGGAGAAAATGGTCACATAGCTACAAGATGCACTGCACCTGAGAACCAACAGAAAGTCATAAGAAAACATATACAATTAGTACGAGGAGTATCTGGTCCGAACAAGGAGGACCCAAATCCTACAGGAGGAGAGCAATGCGTTGCTCGAACCAACAAGGTTGAAGTCCCAGAAACTGACACAGGCCTGCCTGATGGTCTTGTAGGCCCATCATTTATTCACACAGTCAAAGTCAATGATGTGGCCTGTGATGCTCTTATTGTATTGATAGTGGGTCTAACATGACAATCATCTTTGAAAGCTGGTATAACCAACACTTGGCAGATGTCCCCATAAAACATCTCTCTCGCTTGGGACTCTGGGGACTTGCAGACACAGAGTATCCCTACAAAGGCTATGTTGTTGTAGAGATGGAGTTTACCAGAGAGATCTCTGGTGTCTCTGGACGAGTAGAAGTGCTCGCATTGATTTGTCCTGACCCAAAAAACCAGCAACAAACCCCTGTGTTGGTTGGCACCAATACGTCTCTGTTCCGCTGCCTATGGGACTTGGTGCAGATGAAAGGTGACCAGAACACAACTCATTCTATGAAAATTCAGTCTGTGTATGCCCCTATCAGGACACAGGAGCAACTGCCAAAAAATGATGCGCTGAGACAGATAAAATGGAAAGGGCCCTACCCTCTCTCTATCGCCCCAGGAGCAAATTGCTATGCCACCTGCAAAGTTGACAGGCACAGTGCCTGGATACAGTGGATACAGTCACCCTAGTCCATAGGTGTCAAACTCTGGCCCGCGGGCCAAATTTGGCCCGCAGCCTAATTACATTTGGCCCGCGAAGCCATACCAAATTACTATTAGAGCTGGCCTACTGGTATTATACAGCTAATATATATATTGTTTAGTATTAAGCTTTGCTTGTTCCATATTCAGTTTTTCAGCAAAGCGTGCTTGAGTCCATAAGAAAAGATTCATTCTTATATCTGGAGGAATAAATATATTTCAATAAATATTAACGTTAGCCCGCGACTTTGTTCCAGTTTTGAATTTTGGCCCACTGTGTATTTGAGTTTGACACCCCTGCCCTAGTGCAACCCTCTGACCTTGCCACTGAGAAAATAGATCCAAACCTCTTCGATTTTGGGGACTCCCCTATCCCCACGGAGTGGAAAAGTAGACTTCGGCAGAAGTTAGCTGAGAGGAGAAATGTCTTCTCAATGCATGAGTGGTACGTTGGCTTGGCTAAAGGGGTTGAACACCACATTCGTCTACATGACCCTAGACCTCTCTGGGAGAGGTCAAGGAGACTAGCCCCAGCCGACATAGATGATGTGCGGCGACACATACAGCAGCTGTTAGCTGCTGGAATTATAACAGAGTCCCGTAGCCCCTATGCCTCCCCAATTGTTGTTGTGCGGAAAAAGAATGGGGCTATACCAGGGGTCGGCAACCTGCGGCTCCGGAGCCGCATGCGGCTCTTTAGTCCTTTTAGTGCGGCTCTGGGTGGTTTGGGAAAATAAATTATTTTTTTAAGTAATTAGCTGAAGTGTATTTTATTTATGTTACTTCTTTTTTAACTTGTAGTTCTAAATTGGAAGATTATTGTGATATTGAAATATAAATATAAAATTATATTCTATTAGTTTTTGATCGCTCAAAATAAGCGCCACACTTGCGGAAGCCGATATACCCGCCAAAACGGCGTGCATTTATTGAGACTTTCAACCGCAGGTAAGCCAATTATGGATATTCGGATCCACATTATGTCAGCAGCTGTTCTCCACCGTGAACTATGTTAAAAACAAACACCGCTCACGCCTCACAGATGACAGCTTACAGTCCTGCGTAAAGATGAAAGTCACTTCGTACAGCCCCGATTTGCAGACGCTGTGCGCAGAGGTTCAGGAGCAGAAGTCCCATTGTAAACATACCACGGCAGACCCAACGATGTTTCCATGAACACGCTTTTCAGCATCTCTTTATTGACCACTTTTCACACACAGTTGCTGACGCATACAGCCGGCTGTAGCTTTGCAGCTTACAGCCTGACACATACCAACACAACAGCATAGATAGCACAGACGTAAAGGCGGCGAGGCGTGATTGCAGGTGCCACTCAGGTGCGCCGCCTCCCCTTCAGCGGCGCTGCAGACCACGCCCTGCCACACACATTAACCAGGCAAAATACATCTTTAGGCAGAATTTTGCAAATATCTATTTTTCATCTTTCAGCAGCATAGAGCTTTTTTTCCAGTTATTTTTTTAAAAGTCAGGTCAAAGCTCCAAAAGCCCAAAGGCGATATAAGGGTGGCGGCTCACAGCAGTTTTTGTTTGCTGGATCATTTTAGTTCAGCTGGGTGTCTTTCCTTTTGTTATATTTCTTTAAGAGTTCAAAATCTGTTAATTACATAAATTAAACGTAACTTTCTCTGTAGCACTTCATGGATTTAAGCAACACACCTTAGTTGTTCACACAAAGCATAAAGGTAATATATATATATATATATATATATATATATATATAAACAGTGTTATCTTCATTTTAGATGTTAAAAAGTATTTGCGGCTCCCAGTGTTTTCTTTTGCGTGGAAATCGCGTCCAAATGGCTCTTTGGTTTCTAAAGGTTGCTGACCCCTGGGCTATACGAATATGTATTGATTACAGAACACTGAACAACCGCACTACACCTGATCAGTATACAATGCCACGCATTGATGATACCTTGGACTCCTTGTCAGGCAGCCGATGGTTCTCAGTCCTAGATCTGCGTAGTGGCTACTATCAGATAGAAATGGCTGAGGAGGAAAAGGAAAAAATGGCATTTATTTGCCTGCTTGGCTTCTATCAATTTTAGTGCATGTCACAAGGGATCACTGGAGCACCTGCAACGTTCCAACACTTAATGGAAAAGGCTGTTGGGGGACATGCATCTGAGTTTCTGCGAAGATTAAAGAGAGGTCTCTTGTTAAAGTAGTACAGGGTGGTGGCTTACCCGTTAGTGCTGCTAACAAAGCTTGGTTAGAGCAGTTAGTTAAAGGACCAACTTCTGAAAAGGAAAAAAACGGCATTTATTTGCCTGCTTGGCTTCTATCAATTTTAGTGTATGTCACAAGGGATCACTGGAGCACCTGCAACGTTCCAACGCTTAATGGAAAAGGCTGTTGGGGGACAACAGCCTTTTCCATCTTCTGAAAGCCCTTGTGTACTTGGACAATATCATTGTCTTTGGCAGAACGCTTGAAGAGCATGAGCAACGCCTCTTTAAGGTATTAGACAGACTAGAAGAGGTTGGTTTGAAAGTCTCCATTGAGAAATCCTCAAGTTAAGTATGTGGGTCACATTGTATCCACAAATGGAATAGCCACCAATCCAGAGAAGGTTGAGGTGGTGAAACACTGGAAAGTGCCCACTCACTTGAAACCTCTCAAGTCTTTCCTCGGATTTTGTAGTTACTATCGGAGGTTCATAGCAAACTACTCCGCCATTATCCGTCCTTTGTCAGAACTCACCAAGGGTTATGCACCCACTTGGAAAGACCACAAAGCCACGAAGAGCCTAGATCCAAACCAAACCTATTTTAAAGCATCCGAGCCATTTGCTGAACGATTGACTCAAGCCTGCCAGGCTGCTTTCGAACAGATCCGTGAATGTCTCATCAATGCTCCCGCTGACCCCACCAACACATACATCTTGCTTGTGGAACCCGGAATGAATGGTTTAGGTGCTGTCTTGAACCAAGAACATCCTGAGGGCCTAATGTCGGTAGCTTTCGCAAGTCGAAACCTCAAAGACTCAGGACGTAACTGTAGCCATCGCATTGAAATGTAATTATTATGTGATTGCAATGTTCAAAATTTGGTGTTTAATCTGGATTCATGTTGTGTTGTCGCCACCTACTGGTGGACCTGAGTGTGGCGCTTTGTGGTGCGCATGCTTTGTGGTGATGCTCAATTAAGCGCACATGTCACCAGAGACTGAAGGCTCGAGCCAGAAAGAGAAGGCTGGCTTGTGTAAAAGGTGGAAATATGGACGATATGGACTACAATTGTTCATGAATGTTCAGTAGAAAGGCGCACACGGTATGTCGGTGCATTTACTTTGTGTGCATGTTTTATTTTAATTGTAATTTTTGTTCTGCTGACGTAATATCTGTGTTTTTCATTGATCATTTCACCATAGTGTTTCACGGTGTTTGCTGGTGAAAAGAAGATTAAAATACTGGCTAAACATCAGTTGGAGCATGGCCCTTTATTCTACTTCGAACATGAAAAACCTTCAGGAGCAGTTACAGTAACTATCCAGTTCATCAACTGGAATTCTTGGCAGTAAAGTGGGCTGTCGTGGATAAATTTCACGACTACCTGTATGGTGCCAAATTCATTGTCAGGACTGACAATAACCCATTAAAGTATGCTATTGACCTTAGCTAAGCTCAGTGCTGTAGGGCATCGCTGGCTCACTGCCCTCGTCATGTATGATTTCACCATACAGTACCTCCCTAAGCGCCACAGCGTTGATGCTGACTTGCTGTCGCGACAGTATGCCCAAGAGAAAGTTGGAGAATGGACTTCCATCCCGCCTGCTGGCATTAAAGCTCTCTGTAAATGGGCCTTATTAGGGAAGGACCAGTTGTACCTGACAGATTGGTGGATCAACTTGGTGCTCCTGCCTCTGCAGTACCGTGAGTTCATCACAGGCTGTCAGAGGAGCCAAGGAGGCGCTTTAAAATGACACTGGAAATATAAAGTGGTAACATGTGAAAACTGCTCAATAAGAAAGGTTTAATAAATGCACTGATCACTTCAATAATGGATCTTCATGCAGTTTTTCATCGATAGATTCCTCTAAAGCTTTATGTGACAGAATCACCTAAAACCTGGACTGATGTTGACCTGAAGCTTTGCTCCTAGACTGCAGGTTTTCATGTTTAAACAGACAAGTGAGGTTCGGGTTTGACCCTGTTTGGTGAGAAACAACCTGTGGGCTCCTCTGATATGAAACAGGTGCCAGCGTTAGAGCTGAACGTGTTCACTGCATAAGCAGATACTGTCGGTCACATGGCTGTTTGTTTCCTCAGATGTTTCGTTCCCATCAGGTTCTTCATATTTTTTCCTCACACATGTAGAACTTGCGGGAGCTCCTGGTTCTCGGTCTGGGTCGGGTCTGATGAGGCTTTGGACTCAGTGTTTGCGTCAGCAGCGACAGGATCCACCCCCATGACCTGGCGTTAAGAGCAGGCAGCAGTATTTTCTGTGCAGTGACCCGAGCTGAGTAAACATCATTAGAGGAGCTGCTGTGTGCTGCAGTGCACTCTGGAAAAGCTGAAGGTTCTTCATGTTGACGAGGGCTTTGACCTCTGACATGCTGCCATCAGTGTGATGGGCTGAAGAAGAGAAATGAGGCTTTCTGGGAAAGTGAGTGTTTTCCCAGTCCACGCATCAGACCGGAGCAGCTTCCTGCTGGGGACCTTCCCATCCCTCACACAGGAAGCACTGACCCCCAAGGTGCTTCAGATGTGCAGGGATGCAGCTCGGGCCCCCGTCCATGTTATTACAACACTTGGAGCTTTACTCGCCCCCCATCCTTCTCTCCCACGCAGCGACGCCGCTATGATGTCACCATCCTGCTCTGCTCCTGACAGACGATGAGCAGGGAGCGAGGGAACGAATGCAGGAAGATTCTCAGGAGTTAATGAGTTCATCTCGAGCCAAGGACCAGGACAAAAAACCACAGAGAGGGACAACAGGACTGAGGAGAAACCCGAGGAATGAAGAAGACTCGGGTACAGGAACACTAAGCAGGAACAAAGCCACAGATCAAAGCCCAACAAAATAGATTTGGACCAAACTCAGAACCGAACCTGAGCTCCAACTAAAGTCCACTAAGAAAATGAGTCAAAGTCTGTGAGACAAACACATTTTAACAAAGAAGCAGAGAGAGGAAAAAGGACAAAGTCTAAAATACAAATATGACTAATTGAAGGGAAAACAGGAAGTTTCCTGAGTCAGACACAGAAGGGAAGAAGTCATTTTTAGAGCGTTTCTGAGCTCAGGTGGTTGGAGCCGTGACGTAGTCAGGTGTAGTCAGCTATTACCTGGAAGTAACCTGCACTGTGGCGATGACGATGACGGTGGTGATGACAGCAGGTGTACGTGGGCGGCGAGCCCCTTAACGAGAGCAGCGGGTGGAGGATTTACTTTGATCTGCACACATTACACAAAGTCCTGGAAAAGGTGGAGGATTGCAGCAGAGGCTTTCTCTCCGTTAATCAGTCTTAGAAAAAAGCAATCAGGACAGATGTTTTCTCCTGCAGCTGGAAATTTGCACGAGGGCGGATTGAGAGCAGGACGCCACCTGTGTGTGGGATGACCACGGCAGATAATCTGCAGACTAGAGTCGGTAGGGGTCCTTAATCTGAGGCCGTGTGACCCTGATACCGTCTGCAAAGAGCCCGGGCACAAGTCAGTGTTCAGGTCGGGAAATCCTGGATTATCTCCTGTGATGACACGTGTAGCCGCCAGCTAATGGAGGGAAAACATGGCAGGAACAGGAAGTCGGTGCGCCGACAGCACACCTGAGGCCAGGGTCCAGGCCACCTTTGACCTCTATGGGAGCGTTGTTTAAACTGTTTGGTTCAAGTTAGAGCAGTGTTCAGAACTGACATGCCTCAAAGGGGCATGAGCCGAGAATGAGACGGCACAGTCAAACAACGGCGTCTGGATGTGAGGCTGCATCACATCCGATGATTTCAGAGCGACTGATATGCTCCAGTTTTCATGACTTGATGTGCAGCGCGTGCTGCCGTGGACTCTCCCACACAGGTCTGATATCTGATCCAGCGTCCTTAGCAGCTCTGCTCTGATTGGACTGTTTCAGCAAAACAAACAGAGCCTGGACATGTTGGAGGTGAGGTGTTCGAGTCTGAGCTCAGATAGCTCAGGTGTCCTTACCCACAGCTTCAGGGCGGTCACACACCTGCCGACCCTCAGCTATTTTCACTGCTCACTTCCTGTCTGGCTCATCTGCAGCGATGATGACCTTTAACCCTAAGCTCTGCAGTGTTGGACACAACAGGTCTCCACTTTCCCTTCAGTGCTCTTACTCCACACTCACCTGTCCTCCTTACCCACCTGTCCTCCTTACCCACCTGTCCACCACACCTCCCTTTCCCCCACACTCACCCGTCCTCCACACTCACCTGTCCCCACACCCACCTGTCCACCACACCCCCCTTTCCCCCCCCCTCTCACCCGTCCTCCACACTCACCTGTCCACCACACCCCCCTTTCCCCCATGCTCACCCGTCCTCACCCGTCCTATTCTGGAGATCTGATTGGTCAGTGGAGTAATCTGGAAATAACTGGCGCAGGGTAGATTGAAGCATCTGTTTCCATGGTGATTTTGTTAATCCTGAAGTTACCTGCTGCAGTGCACAGCTCTGAGTTTAAGAGGGGGTTCAGGTGTTTGAAAGCTGACTCCATGTTATGACCGGAGCGGTCTACAGGTGAGCTGTAACAGGTAACACACCTGAATCTGCAGCAGCTTGCCACAGGTCCAGTGTGACTGCTGCAGATCAGCTGAGGAATGCGGAGGAAACGCTGGGCACGCTGCTCTCGGCTCTGATCAGACTGCACGTCAGCGCTCAGCTTCACAAACCGAGCGACCTCTGAGCAGAGCAGCGTCGACGTGCTGGTTCGATGATGCGGGAACACTGTGGGTCTGTGAGCGGCACCTCTCCGACGTTTCCTTGAAGCTGGATAATTGCTGGCTGCCGTGAGCAAAGCATTCAGATGAGCCCACACGGTTTGGCTGCTTCTCTGCTGCAGATGAAATTATGGGCTGTCAGTCGGCTGTAATTTCGTCCCTCTCTCTGCAGACAAGAATAATTTTGGAGCGCAGTGACCGTGAGCCACAGCGTGGTTGGTTTGATGGTTGAAATGTGAAGAGGTGCTTCCCTGAGGCATGCTGGGTACTCAGGGTCAGATTCCTCTGTCAGAGAAAACTGATCAGGTCCTCAGCTGATGAAACCCCCGAACCCGAGCAGAGTCTGAAGTCTTCGTGAGACCAGCTGCTGAACAATGAAGATCGCTGTGAAGACATGCCAGAGTTTGAAATGCAGGTGAACACTGTGCCGCCCAGAGGCTCGTCTCGCTGACCTCCCGTTAACTGCTCGGCTCTCGTTGGTTCGATGGTGAACACATGCTGAGGTTTGCAGTGATTCAGACTGAACACAGGCACAGCTTTGACCTGAATTCATCTGTGATCTAAAGGATTTTTTACCTCTTTATTTTCCTGTTTCAGAGGGCGCTTAAATACCAAAGCCACCGTGAACTGAATGGCTTAAAAGTCATTTGTGGGCGGGGTTAAACATTGACTTGAGATTGGGTGCTAGCTGTTAATTAGCTGCTGACATGTGTGAGTCAAACGTGTGTCAGTAGTTTCTCGTGGGGATCTGCTGTGAACGCTACACGACTGTGTCCCTGAGGCCGTCTGACAGAGAATGATATCGACCGATTTTCCAGGTTATGATGGAATTTCGTATCAGCGAACACCACTGAGCATCAGCACGTGCTGCTGACCCTCGCTGACCCTCGCTGTGCTCAAAGAGCAGCCACTAACTGCACTGTGACATCACAAGCAGCA
>NC_140476.1:182500-645000 GCF_051167445.1 Perissodus microlepis
TTCTCAATCTGATTACCTCAGAAAACACGGAGCACAGCAGCAGCTTGTGTTCATGATTAAATCAGCACTAACAAGAGCTTATTAAATTGATGCGTTAGTCTCCACGGTGGCGTTCCTCTTCCTCTGTGCTGGCTAATGGGGGTTTCCACTCTGACTGTCCATCAGGGCCGCTTCCTGTTTCGGTCACACCTTAAGCACCTGGTCCCAGGCGCAGGAGTGAAGCGCTTTGAATGGAGTCTAGTTTGTGTCTTTGTTCAGGTGTGACCCTGCAGAGGTCTGAGGATGATGAGTCAGCACGTGCTAAAGCAGCTTTGTGAGTCGCTGTGAAGCACCTGCAGATTTCCAGGACATGCACAGTTATTCATCAGGCTGGTCTCGTGGTGACTGATGCGTGTCCACAGTACTCAGTCTTTGCTCTCTTGGAGTTAGGCACGGCTAAAACTTTTTACTGTGACGAGTCACAGGGATCCAACTGTGTTGCTAACATTCACAGCCAAACCCACTCACGCACAGTAAACATAAGCACAGACAAACAGCATAAATGTAAAGTTCAACCATCCAGCATTAACAGTGGTTTGTAGCGCAGAGGTCACCCTCTAACACAGGATAACGTAACACTAGATCTGAATGTAAAACAGCAGCATGCTGGGTTGCCTAGCAACATGTATTGTTTACACACATTTCACAACAGTGTGCCTGATGGATAAACTGATAAACACATGGAGTTATTAAAGATGAATACTGAGCCGGGTCAGAGGGCGCACAGAGCAGAGAGTGCGGAGTGTGGAGAACCAATCAGAGCAAATAAAGACAGAAAGGAGAGCAGGGCAGCCAATCAGACGCACAGAGCAGGGCTGAGGAGCAGCAGAGTGGACAGCATCTTTGCAATAATTATTTTGTTTCAGCTGTGAGTTCAGTGTTAAAACGCAGACAGTGAGCTATTCACCCAGTTTTTATATCTTCTTTATTTTACTTTCACTAAAACCAAAACTCATCTTTAGCCTCTCTGTAATGTTCTTTCTGCTGCTTACATTATTCAGATGTGTTACTGTATCATTTGTTTTAACTTTAAACTATTTTAACTTTACAATCTGTGATGTAATGATCTTAATTATTTGTGAAACTAATAAAACTTTGTATTAAATCTTAAATATAATCATTTGAAAACTCATTTTGGTCATTTGTCTCTATTGTATTGAAGGCTCATTACAGCTAGCCCGAGACGGTTTTGCTTCATCTGTCCAGAGACTCAGAGTTTTACAGGAAGTCGGCTTTGAGCAGTGGCTGACCCACTCTGCTACGCTGCAGGCATCAGCTTCTGCTCAAATTGACCTGAATCTGCTGGTGATTGAGCAGGTTACAGTCTGAGTCCTCAGTGTTGGAGCTCCAGGAACTCACTCTTTCTTTTCTCCACTGTTGCTGAGGCCGTGCAGGTCTGCTGTAACATCGCCAACAGCACCAGATTCACCTTCCTGCCTCTTATCTTCCTCCTGACAATGAAAAGCTGCAGGCGGTCATAAAGGACCCGCAGGGCTGTGGAGGTCCAGAGGTGACCTCGGAGATGACCCAGAAGAGGAGACCAGCTCAGGTTTTGGATTTTTGTGCACTCATTCCAAAGTTTGGCATTTTGTTTTGTGTTCTGGTTCCTGTTTTATTTTGGAATTCCTGTTTGTCTGCATCTCAGTTTCCTGCAGGTGTGGCCCTGCCACAGTCAGGTGTTCAGCTGCTGTTCCTTGTGTCTCCTCTCAGATCTCAATGCCTTCTCTGTGACCTCAGCCTGGATCACAGATTTGGCCTTCCGGACTCCTGAGTTTCCTTTCAGAGTCAGGGTCAACTCACCCAGAAGAAACCTCATGTTTGCCACTTACCTGTGAAGGTTTCCATCAGGCGGATGAGAGCAGATCACAAACACATGGTTCATAGTGCAGAAATCCCCTTTTTTATTTTTCACATAATTCAATCAAAGGGGCCTCGTTGGCTCGTGTTAATTGAAGCGTCTTTCCATGTCAGCTTCCCGTTTGATCGGGAACGATGCAGAAATACAAACCACATGATCGAGCTGTTTTCTGAACAGTTTGTTCTTTCTGTCCCAGTTTGGCTCCACGCTGGGGTTTTCCTACCTGGCATCCCCACAGATCCCACACAGAGTCACGGCAGGTGAAACCAGGCCGGCGGGAGGCCGGCTGCCCTCCGTGTCCACGCTCTGTTTGAAGGTTAGTGTGAGTCGCAGTGAGACTAATTGTTCTGGCACTTCCTCCACATTTTCTCGTGCTTTTTTCACAGCTTTTTAGGCGCTCTTGTTGTTGTTTGCTTTGGTCCCGTGAGGAGTTCATGTTTAGGATTTTAACCCTCAGAGGGAGATTAACTGTTTCTGGTTCAGGGTTCAGGCATTAAACAGTAGAGGTCCGATACTGCTGGAATCTCAGAGGTCAGATGAGCCCATCGGAGGTCATCCTCCTCATCACGAAGAGCCCGTCCTTTGTTCCACTCACTATTTATCGTTTCATTCATCGTGTATGACCAGAGGCGCTCCAGAATTAGCAGAGCTGTGTGTATCTGTCATGTTCAGTCACTAAAGACCAGATGCCTTCTGAATCAGAGATCCCTGAGGCCAGGCGCAGTCCCAGTCCTGGGCCGAACAAAAGAGCGTCTGTTGGCAGTGTCCCCACGTCCAGGAATGGCCGCGGGTCGCAGTAGTACTCTCCATTAGCATATCGACTCGGCTTTGGGGGGTTTCGCAAATCTGTAAACAAAGTTTGCAGCGGGAGCAGAAATAAAGTGTCCACTGTACGGCAAAGACGGGGAGCCACTCACAGGAATGTCTGAGCTCACAAAGGCCTCTTCTTCTGCATCTGCAGGTCCCTCGTGTTTTTACACCGGCTATCAGGACTCATGTGACTGCAGGTGTGTCTCACGGTCACACGAGGTGTGATGTGTTCACAGCAGTGCTGTTAACCACAGACCGGACCAGCTGGAGGTGGTTTCTCCCCTTCCTGCCTGTGAACCCCGAGCTGATCTGAGAGCTGCAGGGTGACGTCTCCTGATAGAGGAGACGCTGGAGCTCTTTCCTCCTTCAGGAGCACTCAGGGAGCCCTGCATGCTTTTTTTCTGGATCCTCCTGATGTTTGGATTTGATTCAGTCCGTTATGCTCCATGCAGCAGGACCGAGGGCCTCACAGACAAAGGTCCTCACAGGTTTACCCTGCAGGGGCTCATTAGGACAGGCTGCCTCACGCCAGCCTGCTCTCTGTGGGGGGTCAACGTGATGGCTGTTCTTTCAGCTAACGTGCCTGTGATGTGCGTCCTGTGTGTGCCTGATGTGGGATTCAGGTTCACAGGAGTGTGACGTGGAAATCTGATTCTTGGGCCTGATTTTGTCTCTGACGGATGTCGACGAGTGAAAACGCAGTCACAGCATCTCAACTGCTGCTCAGCTCGAAGGAGCGACGGCTCTTCGTGTCGTAATGTGTAACGCCGTCACATGAGCGGTCCTGTGACTGCTCCATCACGGCTGCACTGTTCCTCACCGCCGCGATGACAGTCATGCTAATTAGTGGTTTTGGTGCAGAGCACGAAGCCCCAGGAGGAAAGGTTACACACAGAGGAGTGTTGTTCCTGCTCTGCAATGGACACACACACACACAGTTAGTTACTCGCACTAAAGGAGTCTAAAGAGCTGCAGCCTGAAAAGATTTAACCCTGATGTGTGTTTGTGTGTCTGTTTGTTTGTGAGTTTGTTTGAGTGTTTACTTGTGTTAGTCTGTTTGTGGTTCAGACTAAGCGTCAGTTTGTGTGTCTGTGATCATGTAATCGTGTCCATTGTGAAGTCTTCTGTCTGTTATTTCCTGCTTTATTGTGTGGGTCAGTCTTCTTTCCTGTCTGTTTTTATTTGTTGCCAGGATCACTCAAGGTGTTACCATGACAACCATAAAACGAGAGTGTATTTTATTCATGTCTGAGATGAAAAATCAGACATGCATAACGTTTGAGTCGAGCTGTGAAACACGTTCTCTGATGTTCTCTTGTCCTCTAACACATCTGCAAACATCTGCAGCTGAGAGGGTCAGTGAGCACATGGGTCACTGCACGACCCCACAAACCGCTCATCAGACAACGCTAACCGAGGAGAGGAAGAGCTCCTCCTGCTTCCATCACTGACCAGACTCAGACCGATACCCACTGTGTGTGACGGGTTTCTGGACCTGCTGCAGGCTCTGGGTCAACCTCAGATCGGACTGGAGCAGAGACCATGTGAGCAGCTGTTTGCGTGCCGCGGCTGCTTCCTTTCTGTTTGATTTGTGTTGGTTAAAATAAAGAAAACCCCGATTATTGATTATCAGTGATCAGCTGCTCATCTGATCACTGATAGTCTGCTGAGTCAGATATTCAATGAATTACTTTGTGGGTTTCATTTGCAGACTTCATGTGAAAACAAACTGCAGGTTTTCACAGTAGACTGATCGATCGCTGAATAATCATTAATCAAACTGATGATCAGCTGCATCTTTAAAGATAAAAACTCAGGACAGACATTGTGCGCTGTCTGTCCTGCGTGCTGCACAACAACATTGAATATTTAGTATTGTGTGGTTTAGTATGTTGCTTTGTTTTTTTTTTGCTTGTTTTCTATTCCTTCTCTCTCAACAGGTGATCCAGGAGATTTTTTCCCCCTTTCTCACTGTCCCTCTCCCCTTCTGTTTTTCTTTTCCTTCCTCTTTCTTTCTCCCTTTCCTATCCCTCACTCATGTCTGTCCCGTCTGTAACAACTGAAAATAAAATAAAATAAATAATAAAAACAAAGGTCGATCAAATGGACCAATACGGCAATGCCATGATGATCCATTTAGCAAAGTAAATCCATTGGGTCTCCTTGTTGGTCTTCAGACAACAATTCTGACGGCTAAAGAACCAAATGGGACAGGCAAAAAAAAATAAAAAATAAAAACTCCTTTACTGTCACTGAACTTCTGCTCCCACCCCATTGTAGGTGACCTGGACACCCCCCCCGTCTGGTCCTGTGGTGCACTCTACCCCCACCCGCCGGTCAGGTTCTCTGCCCCCGGTTTGGTTAATGATGGTCGATGATGGGGCCTGGGGCAGATCTCTGACTGCAGCACAATAAAGAGTCAGTGGTGGTTGTAGGGGTGGGGGCTGTGAGTGGGGGGGGGCTGGATGGCTGTGGATGCATGAAGTCCACATTGTGCAGCTCCCACAATGGCCACACTGTTGACAACATGTGTCTAATTCAATTAGCCGGGAGACGGTGCATAAATTCCACAGAATTCCTCTGATGAACCACTGTTAGCCTCCGGGGAGGGGGAGGGCGGTCTGAGCGTGCTCAGTAACAGCCAGTCAGTCCGAGGACCTGAGCCCCGTCCCGCCGGGAGGAGTTCAGAGGTCAGAGAGGGGGATCTCCTCACACGGTCCAAACATCACTGAGCTCTGAGCGGCTGATCGTCTCTGAGCAGGAGGAAGATTACAATGAGATATCGGTGCAGACGTGATTTAGGCCAGCGCTCTCACGCGTCACAGACACGTCACGCTCTAACCTTTTTCTGCTGGGAACAGCTTCAAACATGTTTCATGAGAAAGATTCCACTTATCTTTATCCTGACTGACATCAACATCAGCACTTTAAAGCTGTCCAGATGTTGACCAATGAACGATTCTAACCGTACGTTCAGACTCGCAGGTGGGCGCTGAGATAACGGACTCCCTTTAAAGGACGGTGACGAACACAGTCTGAGGGTGAAGGTGCAGATGTAAGATGTTCTTCTCCAATACATAATATAAGAGAACAGTTTTATCCAACTCATACCAACATGGTGTTGTACACTTGAATTTTCTACAATAAACAATGTGTTTAAAATAAACTGGATCAAACGTTTCTCAGGAACACAACAAGGAACCAATTTGGAACTTTATTCCCAATTATATACTTTTTTAAAGTTGGTGGTCTTAAGTTAGTTTTACTTTGTAATTACAATGTTGATAAAATTCCCGTAAAACTGTTCAACTTTCCTAGACAGAAGCTTTTTGGATCAACACAGACCTTTTATACAAACACAAATCTTTATTTTTAGGTGATGGTTTGTTCGTGGGATTCATCTTATCGTGCAACTTCTTAATCCAAATGGATGTTTACTTTCTTACTCTGAATGTTTGAGTATATATGGGCTTCCTGTCCCAGTGAAGGAGTATGCATAGTGTTTGATACTGTCCTTCCTGGTGTTTCAAACTGCACAGAAACTGTTGTTAATGATCTGACCACCACTGGATCCTGCTGCTTCCTGTGTTGGACAGATCTGTTTCCCCTCTGTAAAGAAGAAAAACACCCGTGACATATGTACGACAGAACTGCTTACTGGAATACTTTATACGGGACCTGGAGTGGAAGAAAATTTGGAACTTACCATCGAAATTCCTGTTAACCATCAAAATACAGGAAATATATTTGATAAACATTCATCGTTTTTACCCCACCGGAACGTTTCTTCTATGACTGATGTTAACTGTTCATTTTGTAACTGTCAGAAAGAGTTTCACTTATCTTAGTCCTGCTTACGTACTTTATGTACTCTGACTTCTCTCTGTGTTTTGGAAAAATATTGTTTGGCTGTTTTGATTACCCTGCAAATAGGGCAAACAAATTTTATTTGATTCATTTACTAATTTCACTTGCTAATTTTCATAGACATAAATCCAAATGTTCTAACACCAAACTGTCTTTTTGATGCTTTATAAATGAAACCAGACAATATTTTTTAACCATACAACATTCAAAAAATGTAAAAGCAGGTAAAACTATAAGCTTATGCTTCTTTGGACCCCTAGTGTCATGGAGTCGGGTGACTCTGTGTTTTGGTTTTGTTATTCTATGTTCTGGGATTTTGTGGGCTTTTCATGGTTTATTCTTTTATATTTCGTGTTCCTTAGTTATTCTTTAGCACCTCATGTAGTTGTTCTTACATGAAACCCTCTGAAATTGTCTTTTGTTCATTTAATTCTGTAATTTAGGGGCCAGAGCAGACGAGAGAAATGTAAAACTGCTGGCTAAGGGTAAATGTAAATACAGTAAAATCATAATTCACGTCAGCAGTAATGACACCCGGTTACGCCAATCGGAGGTCACTAAAATCAATATTGAATCGGTGTGTAACTTTGCCAAAACAATGTGGGACTCTGTAGTTTTCTCTGGTCCCCTCCCCAATCAGACCAGCAGTGACATGTTTAGCCGCATGTTCTCCTTAAATTGCTGGCTGTCTGAGTGGTGTCCCAGAAACGATGTGGGCTTCATAGATAATTGGCAAACCTTCTGGAGGAAACCTGGTCTTGTTAGGAGAGACGGCATCCATCCCACTTTGGATGGAGCAGCTCTCATTTCTAGAAATATGGACAAATTTATGAACCCCCCCAAATATGACTATCCAGAGTTGGGACCAGGAAGCAGAGTTGCAGTCTTACACGCCTCTCTGCAGCTTCTCTCCTCCTGCTACCCCCCCAAAAACCCATCTCCATAGAGACTGTGTCAGCTCCCAAACAGACAAAAAACTAAATAAACACACACACACACACACACACAGAGTCTGGTTGGACTGTAATCTGTGGCACACTCTGTTAGCGTTAGCGTAGCTACCTGCAGGCTCCTGGCACTCTGCACGCTGCACTTCACTCCTCGCCCCATAAACCCGTCAGGGCGCTTGTACCTACCTCGACCTCTGACACCATTAAAGTCACATTATTTCCCTGTTTAACACACGCACGCTCTGCTGTCGTCAGCCATGATGGTTTGCTGTGGTTCTGAATCCTGTCAGAAGCTCATCGTTCAGCTTCAATCACATTTATTTCAAAAATGAGAGGATGAGACCATCAGAAAAACGTAACCAGAACGATCCAATCCTGCCAAACGTACTGAAAACATCGAAACAACCAAAGGAAACTGAAGCAAACACTAAAGCCCTCAAAGCTAAAGAGAACCGGCTGTTATTCACTCATTTGTGTCACTAACTTTCTGTCAGCAGAACATTATATGGTGGAGAAAGATGACCTCTGCGCTCCTCTTCTGTAGCGCCAGCTCGTAGCTGACTACGACATACGGACACCTGCTCTCACTTAAACCCAGGGCATAAACGCTATTGATCAACCTGAAAGAACAAGTCTGCCTGGAAAATGTTAGGAATTGAACTATTTGTGTTATAATTTAGGTACTAAAAGTAAAAATAAATGCTTAAGTAAGGTACAGATTCCTGAAAATTCTGCTTCAGGACAGTAACGAAGCAGTTACACTTAGTTATTGTACTGAAGGTAAGTCCAGGCAGGTTTCTGTTTTTGGCTGATGAACCAATCACATTTGAGCCTGGATCTGCTGGAGGTTTCTCCCTGTTTAAAGGGAGTTTTTCCTTCCCACTGTCACCAAGCACTCACTGATAAGGGGCCATATGATTGTTGTGTTTTTTCTGTATTATTGTTTGGTCTTTACAATAAAAGCACCTCGAGGTGACTGTTGTTGTGATTTGGTGCTATATTAATGACACTGCAATGAATGTAACTGTAAGTGTATTTGTAAAGCAGGGCCGGAGGCTGTGGGGGGGTGTGAGGTGCAGCCAGAGGTGGGGTTGAAGTCCAGCTGGGTGAGCCGTCTGTCCTGAGCAGCAGGTTTCTGTCTGGCGTCCAGAAGATTTTCAGTCTCTGTGTTTGTGCAGGAATCAGAGTCAGGTCCGGATGCCCGGGCGGCTTCGCGTTCGACCCCCTGACATGTTGTTTTAGGAGCGTTATTGAGCACGTGTCCGGGTCCCCAAGGACTGAACATGAACCATGAGAAATGAAGCGTCCACACATGCAGTGTGAAATCTGATCTGAAGCAGGGAGACTGAAAGCTTGGAGTTACACAAAGTTCCAAAAGCCTTCCTCTTGTTTGTCGAAGCGCCCGTGGTGGTTCTTTCTCCACATGAAACACGTCCGCCCACATGCCGCTGTGGAAACAGTCTGCTGCAGACAATGAGGACATCCTACGTGCTGCATAAGCCTGTCAGCCTGTGGATGGAGGAAGAAAAGGAAAAGGGCTGCGTGTGACGAGGCTCCACACAAACCCAACTTACTGTAAGAGTTAATGCAGCAGAAGAAGAAGGTCCGCCCTCACGTTTACATGGCGTCACAGGATCTGTGTTTAAATCTGTGCGTGGGCACAAACAAAGGCTCACAAAGGTGGATTACCCCCAAGCAGAGCTGAGACAGAAAACCTCCCTGAATGACACACAACACACCAGCACCACCAACCTGCACATCTGATCATCTGAGCTGCAGCTCGCGCTACAACTGACCACACCTGGTGTTCCAGATGTTTCTGGGGTGATGGTCTGGCTGATTCAGGTCAGAGTCTGATCGTCCTCCACCTTTCACAGCCCTTTGCTGCTCCTGGAAACGTCACAGAGCCAGTCACGCGTCACATGGTAAATATCAGAGTCTGTCTGAGATGTGACCCGTGGAGTCCTCAGGGACAGACTGGATCAGAGGGGAGCAGCTGATATTTTTACTGCAGTGCTGAGTTTCTGTTGTTTTTGGAGTCAGGAGTGTTTTCCTGGATTTAGACTCACTGTGAGGGCGTCTGCACTCCTGATGATGTCACTGCGAGCTGCTCTGTGGTGTGAGAAGATCAGCTCGACAACCTGGTGTCAACAAAGCCCAAACGAAAGGGGGGGGTGCACACTCATACACTGTATGTATTCCTGTGTGGGATCTGCTGTTTGTTGTGTTGAGTTGGAGGTCTGGTGGAGGCAGTGCCTAATTTGATCCTGTTAGAATCACAGAAGATTGTGGGTGGGGCTTCCTGTGATTGACAGGTCATCGCTGGATGATTTGGCTCAGAGCACCAACATGGTGGACGCCGAGTGACATCACAACCTTTGAGAGAGCACAAACACAACATCTTCAATGTTCTTCACAAATTAATTTCAAAGAAACAAACTGCAGGCTCCTCGGCCGAGATGGCTCTTTGCCTCCTCCTCACAGTCATCTCTCTCAGGTGAAATCTCCTGTGTTTACTTCGTTTTTTTCATCCGGGTCCAAACTGAGCTCGAGGTAAACCAACCCCACAGGAGGCCAGCGGCGAGCTCTCCTCTTTGCTGCAGGTCGGTTCTGGTTCAGGTTCAGGTGTTTACTTGTGATGAAGCCTGGCTGTTATGGCAGCATCTCTGAGCATCTGCAGCAGCGACTCTGAAGCTGTTTAAACAGCGCTGTGGAGGCAGCAGGTGGCGGCGCGTGCGGCGTGCGACCTCGCCGGCCTGATCCGGGATCTGCTCTTCAGCTGCGTCACATATGGCGGTACCCCGGCGGCGCACGCACCCCTGAAGGGTCGCATTAAGTTTGACTCCACCATCTGCCCACCCCCTGCTGTGTCAACACGCCGCTCGCTGCCTGTGTGACTTCACCTGTTTGAAGCAGCTTCACCTCCAGCAGCTCAAATGACAGGAAGCTGTTTCACCACCGCATCTTTCACCACGACGGGCCGGCGGCAGCTTCTCACAGGTGAGGTTTCTCTAAGAGGAACTTCATCTTGTTTCAAAAAGCCACGAGGTGTCCCAACACACTCTGACACAGTGTGTGTGCTGGTTTCTGCACACATGTTCACCTCACACACGCACACGTGACCTGAAGTATGTGAACACACCCATAGACTAAAATAGAATAGAAAGTCTGTGTGACGATGAGTGGAGCAGAGGGCTGAAATGAGAGTCCAGATGTTGGTCTCACAGATGTGCTTTGGGTGCACAGTGACATGAAGATGGAACACAGTGATTGGCTGATTGCTGTCACACGGTGCTGAGGTTGGTGTGAGTCCAGCTGATAAAGACTAATAAAGACTTTACAAAGGCGGTAAATAGCTCCATGACTCAGCTGATCAGTAACATCCAATCACATTTAAACTGAGGCCCGCTTGTCTCCGTGGAAACCTGGAAGCCTCCCGCAGCAGGCCGATGGAGCTCCTCAGCTGTGGAGGATCGATCCTCCCACTCTGACCCTCTGGCTCTGCAAGGAACACCTGAGCCTGTGACAGCTGCTAATCTGTGGCTGCTCCACCCACACAGACCTCCACCCAGCTGGATTCACCTGCTCATGCTTCCCTACACTTTATCTGCAGGAAACAGACTCCTCCACCTCCACCCACAGCCTGCTGCAGGACTTCTCACGGGCTCCAGACCTGCAGGTGAGATCATTATTTCATTATTTCAGAGATAACACAGAGTTCATCTCACTCCACCTGCAGCACAGCAGCTGCTCCGTCACCTCCTCCTTCACTCTGCTGCTCTGCATTAAATTCGTTCTGGATGTGACCCGGGTTACCTGTTCGTCCCAATGTCAGGTAAATGTGGTACAATTCAAAAAGTCCTCCAAAAGACACAAACACAAAGCAGTGAACAACCCGCTGGACTCGTCTGCATGCAGGAGGTGTTGATGCAGCAGACACAGCCTGAGACACACTCACGAGTTTACCCAGTGTAAACGGTCCTAACCCAGTTACAGCGACAGCACTCCACAGCCTGCTAACATGGACACTTTAAATAAAAGGCTAGATTCAAAACTGCAGCAGGTTTGATAAAAGTGTCTTTTGTTCTTTTCATATAATAATTTAGTCCACATTAGTATTATTATTACCAGCTACATCCACCCTGGGGGAAAACTAGTGAGGGGGACCATCAGGACCAGGCTGAGGTTTGGAGAAACTTCCTCCCTTTCTTTCATCACAGCTGTCCTGTGCCAGATGTTCTGTTGACCCACTGAGAGAGTCATCCTTTCAGAAACATCAGGAAGGCTGACGCTCATACACGGATCAAGCAGGACTCGTGATCTTCGCCAGCAGCTCCCTCAAAGGGAAATCTTCAGAACTCCACAGTGAGCCTGAAGTACTCAGATAATCCTCAGAGGCTCTGGACTTTTACATAATGATACTGGCCTGGCCGCTGCCCGACTCACAATGCACCCGACCCCTGTGGTGCCTCCTGCGAGTGGTTGGCCTGCAGGAAGATGGGCCCATGTCCCTTTTTTGGCTGTGCTGGGCCGGGCCCCATGGACTAAGGCCTGGCCACCAGACGCTCACCCTCGGGCGTGGCTCCAGGGCGGGGCACCAATAACCCTATCCCGGGCAGGGTGAACTGTTCTCTCGATGGTCTTCTAATAGAGGTCTTCTGAATCGCTCTTTGTCTGGTCCCTCACCCAGGAGGAGAGAGGGAGGTCTGGGCTTCTCTGCTTGGGCTGCTGCCCCTGCGACCCGGCCTCGGATAAGCAGAAGAAGATGGATGGATATTATATTTAGTCCTGCAGAACGATATATATTAAAAAATATATCATCCTCTCTGGTTATTCTGGTATGATGGACTCTGAATTACTTTATGGTAAATAGCACACCACTGGCAAAAAAACAGTGAAAGGATCCAGACGACAAGTTTTTAGTTCAACATACAAGTGACGACCTTTGACCTTCATCGGGTTTTATTTAATTGTGTCAGAGAAAACATCATGTGCTCTTCATGCAGCTGAGTACAGTCAGAGTTTAACTTTATCAATAAACAGCTGCAACTTTCACTGACAGCACATGTGGTGCTTTAACCTTGTTGTCATTAGTTTTTTTTTTTGTTTTTTTTTGTTGTTTTTTTTTTTTCTTTTTTTCTTTTTTTTTTTGTGTCCCGTTTGGATCTTTAGCCATCAGAATTGTTGTCTTAAGGCCAAGAAAGATGCCAAGCGGATTTATTTTACCAAGTGGATCATCATGGCCTTGCCATATTGGTCCATTTGATTGACCTTTATTATAATTATGTAGTTATTTTATTTTCGGTTGCTACAAACGGGACAGACGTGACTGGGGGATAGGACAGGGAGAAAGAATGAAAGAAAGAGAGGGAGAGAAAGAAAACCAAAGGGGAGAAGAGACGGTGAGAAGGGGGGGAAGAAAGGAAAAAACAAACAAACAAACAAACAAAACGCCTGGATCACCTGTATGGAGAAAAAAAACAGAAGAGAAAGCAAACAACAAAGAGCAACATAATAAAAACAGCACCATCACAATAAACTAGCTAGCAGTAGATAACAGTAGATACTAAATAATAAATGATATTGTGCAGCACGCAAGATAGACAGCGCACAATGTGCTTTGAGGCAGCAGCCAAGAAAGGTGTAGTCCGCGTCTGTGAACACCCGTGTGTACACCTGTGTGCATACCTGTGTGGATCAGCATGCTTGTATTCCAAAGGTTTCTCCATGTAACGATCTGCTAGGGAGTGTGGGGAGCCATAGCCCCGTCCACCAGGGTATGAAGCAGGTATGGAGGAGATCCAGGCCCCAGATATCCAGAGGCCCCAGAGTACAAGGACCCGAGGAGGACCACCAAAGGGGGGGGGAACCGTGCCACCCTCCTGGGAAGAGCTGAATAGAGCCCCAAACGAGAGGTCACCCCGCAGCTACGGAGCAGAGGCCAGAGGGGGTTGCAGTGGCGTGCCCGCGGGCTCCGCCGGCAGCCAGCTGTGCCAGAGAGGACCGAGCTTCAGGCCCAGAGGCCAGAGGCCTGAGGGCATCCCACCCCCCGGAAGGAGCCCAGCCGGGCCACAGGCGCCCGGCCCCGCCAATCGGCCACCAGGAGTGAGCCGGTACATGCATGAGCGCCCAGCCCCAGATGACAAGGACCACCAACACACCAACGTCTAAGGGCATCAGCCACCGGCAGGGAGTGTGGTGAGGGGAGATAGGCCTCCGTACTTTAGAGGGCCTGAGATGTACCCAGAGAGGTTGAGTCTAAGACCCAACCTGACATATAGACACAGACAAACAGGCGCACGCGGACACAGATGTGCATTCCCACCCCCATATGCACAACCAAATACTCGGCACTCACCCAACGTGTAGACAGACACAAATAGACACTGCACAGACAGTCGCACTCCCCAAACATACTCTATATCCCAGGTCCAGGTACCCCCGCCCCCAGAGGGGCAAGCCGCACCTAGACCCAGGAGATGTAACCCTTCTCTCTGGGGTGGAGGCAAGCGGACCACCTCCTTATCTGCAGTAGCAGGGAGGCCCCGCATCCCAGACCCCAGTCTGACGGCCAGCACCTCCTCCCAGCCCCCCAGCCCTGACGGCTAACAGAACCGGGGTGAGTGAAGACCTCAAACCTCCCTACGCCCGCTCATATGTAATGTTGTTGTGTGGTGTTCTAAAGTGCATTTAAAACTCAGGAGAGCATGGTACTAGCTTCCTCTCAGAGAGCAGCACGGCTCCTCCCGAAAACCCTCAGTGTCTAAATGCATTTAAAATTGAGGGTAGGGCACCAGCGCCAGAGGTGGGTTGGAGTACAACGACCATCCTCTGGATGCTGTAAAACGTGCCCACCCCCAAGGCCCTATATGTATGTGTTATGTGAGAGTGTGAGTAATGTGGATGTCTAGGTTGCAGAATAAAATTGAGGCACAGGCGGCCAGAAGGGGACAGAGGGGGAGTACCTCCCCTGCACCCTGGTGACATACCTGCACCCCAAGCCCTGCGTGTGTGGGTGGGTGTGGTAGTGCGGGAATAGGGAGGTAGCTGAGGATGGGGAGGGAAGAAAGGGAGGGGCAAGCGGCCCCTCCCTGGGGCCAGCTCCCCCGCTGACCCCAGTAGGCACCCCCACGCTCTGGAACCCACCAGGGCAAGGAGGCCCAGGCCCAGCCGGACCGGGGCCCGCAGCAGCAGCAGCACTGCCCAGCCCCACAGAGTCCGGGGCAGCCCACCCGACTCCACCCCAGAGAAAACTGCACCCACCCCATCATCCAATCATCTCCCAAACTACACAAGACAATAGACACCCAGGTTGAGTTCATTCTCCCCCTCTCCTATATCTCTCCCCCCACCTGCAGAGTGAGCTCCTGTAGTGAGGAGACCACCTGCAAAGATGTAACAACCTCCCCACCAGTTAGAGAGCCCCCTAGTTGGGCCGATGCACCAGAGGTCCCCTGCACTGGGGCTGAGCCCCCCCGCACCCACCCGCCCACTGCTCCGGCGACACAACAGCCAGGACCCAAGCCCCCAAGGCCCGGCCAGCACCCCAGACCGGGGGGCGGAGCACCCCCAGACCCCCAAGCCTCCACGCCCGTCCCGGACCCTCCCAGGGGCAGCCAGGCTACCAGGCCAGTAACCAACGTCCGCCAGCACAGACCCTCCCCCATCTCCGCTGTACGCAGCCACAAGGAAAACACCATCCAAGAGCCCCAGAGCTTCTAACCAGGTCATGGCCACATCCCCCGGGTTAGGCCCTCCAGGGAAACGTCCCTAGGGACTCCCCAGACGCCCTAAGGCCGTCCCTACCCCCACATAAACCACAATAGCGAAGGCAGGACCAAACCATGACCCCCCACCCCCACTAGGTGATGAAGCCGATCAAAGGAGCCCAAAGGCTCATTAGTTTTGCAGTTAACATGTGAACATGATGGATGATCTGTCTGCTGTCACTGGGTGGTGCTGAGGTCTGAATCTGAGGACGGCTCCTGTAATCACAAAGAGAACAGAACCGTCACAAACTGAAATATAAGGTTTATCCCTCAGATCTGAAATACAGCTGATCCTCTCTGTCCTCACACACTCAGGATCTGAAGCTCTTCTCTTACATTTATTCAGTTCTACAGTTCTGCTGACAGAGAGCTGTTTATTAAAATAAGCCTTATATACTAACAGATTTGCCAATATAATGTTTACCTTTGAGTTGTCGGTGCTGTATAAATGGAGATCTGCAAAGATGAGATGATGGAGCAGGTTTGAGTCCTGGTTCAGTCTGCTGCTGCATCCTGGTCACAACACACGGAGGTGTTATCAGCAGTGTGTGACCTGCTGCCTGGGTATATGTCGTATATGAGTAAAAGTTCAGTACATAAATATTGGGCTTTGCTATTTTAATCCATAGTTCATGACTAATAAGGGGTTACTTTTTAAAAGAAATTGGTCTTTCTGTCCTTACAGATGTGACAGGACACAGAAAACATGCTGCTGTTTGCACATATTTAATAATCAGCTCTGCACACGAGCTGAAGCAGAGTCCTGTTGCTCTTACAGTCTAAAAGTACAGTAACGGTAGTTAGTTAGTAACTGAGCGGCCCGGGGCGTTTCTCTTCATTTCCTTAGTCAGGGTAAATTCATTCACCTGCTCGGATTAGCTAAACGAACTTACTCTGACTCAGATGTACACTGAGTCAGTGTAAGTTCAGGACTGTGATGGTGTGCCTGCAGATGAGAGGGGGATTCAAAGATCTGTCTGTATCACATGATTAAGGTAGAAATATTTACCCCACGTGGGGGTCAGAGGTCAAAGAAGAAACACAATAGAAGTCAGTAGACTAAAATAGAATAGAAAGTCTGTGTGACGATGAGTGGAGCAGAGGGCTGAAATGAGAGTCCAGATGTTGGTCTCACAGATGTGCTTTGGGTGCACAGTGACATGAAGATGGAACACGATGATTGGCTGATTGCTGTAGCTCCATGACTCAGCTGAACTGTTCTGCACAGTCTCAGTCTGGCTAAGCAGTTTACAACCTCTGACACAGTTTGTGATTCAAAGCTGCCCTTCTTGTATACAGGCCTGTTATTAAAATACATAAAACAAAATACACAGCAAATAAGCACTAGAAAATATATTTTTCCTTAACAGCTTCAGCTGCCTTTGCTGTGGTCAGTTATCCATCCATACCTGTTCTTCCTGTTCTCCAGGTCTCAGGTGGCAGCTTTTTAAGGAGATACTTCCAGACATCCCACATCTTCTCTAAGCAACTCCTGGATATTTTCTGTGTGGACACACCTGAACTTTGACCTTTACTGTATCTGATGAAAGGTTTCTTACAGTGTGCAGAGGTGAAATGAGGACCCGAGCCTGCACATCCTTCATCCTGCTCACTCTGCTGGTATTAAAGAGGAGCAATAAGACTCTCCTTCTCCTTCACCACAGCCTGGCGCTCTGTCTACCTGCCGGGCTTTTCACAGGTACAAGTTAATCCTCCTGCAGGCTCCTGCTGAGCCGCTCATGCTAATTGAAAGTCAAAGCGTTTGAAAAGCTCTGCAGCTTTTACTTGGGAGGACAAAGTAGAAGAGGAGGCTACAGTGATGAAGGTTGGAGCCCAGACAGAGGAGGTCCATCTGTAAACCTGCTCAGGGATTAATGGGACTGATGATTGATGCTGTACACGTTAGATATCAGAGGTTTGGAAGGTTAACTCCTCGTGTGTTTTATACTGTTTTTACTTCCTGTAACCCTTGTTATTGTCTGACTGAGTTCACCTCATCATTCGCTTCAAGTCTTCAATTCAATTCAATTCAATTCAATTTTATTTTATTTATATAGCGCCAAAACACAACAACAGTCGCCTCAAGGTGCTTTATATTGTACAGTAGATCGTACAATAATAGATACAGAGAACAAACCAACAATCATATGACCCCCTATGAGCAAGCACTTTGGCGACAGTGGGAAGGAAAAACTCCCTTTTAACAGGAAGAAACCTCCGGCAGAACCAGGCTCAGGGAGGGGCGGGGCCATCTGCTGTGATTGGTTGGGGTGAGAGAAGGAAGACAGGATAAAGACATGCTGTGGAAGAGAGACAGAGATTAATAACAGATATGATTCAGTGCAGAGAGGTCTGTTAACACATAGTGAGTGAGAAAGGTGACTGGAAAGGAAAAACTCAATGCATCATGGGAATCCCCTGCAGCCTACGTCTATTGCAGCATAACTAAGGGAGGATTCAGGGTCACCTGGTCCAGCCCTAACTATATGCTTCAACAAAAAGGAAAGTTTGAAGCCTAATCTTAAAAGTAGAGATAGTGTCTGTCTCCTGAATCCAAACTGGAAGCTGGTTCCACAGAAGAGGGGCCTGAAAACTGAAGGCTCTGCCTCCCATTCTACTTTTAAATACTCTAGGAACAACATAACGCTTCCTTGTAACGCTCTGTGTTTCTGGATTTGCCTCCTGTTCCTATCTGTAACTATAACAGTATCTGCAACTGTAAATATAATTGTAGATGTACCTGTAACTGTAACTATAACTGTAAATGTAACTGTGATTATAACTGTAGATGTAACTGTAACTGTAGCTATAACTATAAATGTAACTGTAACTATAACTGTAAATGTAACTGTGATTATAACTGTAGATGTAACTGTAACTGTAGCTATAACTGTAAATGTAACTGTAACTATAACTGTAAATGTAACTGTAACTGTAACTATAACTAGAATGTATGTATATATATTTATAGAACTATAACTAACAGCATAACTCTAAATGCAACTGTAGATGTAACTATAACTGTAGATAAAAGTGTAACTATAACTGTAACTATGCAGATGCAACTGTAACTATATAACTGTAAATGTAACTGTAGATGTAACTATAACTGTAGATACAGTTACATCTACAGTTACAGTTACAGCTATAGTTACAGTTATACTTACAGTTATAGTTGCAGTTGTATGTGAATAGTTACATTTTATCTGAACAGTTACAGTTTTAACTATAACTGTAGATGTAACTATAACTATGCAGATGCACCTGTAAGTATAGCTGTAACTATATTCATAACAATGACTATTGGAGGACAGAGAGTTAGAGAGGTCCAAACACTTCCCAGGAAGTTATCCTGTCTGCATTGAGGAACTCAGGAAATCAGGAAGTCTGTCTTTAGCCACAGGTTGACTTACACCTCCCTCAGGGCCCCTGGGGGCCCGCGTGCCTCACTTTAAGCACCGCAGGTTTTTATGTACAGAACAAACAGCTCAAACCTTTAACAGGTCACATGACCTGATGTTCACCTGTTCTCGCTGCCATGCAGCTGCAGATGATAACTGAAGCCAGATGTGACCACGCTCCTGCTGTAAGCCTAATGGGACATTTACAACTGTGATTAGTGTAATACCCCTTTAATACCCCCACCCCACCCATACTCAAACCACAAACTGAGGTAATCCACTTCTCATCACAGATTATCACCCACCTGTGTGACTCCGCCTCCCACCCATCACATGACTAACTGGTGCCGGGACAAGAAAGGAAAGGTCAAAGTTCACCTGCAGGAACAGGCAGATGATCAGGATCAGGTGGGTGGGGGGGGTCACTGGAGAGAGAGTGTGTGTGTGTGTGTGTGTGTATACCATGTTTAGACATCTGTGTGAGGACCAAACACCGACATGCTCCTATACTTGTGGGGACCAGCAGTCCTTATGGGGACAAAGCGCCCGTCCTCACAAGTTTGAAGGTCATTTTAAGGCTCAAAATGTGGTTTTAGTGACAGAGTTACAGTTATGGTTTGGTTTAGGCTAAGAATTAGGGGTCTTTTTTGATGGTTAGGGTAAGCATTATGTCAATGCCCCACAAGGATATGAAAACACGACTGTATGTGTGTTGAGCACAAAGATTTCGGATGGATTTCTGGTGGAGCTGCAGGACAACGACGACGATGATGATAAAGAATCATTCAGTTCTGTTTTTATTTCTTTTCTATTTTTGCTTTTTTATGATTCTTTTAACAACTGTAAACAAAATGTTTACATCTTTATTCCGTTGCATTTTCATCTCTTTTAAATAAAGTAAGTGCATTTTTACCAGATAATATAAATGTATACAAATATATTTCATGTTGAATTTAGCATATTTTTACCGGTATTAAAATAAAAGACATATTTTATTATCGTTATAAACGTATTTTTAGATTTTCTTTCTTTGCAGTCAAAACTTTTTTAAAATATGATTTTACGAATTTAAATAATATTTTATTAACAAAGTTTATTAGGGTTTTTTTCATTGTTGAAATGTAACGTCAGCTTCTTTCATCTGTTGGTCAAACTAAAAAAGAACCACGTGACCACTGTTCCAAGTGAGAAACACCTGCGGAGTTCGGAGCAGTCTGCGCGTGCTTGTGATCTGCAGCTCAGTGAGCGCAGCGCGTGCCTCTGCATATAGCGACTTCACCTGTCCAGGTAATCTACCTGTGAGCCAATCAGGTGCAGGCTCAGGTGAGCGCGTATGGACACAGGAACCTGCAAATTAAAGTGTGTGTGTGTTGGGGGGGTCATTATTCCTCCTCGCGCAGATAGGTGGCGCGTGCTGCCGAGGCTCTCGCGCTGTTTGTGATGCGGACAGAAAATCGGTGACGGCGGGAGGAGCACGCGCACACCGGAGCAGCCCGACCCGCAGCCCGGACTCTCCGCTTCGACTCAGCGGGACTCTGTGGCCGGACTCTGGTACCGCTCTGCGGGAGGCTCTCCTGCCTCCCTGCCGCCTCCTCCCGGAACCGAGCAGCCTGCCGGTAGGTGGCCGTTCCTCCTCTCCTCCAATCAATGCGCTCTGCTCACCTGCCTGCTCTACCTGTCCGGACAGGTGAGCGCAGGCGGGCGCGCTCCCGCCACCAGGTATTATCCGGATGCAGGTGTTGAGCCTGCACTCCGGGGCCGGGAGCGGGTGGATGGAGGCAGGCTGGCCGGGGAGGATGAGGTCGTTCCCGGCGTGCCTGCGCTCCGCTCCCCGCTCTCGCTCCGGATGAGATGGGAAATGTTGACCTGCGCGCGCACGATTATACAACTGCAGGCCTGAATGTTGAGCTTATATAAGCGCGCTCTCGGCCTGATACTCTAATATTGATCATGTATCGATGAGTGATTGGTTTTAATTTTACACCTAAAATCAACAAGTTCACTGACAGGAGGAGGGACCGAGAGTGTATGTTTGACTTGTGTGTCAGTATGAGTGTTAGTCTGTGTGTGTGTGTGTGTGTGTGTGTGTGTGTGTGTGTGTGTGTGTCTGTGCGTGTGTGTGTGTGTCTCCTCCTCCTCTGTCACAGCGGCACACACTCCGCTCAGATCAGGCGGACGGGCACGCGGGGCGGAGGTGCGCAAACTCCCAGAAAGTGAGCGCAAAGTGTGCGCACGTTAGTGTGAGCGCGAGGTCCGCGAGGAGCTGCTGCTCCGGGATTTACTGTGTGTGTGCCGCCGTCAGCAGGAGCAGCAGGAGCAGCAGGAGCCGCGGACTCAGTGATCAATGAAGCCGGAGATCATGGCGGAGGGTCCCCGCTGCAAGAGGCGAAAACAGGCCAACCCCCGGAGGAAGAACGGTACGAATACACACACCGACTCACACACTGACTCACACATTGTCACGGCCCCGGGCACGGCGCGTCCCGCCGGCCTCAAACTTTCTGACGGGACCGGGAGGCGCTGCTCCGGGCGGGGCGGAGGTCTGCGCTCAGCCGGGCACGAGGACCGTTACCCGCGCGCAGACCTGCGGGTCCGCGCGGAGCCGTGGAGTTCATTTCCATGTTTGTTTATTTTATGTGAAAACAAACAAACGGACAGGTGAGAGGGACCGGAAGTGAAAGAGAGTTTGGGCTGTTTGAGTTTTTGTGTCACACTTTGTGAATTTTGGTTTAAACATTTAAACTTTCATTTCCTCGAAACACGTTTGAGCCTCACAAACGCAAAATCCGTGAAAATCAAATCATTTGTTTTCATTAGATGAGATACAAGATAACTGTTTACTGTCTCTGCACGGTCATGCACAGTGTATGTGTGTGAGTATATATACATACATGTACAATAGTACAACGAAATATTTTGTCTCTTGTGTTTTCACGCTGCCGTGGTTTGTCCCTGTCTCTGGATGTGGCTCGTCTCCTCCTCTCGGGGCCCTGGGGGGTGGGTGGGTTGTTGTTGATGGGCTGGAGGTCACAGTGACGGTTGGGGGGGGGGGGTGTAAGAGGATCTGAAGGGCCTCCTCCACCTCTGGCTGTCTCATCCAGCTGTGAGGCTGCAGCTGTTTGTCCCGCTGGTTTTTCTCGGAGTCTCCGTGGTTTCTTCTCCTCCTTCTGAGGAGAAGGAGGAGGTCACATGTCATAAAAGTGCACATGGGTTTGTTTTTGGGACACGTTTAAATTTAAACGGAGCTGATGTGGTGAAGAAATCACAGGTTTGAGTTCAAGTCTGTCTGTGTGAGTTGAGGATTCCTGCACAGCCGAGCCGCCGGCAGCAACAACTCTGTGTGTGTGTGTGTGTGTGTGTGTGTAGGGCGACCCCCCCTGCAGCCGTGTCAGGCTGCCTGCTGCACCATTCATGCCACATGTCTCACAGCCGTGTCATTGTGCCGGCGGTGCAGGAGCCGCTTTAAAGCAGCATCTGTGACACAAACACAGAGCAGAGCCTGGACCTGAACTTGAACCAGGACCAGGATCTGGAACAGGACCAGGACCAGAAGGTGGACCTGGTGGTTTCAGCCTCGTAGATGTGTGGACGCAGCAGTGTGCGGCTGATGGAGGTTTTTGTGGATTATGTGGCGAACGCTGAAGGCGAGCTCTGATAAACCTCGCCTCCACATGCGATCCAACATCAGCAGAGGCCATGCACACTCTGCTGTGTTTGTGTGTGTCTGCCGTCACAGCTGAGTGTTTCATGTTGGTAAGGTTTTTATTCAGAGACAGAGATGCTGTCAATTTACTGAAATGTGTCGGACACTGAACACGAAGCATGCTCGCCGCTCAAGACGAGCTGTAAATACGCACAAACACACAACTGAAATACTCAGAAACACGCTGAGGCTCAGACTGTTGGTCATCACTGCAGGCCCGAACACCTGTAACGTTTGGAGTCAGCTGATTCCAGCATTCAGGCGGATCCCAGATCAGCAGGTGACCCCTGACAGGTCAGTGTGTGTGTGTGTGCACTCAGTGCATGTGCCTCACCACTTCGGGGGGATTTTACTGACAGCTCTTCATCGTTCGGTCGTCAAACATTTTCACTTCCTGTGTTTTACAGTTTTGTGTGTGTGTGTGTGTGTGTGTGTGTGTAAACTGGCTGATGTGTTGACCCCCCCCTTAGGACCTGCTGTGTGCCTGTCCATTGGTGATGGTCCAGGTTTACGTCCCGTAAAGCTCCCTGGTCCGTTGCCGTGCCATCACTCTCCTCCTCCTCCTCCCTGACCTCAATGTCTTTCATATCTGCCCCCTCCTCAGTAAGCGCCCCCCTGGGGGCAGAACAAAGAAAGCACTGCTCTCTTCATCCTTAATCAGCACTCAGAGGCTGCAGCGCCGTCGGGGACGCTCGCTACGCCGCCTCACATGAAAAGAAAGATGGAGGGCAGAGAAAAGCAGTGAGGTTAATAAAAGAAAGTAGGAAGGTGGATGAAGGTGTGTGTACGGCCTGCATTAAGCCCCTCCCCCTACGATTTGCGCTCAGCTTCGTTTTCCTCGCCCCCGACTCATCCTCTGAACTTTATGGCGACCCTTAAACACGCAGCTGTCAGCTGACGGGGTCGGGGGATGTTTATTAAATGTGTTCATGATGTCACAGCTTTGGTCCCGCCCATCGCATTTGTTTCAGTCTTTCGTGTTTTGAATATTCACGGTGGGATGTCCTCCTTTTCTCACCTTTACTTTTCTGTGTGACACAAAATATATTTTATTTTAAATGAATCCTGTTTTTGTTTTTCTGGATTTAATTTTATTTTTCATGTTTTTCTTCTGGTTTTTGTTCAATTTTGATGATCAACACTCGTCAAAGAATAATTTCTACAAGAACGACAAACGAGGATTTAGAGAGCAGCTTTAATGTGTTTAAATGAACGTGTGTGCGTGTGCGTGCAAGTGCAGGATTGCCCGCCTGCCTCCCTCGTCCGTCCGCTGTGCTGCAGCATCAGCAGCTCCCTCACAGGTCAGGAATCAAGTTTAAAATGCAGCATGTGATATGAATCCCTCATTTTTGAGCCCGTGCCCTCCCAGTAAGCTTTTATTGTGAAAGACAGCAGATTATCCCCCCCGGCAGGATTTGAGCAAACACCTCTGGTGGGACAGGGAGGAGGAGCCCGGTTGGCTCGCCGAAGAACGGGCCCTTTGTTCAACTTGTATTAACAACACGGAGTCTGCTTAATGCTGTCCCGCCAAAATAAAACATCCCAATCACAGTGACATCACTGTCACATGACCAACAGAAACGGTGACTGCAGACTGATGCGTTCATCGTGGATGAGTGTGATTAAAGTTCATTAAAAATAGAAAGCACCTGATTTCTGATTTCTTCAGACTTTTGTCGTTCTGTCAGGCGTGAGTGACATTTTTACTTTAACATTTTTATTCAGATATCTTTCTTGTTGTTCAAGGCAGACGTGCGTTCTCCTGCATTTCTGTGGATCGTGTGTAAGTTGTAAAATAGGTCTTTACGAACAGTCCTGTGGACGTGTCTCTGAGCTGAGATCGGCCTCTCGGGTTCCTCACACGTTCTGCCGGAGTGCCGTCGGCCCGCTGTGGGCTGTAACTCCTGTCTGTGGTCGAGTGAAATCCTGATGAGGTCAGCGCGTCAGTTTCTGAGATGAAGTTGCGCTGCAGCGTTTCTTGTTCTGAGGCTGATTTCTAGAAAAGGAAGAAGTGGGAGGTGAGACGTGTCGGCTCTGTGGAGGCGTGTTCGCTCTGGTGATGTCATCGCTCCTGAGCTCACAGTGGGACTTCAACAGGTGACTGTGATGCTCAGGTTGGTGTGCAGTGGAACAGTGTTGGTGGTGAACTTCTCTGCTGTTTGTCGTGTTTCAAGGTGACTGACACGTGTGTGTGTGTGTGTGTGTGTGTGTGTGTGTGTGTCCCCACCGTGTTCCATGTGCACATTTTCTTCATGAGTGAGCGATGAGCCGTCCGGTGACGCTTTGTCGCCGTTAGCCTAAACACACGTTCACCGCCAAGGTCACGGCCGAGGTCGGCGTGCAGATAACACACAGACACAGACACACACACACACACACACACACACACACAGCTGGACCGGCCGGTGGACCGATGATTTTTTTTTTCTTTGTAACGGTATAAACAGTGAAAGGTGGTGGATTGGCCAGATGCTGGCAGATGTGTAAAAATAACTCAGTTGTTTGGTGGTGGCTATGGCGGAGCTACAACAGCAGGTGGATGAGGGAAGGGGAGGCAGGTGGAGCAGAGACCCGAGGCGGCCGCTGGTCCAAGTGTCAGGTGAACTGAACTTCAGGTAAGAAGTTATGAGCTGCAGTCTATTATTATTATTATTATTTTCGTTGTGCTGACTTTTTACAGTCAGTTACAAAAACTCGTACTGCTACTAGCTAGCATGATGGAGTTTCTATACAGCTGGGTGGGTGCTATGATGTTACTGATAGTGAACTTTATTTTATTCATAAGGTTAGTTAGTAGTTGCCAACCGTCCCCTAAAAAACAGAATCGTCTCGTATTCAGAGAAAATATTACAGGTTTCGTGTTGAGCTGAAAAGGAACAGTTTGTCCCGGACTTCAGCTACAATGAAAAAGACACAAAGCTGGAGTTTTTCTCTGTCTTTACGCTGCAGCTGCCTCTTCTTCTCTCATTCTCTCCCCTCCCTCTCCTGTTGCTACTTCAATCATGAAACTGATCAATGATCAGCTGATCGGCTTTTCTCTCTTGTTTGTTTATCGCCCACTTTGCGCCAGAAAGAGGAAACTAGCGGAGGTCGAGTTAAACAACAGCAGCACGTTTGATCAGCTGTTGTTAGAATTTATTTAATATTAATTTCTAGTATCAGCTGATGTTTGCTGGAGCCACAGCTGTAAAGCTGCTGGTCATGATGTCGGTTTGGATATGTGGTGAGAGGGAAACATGAAGATGAAACCAGGAGACGTCCTTACTGAATCATCAGAGCTGAACAGGTGATGGAGAAACAGGTTTACCTTTTAGGTGACAGGAATGAGTTGAAGGGAAGTTATGAACTGTTTCTGAGAGACAAATAACACCAGGATCCTTTTCTATGTAGCTGACAGCTGGTAACTGTGCAGGGGCGGATCCAGCAAAGTTTTGCCAGGGGGCCAGGTAGGGCATTAACAGGGAGAGGGGGGCACAAAGAAATACTTTCTTATTCTCATTTAAAATGTCTCGCTTTTAACAAATAATTATCTGAATCTTACAACCAAAGTTTTTATCTGATGTAAAATGTACAGAAATCACACACATACCAACAAGACTGTACATCACTGTCACAATGGGCAGTGATGTACGCTGTGGGCCGGTCTGTAGTCAAAATGCCCGGGCCAATTTTTTGTCCCAGTCCAGCGCTGGACACTCTCACACACACACACACACACACACACACACACACACACACACACACACACACACACACACACACACAGACTGTATAACAGGTGTGAGAATCATTAAAAGATTTAATTTTTTAATTTAATTTAATCTTTTTTAACATAATTAAAACACAAAAATCACAAAATTTTTGTTTTGGATGTTTTGACTTTAGTATTTTTTTATAATTCTGATCATTTGCTTTATTTGTTATAACTTTTATTTTTAAAAAGAAAGAAAGTTTCATTTTTGTAATGGTTAAACTTGTATTTATTTTTGTTTGTACTTCATATTTTTACATTTTTTTTTAATATATTTATGACTTTAAAAATAATTTCATGATTTGTTGCTGTTTAATTTACATTTATACATTTTAAAACAAGGTGTTATGTGTTTAAGATTTTTAGTTAGATATAATTTTACGTTTCTTCTTATAAACTTTGTGTGTTTCTCAGTTTTTCTTTTCTTTTTATTCTTCATTTATCTTGAATTTCACTTTTTTTATTTTTGAATGTTTACATTTGGTCGTCACATGATCAGAGCCATTCGCTCTGCTGCACTCACACTCTCATTGGCCCCTCCCTCACAGCAAAGGTTTGTTTGATTGGGTCCTGCGGCAAGGTCACACACACACACACACACACACACACACACACACACACACACAGGGGGAACAATCAATAACGGATGGCTGGATTAAGGTGTCAGGACATCTGTGTGTCCAGCCAGCGTACAGCTGAATAACTCTTGAACACACACACACACACACACACACACACACACACACACACACACACACACACACACACAAACCTCCATATCCAGCTTTAGGCCCCGCCCAGTTCCTATTGCCTGCTGTCCATCACCACGGCCTGCTCACGGTTCTGATTTAAACCACTGAGGCAACCAGAGCTCATCAGCACATTAAGAGATGGTACTGGTATGGTACTGGTATGGTACTGGGCCAGGTGAATCCTGAGGCAGTTCAGACTGACTGAAGAGGCAGTGAGTTAAATTGTGGGCGGATGCTGATCTTCAGCTGAGTGGGCTGGAGGTCCTACAGGGCCTCAGGCAGAGAGTGTGAGAGACGAGCCCGGCAGCCGTTTGGAAATGAAATACTGAACTACGACTACCGAATGTTTGTGACTCCGATGGCCCGTCTCTGACCTCTAAACAGTTTTTAAAGGGGCCTGGAAGGAGCACAGAGTTTGCTCTCCTGCCCGTCTCTCTGAGTTTGTGTCTCGCGAGGACTTGGCTCACTTTCACCTCCAGAGTTCAGGAGGATTTTCCGTCCACTCGGACAAACGTCCTCGGGCCACGTCCCGGTCACTGATCTGCCAAGAAAAGTAATGAGGCGCTGCTCGGTGCGAGCTCACTGCCTCGGGCCCGGTCCTGACGGATTGCCCTCAGAGTGTGAGATAATGGAGCTGACGCTCCTGTCAAAGCTGCTCGAAGAAGCTGGGCTGAGGGAAACTTCTCCACCTCTGCGGTGCTGTGAACACCCGAACGCAGCGAGCCACAAGAGGCGAGCCCGCTCAGTTAGAAGCACCGAGTGTGTAGGCAGGGCCTGGGTGGGTGTGCTGCAGGTTCATTACGTACCCCGAGCCTTCAGCTTCATCGGAGTCATCAACCTGGAGCATCGGGCTGAAGGTCATCGTCCAAACACACACAGACTAATGAACGCTCAAATAATAAATCTTTTACACTGTGTAAAAAAATTTGAACAGGAAGTCCACCAAGAAACACAGAACATGAGTCTGAGTCCTTACAGTTCTCACCAGCATGTTAAATGATTGGCTGCATGAGTGGGCGTGGCAGTAAAGGTGGGCGTGGCCTCAGGGCTCATCGGACTCTATGTGTGTGTGTAGTGCTGTGACAGCTGAAGGCTGATGAAACCTTCTCCTTCTTCTTCTTCTGTGTCTGAGCGCCGTGACGGCACAGTCTACGTTCGCCTCGCTGCTGAGAGGATTCATACAGCCACGGGTCAGTGTGACGCTGAAGATGAAACATCGTCGCTTACACAGGCTCTTTTCAGGTTTCCACTGGAACAGTCATTTGATTAAAACAAGACCATGTGATCAGGGTGACATCAGACAACTTCCTATTTAAATAAAGATTGAGAACAGGACGCATTCAGATCTTTTTGTAAAGTCTCGGTCTGCGTGTTCGCCGACACCACACCGCCTCCTCACACCGATCCCACAATGCCTTTCACTGATTTCTCTCCCGGCCTCGGTTCCCACGGTGACGGGCTGATCGGTCGTCCACCTTTGAGCCGAGAGGCTGTGAGAAGTCTCGTGCACGGCCTCTGTTTGCCGTGGGATTATCAGACTTTGGTGTGGGTGGGGGGCATAAAGGTAGCCATGGGGAGGACCTCATGTGGGCCAGGAATGCCGGTCAGGTCAGGGGAGGAGAGGCCGGGGCGGCGAGGGACACTCGGGGATGGGGCAGGTGCCTTTGTGAGTCTGTCAGCCATCAAAGGAGCAGGCGCAGCTGAAAAGGTTAGGGGGAGAATAATCCCCCTCCCAGCCTGACAGACGCTTCATTCTCCCTCAGCCCGCCACCTTTGTCCACGCCGCCTCATTACAGCTCAACACACATGTGTCAGAATGCATCGGGCGACGTACGGTGGCTCAGAGTCATTGGGACGACAAAGTCACAGCAGCAGGATACACATGCAAGCAGAAATAACCTGTCCTCATAGATCCTTTTATCATCGTCCACGGGATGTGTGTTAGTGATCAGAGTGTGGAACGGTCCTGTAACCACGCTGAGCCGCGGCGCCGTTACAGTCAGCTGTGACCTCTCTGGCAGCACGGGAGAGCAACAGGAAGTCTGGCTGCCGAGGAGGAGGAGGGCGATGGGGTGGGGGGTGTACAGGTTGCGTCATGGGACCCGAGGTGTCCCTCTTCTGACCCTTTTGTGCAGCCTGTCAAACGTGGTTAACATGCAGCCATGCCCCCCCCCCCTCCATATGTGTATATATATGTTGATCCTCGCACCACCATAAACAGCAGAAATCACAGGAAGCTTTCAGGCTGACACCAGATCAGTTCCCACTGTCTGCAGCCTGTTTCTGCTGCTCGGCCAGCTGAACAGTGGAGCAGAAAGCAGGTCGTCAGTCACTAAGTGCATTCTGGGTAAAGGTTCAGGATCATTTTTCCTGAGCTCGACTCAACTTCATCAGCTCACACTCATCAAAACGAGCTGAACCATCTCCATCCTCTGACGGATCTCACATCTTGTGTGGATGGATTTCCTGGTGAGGCGAGTGCAGCATCAGAAATAACAGCTCCTCTGAGGCTCAGTCGTGGACGAGTGAGAGGAAGCCGCGGGACAGAGTCTCATTGTGTCGGCGCCGAGCACAGGCGCAGCGGCTCGTCCTCGGCTGCTCGCCTCAGCCCTAATGTGGCAGATAAACCCCGGCTTTGATACGGCCTGCTCCAGTAAGCCCCTCAGCCTGCCAGCACCTGCCAGCGGGGAGGTATGCATTCATGCCCCTAACAGGATTACGCTGCTCTGTAATTGATTCGTTTGCAGTGAGGGGCGGAGACAGCACTTTGCAGGGCAGCGTTTAGGTAACGGCACCCCAGAATTCATCCGACTGCATGTGTCAATTTTATTACATCAGTCCAGATGAACTTGAAAGGCCGGCTTTGTGAGCGCCCACTGGCTGCATGCGCCCGGCTCGGTCAATAGAGGTCATTGATGTAAGCGTGCTCTTTCTTCCCTCGCCGCTCGCCGTGTTGTGTTTGCGATCGATCGCTGTGACACACATGAGGCGTGTTACAGTCTGGGTGGCTTCACACATGGATGGAGGTACAGCAGCAATGGTGTGACAGTACGACGGGCGTAACCGGGTCAGTCGATGAGGCGCTGTGATTGCGCCCGCATCCGGTTGCACATGTAGGTTAAAGCAGCACGCTGTGATGGAGAGCGTGCTTGGGGACCACCGGTGACTCACTGAAGGCACCTCATCATCATCAGTGCTCTGAACATGGCTGATGTTCAGAGCACTGAACTGTGGTGTGCGCCATCATTCGCCATCGGACAGTGCGTCAGCTGGCTCATGCTAACCCTGACGCTACAGAGGCGTTGGCACAGGAAGTGACATCAGACGTTTAGCCTGCTGCTAACAGCGTTGATGCTAACAGGTTGGCTGATGCGTGGCTCTGTGGGGACGCCTGGACGCGAGCTGAACCTGCAGCTGGGAGCTGCCTGTGGCGTGAGTGTGCAGCTCTTAGTGGTTATATTGGGAGTCTGTCCAGTTGCCGGGTAAACCAGTTCACCTGAAACTAATGATCCCACCAGGCTGGCCTCCCCACACAACCCCACCCCTCCTTGCCTTCACCACTCTAATGAGCCTGGGAAAAGCCCCTCCCCCCCATGGGGCCGAACTAGGTGACACAGTGGACACAGGCCGCCTCGGGGTATTGGGGGGGGGTCGCAGCAGCCTCTTTTGTCCTGGGCGTCTGGCACGCTGAATGTGAAGACGGTGATTTATGGCTGAGCGTAGACCAGCAGAGATGAGGCGCGCACAAAGACTGCGTTAAGACCGCTTCCTGTCCCCGTTTCTCTGACAGTCCTCTTTGGTCCCAGAATCTGGGTTAAATGCAAATTGATCTGAGCGATGGCAGACAATAATCGCCGTCGGACTCATGTATTCGTGCAACGGACCAGAAGAGAATTTAGTGAAGTCCCAGCTCGAGTCATCGACCGTAGCCAAAGAAAGGCCAGCGGGTCGATGGGGATGGGCAGCAAGATTCTCAGAGCAGGCCATGAGCTTTCTGCGGCCGCTGCGGCGAGAGGAGGAGGAGCTGGATGCTTCATGGTGGAGCTGTTTGAGCTTCACGCAGGATCACAGATGCCTCGAGTCGACTCGCAGCCTTCACTCTGCTGTCTGACTGCACAGAGCCGCCATCAGCCCGCCATGAGCTGTAAGCCGGGCTGTACCAAATCTGTCATGATCCATGTGTGACTCCTGTCTTTGACGGCGTTTACTGAGCGAGCTCAGTTGGAGCATGGCTGAGTTTTGGCATGTTAAAGTGAACCTGACCTGAGTCTGCCTGGGTCACCGCCTGCTGTGGGCCACATCTGGGCCATGCACTCACATCTGTGTTTAAAGCCTATGTTCTCCTCTCACCTGTGCAGACCGGGTTTGATGAGCAGGTTAAAGATGCTCCTGAACTCAGTGCTCACAGGAACTTCTCCCTCCACCATCCATGAATAACTAACATGTGGTCTTTAAACTCGATGGCGGTCTGCTCCCTGACTTCCTAAGCCCGAGCAAGAAGTGCTGAAGGTCTGTGTACTGCTGCTGGCCAGACCTGAAGTCTGTCATGAGCCTCAGCAGAAACTCTCTGTGAGTATTTGCAGTAGCTGAGTGCTCTGAGTATTCACTGGGATGGGTTGTGGCTATTTTCTGGTACGGCTGTGTGTGTTTGCAGTGTTTCTCTCTGCTCACACTCTAATTCTGCTTCTTCTTCTTCTGCTTTTGTTTTTCCGGTGCGGCGCGGCACTCGGACGTGTGAAAGCAGGTAAAAACGAGTGCAGATAAACAGTCACACGGCCGGCTTCCTCTTTCTCGTGTCGACACTCGGCTCGCCGGCCCTCACTTCCCTCTGCTGCGATGTGCTGACACACCGTTTCTCCGGGCTTTGGCGACCTCGTCACCGCACTGTTGCTTCTTCTTCTATTTCTGAGAACACACACACCTCCCGTTATGCCCTCACACTCTTCTTCTATTTCCTTTTCTTCTTTTACACTTCCCAATTCTGCTCCGCTCACCTCCGCGCTGAGGCTGAAGGTTTGAACCTTCAGCGCTGTGTGGGTCGTGTCTTAGAGCGCACTCAGTGAGTTCACGCTGAGTCAGCTGATGAAACCTCGTGTTTGTCCAGCTCCTTTAAGTTTGAAGTTTCTGCTCAGCTGTCCCGTTCACAGACCGGAGCCTCAGACTGGTTCCTGCTCTTGTTCTCGATCTGGTTCCTGGGTGGTGTTGGCAGTGTTCAGCCCTCAGTGTGTTCGGACAGTTTTCAGACAATAGTGTTCCTGCGGATCTGCATGGACAGCATGTGTTTGTCTCTTTCCTGTTTTGCTCGGACAGTGAGGTTGTGACCTCAGGACCGCTTGGCAGCCATAGGCCGCCTCACGTCCCTGGAGTCGGGGACTGAGGGACATTCGGGCGTTTGAAGCCCAGGAACATCTGACGTGGTGGCTCGACTGAACTTGCGCATGCACTCATTCAGTCTGTGGGACTTTACGTCAGTGAGTAAAGAAGAAATATGTAGAAGTTCCTGTGAGCGAGTGAGGATGCCACACGTTTGAGTTTCACACTGTGAGCATTTATTCATGTGTGCACTCATCAGTAAAACTCAGAGGCTTCACAGGCTTCTGCACTCAGCTCCAGCAGGAATACAGGAGGACGACTCCGTAACATCAGAACCATCTGAATCATTAGAAGCATCCGTATCTTTAGAGCCAATAGAACCATCAGAATAAACAGAACCACCAGAAACGTCAAACCTGCTGCCTCTGACTCTTTGCTGCAGATGTCGTTTTAAAGTTCCTAGACTCAAAGAGTAAAAATGGTGACATAAACTATGAAGCTGTCACCTGTCAGAGTGACCCTGAAGGAGTGGAGTATTAGAATGCTTGAATATGACACTAAATGTTTTCATCCATATTTACGAGTTTAACTATGAGGGTAAGGTGAGGCTGAGACGGAACAGGACAGGGAGGTGTGCAGTGAAGGTCGAGCTCCCTGAACAGAGAAGCCTGTGGACTCTGGGCGTACCTGGGCAGGCCGAGAGCAGAGCCCTGCGGGACACCACCTCAGACTTCACATGCTCAGATGGAGGCGCTCGCTCTGACTTTCTGTAAATGTGCTCAGAGCAGGAGAAGAGCTGGAAATAGATCAGTAGTGTTGAAGCTGGGGTTTCGGTGACACACAGGGATTCCCCCGCTATCAGAGGGCTGCGGTGGTTTCTGGGCACAGGAAGGAAATTTTCAGTTATTTTAGGTTTTGCTGACATTTGTTAGAGTTTCCATTCTCAGAGTGATGCCAGGGACGCACACAGGAACTGGGTTACCTGTGTGATGCCAACTCACCTGTCACCTGTCTCACCTGCTTCCTCTCTGTGGTTCAGAACTCAGCATCTCCTGTGTCCCTGCTTCTGATTGGTGGGTGTCCTCGGAGTTTGTGATTAGTGAGCGGAGCTCCTTCTCTCACAGCCTCTTCAGCTCGTTGACAAAGACAAACTCTTCTTCATCCTCCTCTTGTTAACATGGCGCTCTGTCACACGCTCCTCCTCTCATTAGTGTGCTGTTGTCTCACACTCGGGGTGCAGAATGAAACCCGATGACGTATCAGGGATGAAGTCGCTTTGGTTAAACGCTTTAATTCGTTGACAGGATAAAGGACTTTTATTTTGAAGAGCAGTGAGAGCGTGACTGGGGAGGGATAGAATGATGAAGGCTGATGAAGGCTTTTCAGCCTCAAACTGAGGACTTGAGGCAGGTCTGACCTGTTGTGAGCCTGCCCATGTGATGCTGGGTGGATGGAAGGATCGGGTGTTCCTAATAAACTGGTCTCTCTCCCCTGGTTGATCTGAAAGGGATTGTCCATTAGAGTTCAAAGGTCACTTCCAAACTGCGTCAGAACCTGAAATAATCAGGTCTTAGCTTTGCATGCAGTGTGTTTCACACTTGCTTCTCGCTGTGACTTCCTGGTGCGCTGTGGGGAGCGTCTCAGAGGGAGGAGCCATGACTCTGACACACAGGCGTCTCCTCACACCACGGACCTCATTCAGCGAGCGGGCTGGGCCTCAGAACCACCAGAGCTCTTAGAACCACCAGAGCTCTTAGAACCACCAGAGCTTTTAGAACCAGCGGACCGGTTTTAAAGGGTCAGAGGAGGAAAGTGGATGAGCTGCTGTGATCACACAGAGCAGCCACATTCTTGCTTCCTGCAGGGAGGGGCTGGTGTGTGTGTGTGTGTGTGTGTGTGTGTGTGTGTTACTGTGTGTCTGTGTGTGTGTGTGTGTGTGGACTGAAATAGTAGCTTGTCTCTCCGTCTGTCTCTATTCATTCCTGACTCATGCTGCATCGTACTGGCTTTAGACCACACCTAACACACACACACACACACACACACACACACACACACACACACACTGACACACACACACACACTGACACGCACGCACACACACACACTGACACGCACACACACACGCGCACACTGACACACACGCGCACGCACACACACACACACACAGACACGCGCACACAGACACGCGCACACACACACAGACACGCGCACACACACGCACGCGCGCGCACACACACACACACACTGGCACGCACGCACACACACACACACACACACTGGCACGCACGCACACACACACACACTGGCACGCACGCACACACACACACACACTGGCACGCACGCACACACACTGACATGCACGCACGCACGCACACACACACACTGACATGCACGCACGCACGCACTGACATGCACGCACGCACGCACACACACACACACACTGACATGCACACACACACACTGACACGCGCACGCACACACACACACTGACATGCACACACACACACACACACACACTGACACGCGCACGCACGCACACACACACACAGACATGCACACACACACACACACACCTGTAGGTGGCTCTGACAGAGTTGAGTGAAGTTTTCTCCCCCCACACTGGAATCAGCTGATCAGCAGATGAACCTTTGAGAGGCGGTGATGTCATCACTGTACAGTGACGTGTTACTGTTACCAGGTTACAGGAGTTCTAGTTTTCAACACCTGAGCATCAGTTGGTTAGTTGTGACCTCACACTGATCAGCTGATGCTCCTGTGGGCATGATATACACCACAGCGGTGTCGGCAGGTGTCGGGACAGCTGTTGCTTTGTTGCGTTACGTCAGTGCCAAGGATGTGATGGTATCAGAGGAGGCGGTCCTTGTGAACACCGGTGTGGCCTCAGATTCCAAAAACGGCTCCACGAGAACCTCAAAGTCTGGATGGTTTGAGTTATGACAGATGTGTCCACAGGACAGCTGTCCACTGTGGGGACGTCTGGGGTCAGGTTCTGCAGGGTCATGTGAAGACTTTAAGAAAGAGGTGAATAAAAGGATTAACGATGAAGACGATGAACTCATTAACCCAAAGAGTTTTCAGCTGCTGCTCGTACATCTCCTCTCAACTCTAAGCCGAACTTTGAAATTGTGGTTTCAAGGCCCGGGTTCTGCCTCGCTGCTCTGAGCGGGTGTTGCTCTCTCTGAGACCTCGGAGCAGAGAGCATTATGGGTCGTGGTATTGTTTGAGGTCTTCCCCGCCTCCCCGTTATTCACAGAAGACGGAAGTAGTTGTTTTTCAGCTGCGATCAGGTAATGAAGCAGACTTGTTGTGCAATCAGAGTTTTCAGGAAGTTGAGGCAATGCTCATCCTCGCCGCTCATCATGTGATCTGTGTGTGCAGGTTTGAGACGCACTGGGTTATTGTCTCTCGGGTCAGTGTCTAACCTGAGCTGGACCTGAACCCTGATCTGAGAACCAGTTAAAACTGGTCCATTACCATCAGAGAGTCACAGAGGAAGCTGCTGCTGCTGCGCTCGAACACCTGCTCAGGTGGTCTTACATGACTGAACGGTCTGTCGGTGTGAGGTGTGTCTGTGACGCTGCCAAACACAGAAAAGTCTCCGTTTGTGAGCCCGGTGACTCCTTGATGAGTGTGTGCATCCTGATGTCTGTGAAGGTTCTCAGTCATCCAGGTCATTGTAGTCAAAGGAGCTTGCAAAGAAAAGCGTCTGGACTTCCTGATGAGGGCGGGGTCTTTCATTTCCTCTCTGATACAGAGAAATGGAGGAAAACGTCGTCACGCCGTCAGGTGATAACTGCGGAGGCTGAACGGTTCACAGACGTTTCTTCCACCGAGCGTCACGGTTCTTTCTCTTCAGGGAAATGTCACTTTCACTTTCCTCATTTTCTAACGTTTCTATCGGGCAGCGAACGCCCCGTCGCCTGTTGGAAATCAGCTGATAATTGATCTTTCTCTCATTTCCCACGACCACTTCCAGTAAAACACGCCGTCCACTTTGCAGCCGCTCGACCGCACGCTCGCCGTTAACGTCACGAGGACGAATAAAAGACGAGGAAGAGTAAAGTGCGGCGAGGACTTAAAGGCTCTGAGTGCCGCCCGGCGACTCGCTCAGCCATTTGTGGTTTTTAAGCAGACAGACGAGGGAGGCTGCGGGTTCACAGCAGAGAGGCACCTGCTGCTTCAACACCACCAGCATCATCATCTACATACACAAATATGGAGATGAAGTGAGCGTCTGTAGTTTGTTCGTGTTGTCTGAGGTGTGATGGTCATTTGCTGAGGATCAGCGGGTGCTGGGTTCGGTTGGAGTTCGGTTGGAGTCGAGTGTGTGACGGGAGCTCAGTTTGAGCGGTCGCCTTTTTCCTTGTAAAATGAGGGCGTTTTTTTTTTTCCTTTGAGCCGCAGCAGGAAGTGGAGACCCCTGAGAGGTCTAATGGAGACCACAGCGCCGTAACACCGGGCTCATTGTCCCGCCCCCACCCAGCTCCCGCTCAGGTCAGCAGCATCACAGCGACTCGACTCTCTGCGGGCACGCCGGCGTGCAGGCTCAGGAGTACACAGGAAGTCAAATCACTTCTTGTGTAGTGATGTCACATTTTATTTAAGTATGTGGACAGTACGCTCCACCCACACTCCCTGCTGGTTGTAACTGGGACCAGTAAGTGTGGAGCACCTGATGATGACATCACTGGATGCTCAGGTGTCAGTCACCGTCAGTCCTGTGATTGGTCGGTGATTCACAGCGAGGAGCGTGCGATGCATCAGAAGTCATTTCTTTGATTTGTGTGCCCCGCAAACGCTCGGCCACTTGAGTGGAAAGTTCGACCCCGAGGACAGAATGCCTGTCAGTTCCCGTCACCTCACTGGCTGCTCCTTGCTGCCATCGATGGCGTGCAGTGAGAGCAACTGTATGGGGGTCGCAGGTCACGTGGTGGATGAGCACATCTGTGTGTCCAAAGGTGCGACCGCGAGCGCTGACCTGCTCTTATGACACCTCACTTCCTGTCTGTCCTTCACCCCTGAAGGCAACAATGGCGGCAGCTACTTAGTGTTAATGTTACTCTTATTATTCTTTCTGGGTCGAAAAATCAAACTTTTAACATATTTTCAGGTGAGAAGTTAGCTGTGTAAACTCTAAATATCTGCTCGGTTTATCAAGACATCGCATATTTGCAAAAGTGTTCCGACGTTTTCGGAGACGTCTGTCACTCAGTGGTCTCTCGACCCGGCGAGAGCAGCGGACTCGCGGCTTCATCGTTTTCAGACCCCCGCTCTTTCGCTACTCAGGTTAAACATGATATATAAGTCATTAAAAAATGTAATTGTTTGGCTTTTGTTGTTGTTTATTTGTTCCGGAGTAAATCGGTTTGACTGAGATCAAAGTTACTAGATTAGATTAGATTAAATAAAACTTTATTAATCCGCCGGCTGGGTTCCTCCGGGATTTTCACACAGCTGATTAAACAGAAGTGTGAGACGGTCGAGAATTTACGCCCGTGTCCTGATATATTTTAGATGGCAAGGAGCAGACGGCCGAGTTTATTAAACTCCACCGAGACAGCGGTGACGCAAATCTGAAGGCTCGACCGTCCCATTTCACAGCCTCGCACTTCCGGCCTTCTCCGTCTTCGAAGGAACCGGCCCACGCAGACCGCGAAGGCCGGGTCCTCCCAAGGATGCGGCCTACGTTTTGGGACACAGCTAATGTGTTCAGCTTGTCAAATTTACATAAATCTTCGATCGCCAGCAGTGTGACAGTGAAGTGCTGTACTGTATGTTTATAAGTTTGCTCCCCAACAAACACACCAATGTCGACGAAACGTCGTCACCTCCAGGTGATTTTGGTTTCATTCTATAATACTGGACTTATTTTTCTACGGAGGTTTGAACTTTGAGAGTTTTTAAACAGGAGAGAAAAGTTTAATAATTGTAAAAAATAAAGCTGGCTACTTCGTAGATTTCACCGATCGCTGGTTATATTTAGAACGTAACTCCCGTGATAAACGAGGGACCAGTGTACTTCAGGGAGAAGTCATGTCTGAAAAAAGTAGTTCTCAATTATAAGTTAGATTTAACAAGTATGTAAGATTGAGTTTAGAGGTTCATTCAGTAATTTAATTTATTACAGATGATGAGGGTAAAATATATTTTATAACCAAGCAGGTAACAAAGAACACATGTAAATAATGTCATTATTGTAGGAGAACGTTCTGGAAAAGGTCAAATGACCTTTGGATTAAGAAGATTTAAAGACGGCGTTTAAACTGACCTCACAGCTACAACAATCACAAACACGTGTCCACATCTGCCTGCAGCCGCTCTGCTCGTCAGGCCTGAAACCGTCTCATTGGCTGCTCTTCTTTTGCTTCACTCTTTATTTGCTCTGATTGGTTCTCCACACTCTGGACTACTCTGCACAGCAGCACCCTGCATGCTTCTCTGCATGACATGGATCAATGCTCCACCTGTGAGCCGTTCAGCTGGTATAATTATTCATCACTGTCGTGTACAGTTTACTATGTATGCCATTAAAAATGGACTGGAATCATTACTTCAGAACAAACGTCAGACAGTTTATAAATGCGATTTCTTTGTTGTTAGCTTTGTGTTTACTCTTTAACACAGTCGGTGTGTGGGCATGCTGTTCTGACAGCTACACTCATGTATAGAGGATCAGGTTACTTCATGATTTCCCATATGGAAAAGATATATATAAATCTTATAAAGTTTGTATCTGTCTTGTGTGAAACTTGTATGAAAAGCATACAAGAGTGAAAACAGATATAAGATCCCTTGAAAAATTATATAATGAAACTTGTATGTTTTGGATACTTACTAAAACAATATATGAAAGTAATGAGAAAGTGGCCACTTTCATGAGTAAATCATATAAGTTTTTACTATTTCTTTTCCATATGGGTTAGCTGTAGTTTACAGCTGCTTGGCGCTTTCTTCTAAGTGAATTAGTTGACTTACTATAAGATAGCATAAAGTACGGTAAGATAAGCTAGGTTTTAGCTGGTTACTCGTGCTAGCTAGTACTTAAAAGTTAACCATTATATGTTAGCTCTGCTACGTGCTAACATTTAACAATTAGCTAAAGGTTAACCGTTACATGTTAGCACCTTGCTACGTGCTAGCTGCTCTGGATTTGGTTTTACTGTTAGCAGTCAGGAGCAAACAGAAGCCTGTGAAATGGTGACTCTGGGTGAACTGTGAATGTGCTGACAGCAGCGGTTTCTTCTTCTGCTCCTCCGTGCCCAGCGGCTGTGTCCGGCGGCAGGTTGTGGTGGACAAAGGTCTTGTGAGTCAAAGTTAAAGTGACTCCATCAGCAGTTTCACTACCTCAAACTGTTCCAGGAACGAACCTAAAATACCTCCGAAGTCCAGTCAGTCCGCAGTGAAGCAATACCTGGAACAGACGTCGCAGATGTGAGTCATGTGGTCAATCAGCTCGTGAAATGGCGGCCTGTGTTGTTACAGTAACGGACTCGTGTCTCAGTACACCTGCTGACTTTACAGCCTTTGATTCATGTGATTGATCCCTTACCTTCTGTTGTTTATGGGTTTATTAAAGTGCCATTTTTTACTGTTTCACTTACACTGAGCTGACGGTCAGACTCAGCACAGGCCCCAAACTGAGCGTGGGTTTGATGCCGCTGCCTGCTGGTGGCAGAGGTTTGACTGGCTGGTGTTCAGCTGAGTGTTGGAGGGATGTGTTCGGGTTATGTTGCTCGAGTTTCAAGTGAGTGTTGGTGTGATGTGGGCTCAGGTAGGATCAGGTGTTGTAGTGAGTCCGGTCCCTATATGGGAGCTCTGTGATCCGGATTAGGACCGTTGCTGTGTGAAGATGGTCCTGATCCAGCAGCGAGTCGGTGAGTGTGACGGCAGAAACTGACAGCGAGCTTTAAGAAGCAATGAGACGGGCGCGCACCGCCTGTTGTTTCCCAGAGCGGCGGGAAGTTAAAATACCTGCAGTCGTGAATTATTGGAGGGAAAGTTTTAGTAACGCTGCTGTGAGAAGGTATTCATCAGAGGGATTTAATAACCGTCTTCTTCCTCCTCTTCGTCTTTTGTAAAGACTCATCCTCCACCTGGGAAGATGAATAATTCAGACACCCGCACCCCGAGAGGCTGCTGGGCTGTAAACCCTCAAACGTCCTCAGTGCTGCCTCCATCCATAATTCACACTGAAAGTCTGACTTTCTCTTAAGGTAACCTACATTTTACTGGTGGGGGGCTCCACGTGCCCCCCCCCCCCCCCCCCCCCCCCCCTTCCCCAGCAGCCACAGGCTGATGATTAATTAAACACTTACACAGAAACATGAAGTTTGACAGGCTTCAAAATGCATGTAGAACAAGATCCTGTGTGTGTGTGTGTGTGTGTGTGCTTGTGTGTGTGTGTGTGTGTGTGCACGCACTCGTGCTTGAACTGTAGCAGAAACAGCAGTGAGGCAGAGCGCCGTTCACACCTCTGACCTCCTTGTCCTCCTTCGGTTGGTGTGGGCTGTTATCAGTGCTACGCAGCCGCCGCCTCCTCTCTGCTGCGTCTGTAATCAGACGGCACGGCGAGGCGGAGCTGCTGATAGGAGTAACGTTAGCTGTCAGGTCGAGGCCGGCATCACCTTGGCACCTCCTCGCTAACCGTCAGTGAAGCTGCTGAACTGATGGAGCGAGGCCCGGTGTTTGTGAGTAACCAAGGCTGTGACGGCGTCACGGCTCTCGCACACTGAAGTCATAAACACCTGCTCATGTATGGATCAATCATCAGCACATCTGTCCGTGGCTCTGATTATTTCCTTTAACCTGAGGAGCGATCAGAGTTCCTTCCTTCAACTGTAAACATCATTCAGCTGCAGAGAAATGACCGACCGATCGATGAATCAACCGATGTCTCTGACTGACTGACTGATCGATCGATCGAGAAAAGTGAAGGCTGTGAGCCTGGCACTGATACAAAGGTCTTTTAAGTTGTTACATTAAATTCACATGATTTACACAAACTGAATGTTTGATGTTATTTTTCTCATTTCTGTCTCTGTGACAGACAGGAAGTGACGTCAGCGTGCTGCAAGTGCTGCACTTATTCCACGTGCACTACATGTTCTATATGTTTGACATGTGACACTCGCTCAAAGATGAGTGTGTGTGTGTGTGTGTGTGTGTGTGTGTGTGTTATCTGCTACTGTATCTGGGTGGAGGTCGACGGCCAACGCGCCGCTGTAACCGACCTGAACACTCAAGGTGCCAAAACTTGATTAACAGTTTCAGAACCGACGCTTCAAAGAGGAACTGCTGCTGTCACACCTTCACACTGATAACAGACACACACAGACATGTTTTCATATCCTTGTGGGGACATCTATTTGATATAATATTTTCCCAAACCATCCAAATGAAGTCCCACATGTATTTGGTGGTTTGAGGAGTAAGTGGAGTTGCTGCTGGGCTTTGCTGACCACGATGCTGTGTCCTTTGACCAGGAGGGATCTTCTGAAATGTGCACACCCAGGAACTTGGTGCTGCTTACCCTCTCCACAGCAGCACCATTGATGGTTAGTGGGGTGTGCGTGTGTGTGCGCGCTGACTCCTGCTGATAAATAAGAATGAATTTAATTCACCCCCCCTCCCCTCCCCCCTCCAACAGCAGCAGATGAAGTCATTAAAAATGCTCCAGCAGCACCAACACGGTCCACAGGTGCAGCTCGGGTGGAGGTTTGCTTCGTCAGCAGAAACGTGTGAACCTACGGTGGGATTTTCACCGTTTGAAGCAGCCTCTACTGGGCGTTAGAGGAACTGCAGGGTTGGTGCTTCAGGTGTTGATTGGTGCGTTCAGAGGAAGTCCGTGTGCAATGGACCGATCATGTAATCCACACAGGCGCCATCACAGCGTGTGAAACCAGTGTCATGTCGCACGGCCTGCTGTCCACATAATTTTGACTCGGCCATCTTTTGAATATGTACGTGTTACACAAGCAAAAGTGTGCGTTCAGGCTTTGGTCGAATCCATACAGATGTTGTTAGCAGTGGACCATGTGTCCAGATACTTTTGGTGACTGGGTCACACAGAAACACTCACTCAAATATCAAAACTATGTGGACAGATCTTAAGGCCATATCCATTTAAACATTATATATGTGAGTCCTGAGCTGTCCACAAACTTTAGGCTCTGCAGTGTAATTATTAGCTGAAACTATTGCTGTGAGGCTTTGTCCATTTAAACCATATGTGAGTGTAACATCAGGTGTCCACTTACTTCTGCCCATATTCACCTATGTGCTCTCTCTATGATGATTCACTTCAGCTCTTAGCCGCTAGGCAGCGACCTCATTTCCTCAGCGACGTGTGGCTCCCCCCCTCCCCCGTTACTCAGGTGATCTGCTCTGAGCGAGGAAGCGAGAGAGTGAGAGAGAGTGAGAGAGGAGGCAGAGCTGCTTTCATTACCTCACAGCGAACGACAGGAACCGGACGCAGCACCTGCATGGGGACGCCCTCTGTGACCTCATCGATGTTGATCATTGATGGCTGGATGTTACGAGAGCGGCGGAGCGTGTCAGAATGATCAAGCCTGCAGGGATGAAGCAAACATCTGGAGGTCCCATTTCAGCCCGAGAGCTGCTGTGGAGGCACTGTGGAGCCCCGCCCACTCATCACAACAGATGATTGACAGCAGATATATGTCTGTGAAGGTTCTCAGTCATCCAGGTCATTGTAGTCAAAGGAGCTACAACTTAAAGAAGCCCAGACGCTTTTCTTTGCAAGCTCCTTTGACGACAGCAGATATAGAGCTGTGATTGGCTGCCAGAGATGACAGTCAGGTGGAGATTTCCATGAAGCTGTGACACTCCTGCAGGAAGTGATCAGTGGTCAATCAGTCTGATCATGTGATCAACAGCTGATCTGAGACACGTAAACAGGAAGTAGAACCTGCCAGGTGAGCGCTCCGTGCAGGCAGTTTGACTCCGTCGTGTTTCTGTTGACGTTTCTTCTTCTCTGTTTTTTTTTTGTTTTGCTGTGTGTGTGCCTGTGTGTTGGGTCAGCTGACTGATGTCATCATGAATGATGTAAGTGTGATGTTCTGACATCGTCGTGTTTCGTGTGTGAGTCGACGGATGGACACTTGAGCCAGTGTTCGATCTGTCCTTCCCCCAGTCTGACAGAAATGTTGGAGCAGGAGGAAGATGAAACCCGGGGAGGAGGAAGAAGGCGGGGCTAATGTGTCTTTGTATGAGGAGGAGCGGCGCTCTGTGATGAGTCTGTTTTGTCCCTGAATGGACTCAAAGACCCTCTGAAACCTGGTGGGGGGGTGGACGCGCTGTCTGCGTTGCCCCCGGTGACATCTGCCACTCTGCCTCCGTCATGTGACCTGGCAGGCAAACAGCAGCGTGAATGGCCTTTGTTTGGGAGGTCAGTGCCTGCTGCCCACCGACCAATCAGGGCACGGGACCCTCAGCCTGCTGCGGCATTCTCTGCTTTAAGGTGGAATCATGGTGGGGAGGATTTAAGGTGGAATGTTATCCTTGAAGTTTAAGGTGGAATTCTAAGCATAAAGTGTTTATTTCCTTGCTCTGTGACGGTGTCCACAGGAAGTGGAGGAATTGTGTGTGTTTGTGTGTTTACCATTAGCGCTCAAAGAAAACGAACGCTCTGGTTTTTAAAGTTTAACACGAGTGATAAAAGGCACTGGTGCTTATCTGCAGGTAACCAGACCATCAGCCACATATGTGGGCGGAGCTTTAGCCTGTCACATATGTGGTTCAGAGCTGAGAACAGGTAGACTCTGGCCCTGCCCATTCTGCATCACTGATGATGATAAGCTATTATTGAGGAGGTATATAAAACACACACACACACACACACACACACACACACACACACACACACACACACACACACACACGCATGTTTAACACTGCAGATGAAAGTTTAGAATGGAAATCAGGTAAAAACTAAAAGTATATGGACACACTGGGCCTAATATAGAGTGTGACTGTCCAGATACTTTTGGCTCTCCTGTGTTTAGATATTCATTCATGGATATGGATGTGATGGCACCTCATCCATACAAGTGTTATTCGTGTCCAGGTGTGCACATACCTGGCTGGTACTGCTGATGTGCTGAATGAGGGTCTAAAGATAGACGTGAGCATATCCTGTGGACTGTCCACAGACTGATAGCAGGCCGGGCTGTGATTGGGGGATTCCTTCACACGCTGGTGTTTATATTCTGACCCAGAGGAGCATGAAGCTGCAGTCACGGTTTGTTGCCCCGACCCTCCCCCTCAGACACTAACAGCTGAGCCAGCTTACACAGGCTTTGTTTGAATCCCCCCCCCCACCTCCCCACCGGGGTCCCCCAGTTAAGAGTCCTGGGGACACCCCTGTCCTATTGATTAGATGATCCTGGTTAGTGATCGATTGATTGTGTGCACCCAATCTCACACACACACACACACACACACACACACACACACACACACACACTCTCTCTCTGCTATTGTGTTTTCTGCCTTTGGAGTGAAAGAATGTGTGTGTGGGTGGGGCCTGTGTCTGATGTCTAACGTGTCCTGGGACCACACAGCAAGCCTGTTTGATCACAGAGGGTTAACCCCCCCACCCCGTCCTTGGTATTCAGCCCGGGTCAGCAGATTTCTCCGTCGTGCTTTTTCATCTGCACCTGTTGTGCAGTTGTCCGGGAGGCTGCAGACAAAGATCATATTATGAACGGGCTAATCTGCGTGTAGCTGGAGGAGGATCTGCGCTCTGTGGGAACCCGCCGCCGCCTGCCGCAGGAAACGCCATCAGAGCCAGATTAACCCGTTCCCATGATGTCAGCGCAGTGTGGCCGCTCACATCAGAGCGCAGAACAACTGCAGACCAATCACGGACACCCGACTCTCACTTCCTGTTTAACACTTGTTAAAGAACATATGCCGTGTTTACAAACACACTAAGGTCAGAGGTCACTCCCTCTTCTTTTGTGTTTCAGTGCTAAACTATGAGAACGTTGTGGAAACTACCTCAGACACCGATGACGAGGACAGTTTCGGAGGAGGTGGAGCAGGAGTGGACGAGGAGGAGGGCAGTCCGGCAGGCGTGCCCGCTCTGGAGGCGTCGCCCCGGGTTGGCCACGCCCTGCTGTCCCACCGTGACCAGGAGAGCGCCGAGAGCGGAGATGGGTTCCAGGACCCCCACGCCTGGAGACGCATCGGTGAGTCACGTGGTCACCTGTGAGTTGGTGAGGTCAGAGGTCAACGTTTGGTGTTTTGGGCCATGTTTAAGTGTTTTGTAGTTTTTCTGTTTGATTTTGAATCTGGTTTCACGTTCGGTTTCTGCTTCTCATTTTCTCACTGTTTTTGTCATGAATATTTTTATAGTTGTTTGTAGTTACTGTTATTAGTGTCGGGGGGGTTGAATAGCTAAATGATACCCATGACTCAGGAGGATACAGGAGGAAGGGACCAGCCTCCATCAGAGGAAGAGCAGGGTAAATGATGTGCTCCTGTGTTGTGTTTGAACAGATGGGGGGACGGACGAGTACGAAGCCGTGGGCCCGGAGGCGTCTCCTCACGCCTTGGAAAACAGTGCAGGTGAGATCACACACGATCAATCGTCACCCATCAGCGTCATCGCCGTCAGAAGAGGTTTTATTTATATTTGTCTTATTTTATTTTTAGCTCTGTCTCCATACTTTGCTCCTTTGTTTTTTATACATTTTTTACTTAACTTTACTGTACGGCTCTTTGGGATAATATTTTTTGTCTTTCTTCATCTTTATTTATTTGAGTAATTAAAACTAATTAATGATAATGACTAATGATAATTAGCGATCGTAATTAAAAGCGTAATGTAAAATGTCCTGCTGAATTTATGTCTTTCACATAATTTCCTGAGTAATTAATACAAACTGTGGGATTGCTTATTGGTGTGGGGGTGGCCTACAGCAGGCTGACTTCAGTTTGTTCCTTCGCTGTTGTCGTAACTTTAGAGGAAGTAAACGGCATCCCGGGTCATAATGGTCAATGGGCGGTCAGAGGACCCAGCAATGTTAGTTTAGGAGTCCCTCAGGGCTCAATGCCGGGTCCTCTGAGGTTGCAGTGTGATGATTGGTCCTCTGACCGGACGAGCTTTGTCCCCGCATCCAGGGAAGCGACTAGAGGGCATCCCTGAGCTGGACGAGTACTTCCTGAAGCGTAAACTGGAGGACGGCGACAGTCACTCTGCGTGCATCGCTGAGTACCTGCAGCGCAGCGACACTGCCGTCATTTATCCAGAAGCCCCAGACGAGGTGACGCGCCTGGGCACGCCTGAGGCCACGGGGCAGGAGGAGAGCGAGCACGGTGAGAGACCGAGAAGACAAACTGAGCATTACAAATCGATTATTCATTTTTAAAGAGATTAGTAGTCAAAAAGCTGGCAGCTCAAACATGTGACTCTGAAGCTTTGTAGAGAGAAGTCAACAAGCTGACTTGTTAACGAGATTATAGAAGATTCAGATTTCACTGGTGCCACTCCGACCGCGACCTTGAGTATGATGTGTGTTTCTGTGACCTTCAATCCCAGACTCATCATTTTGACTGTAAAATCATCTTGAAGTTCAAAACAGTTGGGAGCTTCGGTCATGTGATTTTTCTGTCTAAATAAAGGGTTAAGCACATTGTCTCTTTCCTGACTTCTGACCTACAGACCTGGGACCCGACACGCAGGATGACTTCGCCCAGCTGCTCACGTGTCCGTACTGCGACCGCGGCTACAAGCGCCTGACGTCTCTGAAGGAACACATCAAGTACCGTCACGAGAAGAACGAGGAGAGCTTCCCCTGCCCGCTGTGCGCCGAAACTTTCGGCCACCGTGCTCAACTGGACCGTCACATGACCACGCACAAGCCTGCCAGAGACCAGGTAACGCACACCTATTACATCCATTTAAACCTTTATTTAAAAGTCTATCACAGGAGTTCCAGTATGAAACCCATAAAGACACAGTCTTCATACGTTAGGACTGACTCCACGCTGGCTTCACTAACAGACAGAAAACTGCAGTGATCAGAGAAGAAGCTGCCGTCAGGTGCTGACACTGCACTGCATCAGCTGTGGATGCTGAGCAGCGGAGGAGGGAGGCTCGGGGAACTCCATCAGTACATGCGATGACTCAGATTAGTAATTAATCAGCGGCTGTGGTCCCTGCAGGGTAAAAACAGATAAAAATACACCAAGGCTGGAAATTTAAGCTGCGTCAAAAGGAGCAGAGGACCGCAGACGGAGCCCTGAGGAACGCCGCCTCATTCTGTTTCTTTAGAAGGGTGAGAGATCCACGTGGCTTCCTGCTGTCTAACACATGAATGAAGTTCCTCCCAGTTCTTCCAGTCTGCCCAGTCGCTCCATTATTGACCACCTCCGTTCTGGGTGTTTCTCTCAGCAGCTGTAATGTGCCGTGCGTGGGAGGTGTGAGTGCGTTGACTTCCTCCGGCCATCAGACTCCACATCAGCTGCTGTTGCTGGAACCGATTAGATTCACGGCCTTCCTCTGATGCTCGGGCAGCCTCGGTGGCAGGCAGGGTGTCACACAGTAATCTAATCATAAGCTGGTGTTAAATGTTTCCTGCACACGCCTGTTTGCTGGCCCTCATGATCAAAAACTCACATTAGAGTCGGTAACTAAGCACTGAGTCATTCAATTTTCCAATTATGCTGTGATCGTAATGAGATTTCCTGAGTTTAGACCTCGGGTCTCCTCACAGAAGCACAAATAGCTTTCATACCTGACCCCCCCTCCACCAGCCTTAACCAGCACCAGATGGTCTTCTCCCTGCTGGATTGAAGACTCATAATCCTCTAAGTGGCCGTTTATTTGTGTACTTCCTGAGTTAAACTGTTAAAGAGAGAACAGGCATGTGTGCGTCGGTGAGGAGGAAGCAGATAGTCTGTTCAGTCTTCACGGTTTGCCCCTGACAGCAGCGCCTCACTCAGTAATCATTGTTCACAGGCTTTCTACTGTGCTGCTGAGTGCTGCGGTAAAACATCTGTATGGCACGGCCTCACAGCTGTTCAGGCTGTGCTCGCACACCCGGGACTGCTCCTGAGTATGCAGCACAAACACTCACAGCTGTTTGCTTGTGGCTGCTTCAAGCAGTGGCCACACTAATGCAGTTAAATATATATATATATATATATATATATATACAGTTAATCTTCACTGCATGACAGTGTGATAAGGAACACATGACAGTGCTCAGTCAGCACAAACTGCCCAAGCCCACTTTCATCCAGTTTAACCAGTCCTCAGTTCCTGCGTGGATGGATGGATGGACAGGTGGATGGGTGGGAGGGTGGATGGATGGATGAATGGGTGGATGGGATGGTGAATGGATGGATGGATGGGTGGGTGGATGCTGGGAGCAGCAGTGTTTGGTTAGGATGGACCTCGTGCAGGTTGTGTTTGATTTGAGTCCAAACAGGTAAGATTTGCAGACAAAGACGTGATCATTAACGACGGTGGTTAAGAAGTTTTGTTGGTGATTCAAAGCATGTAATTTCTTTCAGCGGTAATTTCAGTTTAAACAAAAACATTTGTGTTTGCGTGTGAGGGACTGGGACAAGCTGGTTCATGTTGGAATAACGAGGTCCTGGCAGAGGTTCCCTGCTGGATCCCAGGAGATCTGCTTTCCTGCATTTGTGGAGTCTCCTCTGGGGTTGAAGTCATGGTGAATGAGTGCAGATCAGAGCAGAGAGTAGAGCGTTTACTTGAAGCTGTTTTCTCTGCTGTAGACGACAGAAACAAGTCTTCAGGTTTGTGTTTCCTTCACCGATCATCTGCATGTGAGACGAAAGGATTTGAGCTCCCACTCAGCAGAGGGGGGAGGACGCTCCCCGACTGTTTGTGTTTGTTTATCTCTGTATTTGCATTTCAAATGTTGGGAATGCACCTCCACCAGAAAGTGTTACCTCTGCACAGCGCCACCCACGCCGTTTCTCAGAATGCCTATCAGATCTGCTTCACTAAATACTATTAAATTCCCCGTTAGCTCGTGCTCCCTCTCTGCAGCGACTCCCACTCCTCCTCCATCACTTCAAATCTGTTTTTCTCTCTGCAGCCACCACTGCTTACTGAAGGAACTGGAAACCGCAAGTTCAAATGCAGCGAGTGTGGAAAAGCCTTCAAGTACAAGCACCACCTGAAGGAGCATCTTCGTATTCACAGCGGTGAGTGGATTTCTGAGGGCCGGATCAGAGCTGAAACTTTCCGCAGACACGGGTCTGATCCGGTCCTCCTCGCGTTTACATCGACTCTGATAAAACGCTGATTGTGTTTCCACATCTGACTGTCTGGCTTCTGCTTTAGCCACAGTATTAATACATCTGACAGTCAACAGTTTCACTTCCCATCTTCATATCTGATCACAAAGCAGTTCAGCTCCAAAAAAGGAACATTTTCATCATGATGGTTTCTATTTTTATTGAAGATTCATCCACTGTTTTTTCCATTGATTTGATTATTAAAACCAAAACCCAAAGCGTCAGTTACTGTATCATACATAGTAATGTGAAGTATACTCATAAAGCACCTCATTAAAAAGAAGTTGTTAAAAAGAAAACCTTTCTAAAATAGAACATCTGGACCGCCTCCAAAATCTCGCTGCTGATCTGTTTGTTCATTTCAATTTTTGTTAGTCAGCAAACAAACAACTATTCAAACAGTTGCTGGTTATCATTGTTGAATTGTTTTAATCAGCGAATGAACCGATATTATGAGCTGTGAATAACAGTGGGGGACACGTTAGCTAAAAGATGTGCCAGAGGGTCAGTTCATAGTAATCCTGGACGTCAGCAGCTGAGATGGTGAATGGATAACATACACTTTGCTGGTGTTGAAGGAGGAAAAGCACCAGCTCCAATTCTGGATCAAAGGTGTAAAGCTCCCACTGGTGACTAACTGTGGACGAATGATGATGTTTTTTTTTAAGTAAATATCTGACGTTAAACTATAGCGCACGTTTGTGGGCTGAGAAGTAATCCAGACGTTGGGCTGTGTTTCAGGTGAGAAGCCATATGAATGCTCCAACTGTAAGAAGCGCTTCTCCCACTCCGGCTCCTACAGTTCCCACATCAGCAGCAAAAAGTGCATTGGCCTGATTGCCCTCAATGGAAGAGTACGCAATGGAAATGGTGGCAAACTCGGCTCCTCCCCCAGCTCTACAACCTCATCACCTGGAAGCCCCGCCCTGGCCCAGCTTCGCCACAAACTTGAAAACGGGCGCCCGCTGGGGCAGCAAGACCAGCCACGTCAGCTGGACATAAAACCTGAGCCGATGGACTTCAACGACTACCGGCTATTGATGGCCTCACAGCATGCGTTTGGGGGACCCGGGGTCTACCTGAACGGGCGGGGGGGGAGCCCCTTGGGTTTTCACAACTCCTCCCAGAGTCCCCTTCAACATCTGGGAGGCATTGGGCTGGACCTCCAAATGCTGGGCTACGTGAGATCCCTTGGCAACAACCTGAGCGAGGTGCAGAAGGTGCTCCAGATTGTGGACAACACGGTGTACAGGCAAAAAATGGATGGAAGCCCTGAAGACAAGCTCAGGTCCTACATGAAGGAGTTAGGTGCCCAGATGGAGGAGACCAAGGCAACTCAGGGTGGCTTCCTGGTGACGGGCGACGGCAGTCCCACCAAGAGCATCATAGATTACACACTGGAGAAGGTCAATGAGGCCAAGAGTCTGATCGACGAGTCTAAGAGGCAAGAGGATGTTAAGAAGGAGAAACCAAGCCATTCTGTGGATCTCAGCAGTGAGGAAAAGAAACATGAAAGCCAGAACCAGTTCCTGCCATTCTCCTGCCAATACTGCAAAGAGACCTTCCCCGGGCCAATCCCCCTGCACCAACACGAGCGCTACCTGTGCAAAATGAACGAGGAAATAAAAGCCGTCCTGCAACCGGCAAACGGCTGTCCCGCTGGCCACCAGGGAGGGATGTCCTCCGAGGTCTCCAGCAACGACCGAGCCACCAGCCCCGTCAGCCCCTTCAAGGATCACGTGTCGTTGCTCAAAGCTTATTTCGCCATGAACACTGAGCCCAACTCAGAGGAACTGCTCAAAATCTCAGTTGCTGTTGGCCTCCCTCAAGAGTTTGTCAAGGAGTGGTTTGCCCAGTGGAAGAGCCAAAACCACCACGGTAAAAGGTCACCACCTCCTGACTGCAGTGGACCAGAAGTCAACCACAGCTTGACCCGGTCTCCAATGTCACTTCCAGCTACAGATTTACACCGAGGCTTCACTAATGGCTTTTGCGAGTCCTCCCACCAGTTTACAACCAGCCGGCAAACAGCAGGGCAAAAACCACTAGAATCATTGGACCACTTGAGAAGCAACACTCCATCACCCCTTAACCTTTCCTCTACTTCCTCCAAACACTCGCAGAGTAGCTCTTACACTCCGAACAGCCTGAACTCGGAGGAAGCCCGCGGGGACACACCGCTGGATCTGTCGCTACCCAAACACATGGCGCAGAAGCGCGCCTCCACCGGAGAGAAGCGGCCCAGACCCAATGGTTTAATCAGAGAGCACAACGGGGAGGCTTTGGGGCGAGAGCAGGCGTCTGGGCCCTTTGATTTGGTCAACATTAAGAAGGAGGTCCTGGGATCTGATGGTGGAGGCAATGCTATTCACCAACTGGAGAAAAGCACCAGTCCCATCTTTGGGATTAATGCCTTTGCTGGCGGACCTGTCTACACCTCCCTTCCACCTCACGGAGCATTTCCCCCACCCACCTTCATGACTCCTGCCCAAGCGACCATCCCAGGCCTCAGGCCCTACCCGGGTCTTGACCCCATGAGCTTCCTGCCTCACATGGCCTACACCTACGCCACTGGGGCAACCACATTCGCTGAAATGCAGCAGAGGAGAAAGTACCAGCGGAAACCAGGCTTCCAGGTAAAAATCATGTAAAGTAAGGGCAATGCGTTTTGTTTTGTTTGTTCTTTCTCCTAAACAGAGCCAGCCAGGAGCCATGGAGGGTCAGTATTCCCAGGTTTTAGTAACCCTGACCTGCAAACTGGCCGTGCATGGCTCATGGTTGGACAGATAACAGCAAAGACAACAGGTGGCTGCTAGTTTTCAGGGCTTTTGTCATCTCCATCACACAACATGGCGGCTGGCAGTCCAAACCCGCCGTCAGCTCCGTTAGCTTTGATCATGATGACGTGTTTGCTCCACAGCACAGAAGTTAGATAAAGGGATTGTTTGTTGGGCTTGGGGCTTACAGCTGTCTGTATAGTGATGTGTTAAAAATATTGTTGACCCAGTCAGTGCTGAGCGTGGAGAATTTTAAAGGGTCTCCCTGCCACGGGACCTATGAGGTGAGCTTCAGCGTTTCCACTGTGGCGTCTACATTTAACTGGTCTCATTATGGGGCGGGATGTGTTTGCCCCGACTGAAAGTAGTCAGAGTTTTCCAGGTTTCATGTCTGAGTATTTTTAAAAATGCAAAGTGTGGAAGTAATGCCAGAGAAAAAGAGGCTGGTTCCACGTAAGACTCGAACGCCTCTAGATTCAGAATTTTTTGCCCTTTAAAGGAAAACCTCACTTCCTGTAAAGAAGGGAAGTTCATCTCCTGAAAGCAAATCACAGATCAAATCTGGATTTAGTGAAATGCTGAGAGTTTTTCACTGTGCCATCATAAATACCGTTTGTCAGCAGCACCAAAGGTAAACAGCTCATAAGTCCCGCCCCTTGAAGCGCCGGTCACCGCTGACTCTTGGATGATTTGTATGAAAGCAGCTGCGTGGACTTTTTGGGAAAGTTCCTGAAATTGAAACTAAAAATGATGGTCAGCGTTTTGTTCCGGTCTCGTGGTAAACCTCTGACCTCAGCTCACCTGCTGTCAGCTGTTATCTGTAAACACACCCCTCTTTCTCCGAGTCTCCTGGGTGAGGGGGACTTACCGGGTTGGGCCTTTAAGCCCTGTCCAGACTTGGGATCACAGAGGCGGTGGGGGGGAGTCTCGTGGCGCGAGGCCGACAGGTGTGGGATTATCGGGGTACTGAAGCTCTGTCTCTGTCTCAGGGGGAGCTGCTGGACGGCACGGCGGACTATCTGTCAGGCCTGGACGACCTGACAGACAGCGATTCGCTGCTCTCCAGGAAGAAGATTAAGAAGACTGAAAGTGGTATGTACGCGTGTGACTTGTGCGACAAAACATTCCAGAAGACCAGTTCCCTCCTAAGACACAAATATGAGCACACAGGTATATATAACACTTGGACACTTCTTTTTACCCACCCAATGCCTCCTTATTTCCTCTGTCCTCACTCTTCTGTTTCCTCACGTAGCTCCCCACTCGTAGCTCTGCTTCTCTCTTTTGTTCTCTGCAGGCCGTGGCCTTTAACATGCGCCTTTCTTTTCAGCGGGGGGTAGGCAGCCTTTAACACAGAGAGCAGTACAAAAACATTCAGCGCCCCAAATATCAGCAGCACCTCATTCACACTGAGAGAGGAGGAGGAGTGCATGTTTGCATGACTGTGTGAAGATCAAAAGGAAATATTAATTACAGCTGAGAGATGGTCCATTTTTTTCCATTTTTAAACTGGAAACAAACAACTTATGATAACACCACAGCAGGAAAGGTGAAGCAGCAAACACTGTTCTTATTAAAGCGTCCCAGTTTACCGAGTCGCCCCGCAGGAAATGTGATGAATGTGGAGGCTTCAGTAAGACTGCAGCATTGTGGGGTTTAATGCTTTCATGAGATTTCTCTGCAGGACTCTTCTGATCCAAATCAAAATCCTAAACGACCCCCCAGCATGTCCTGAATAAAGTCAGTGTTTCACTAAAGTTTGGTGTCTCACCTTCACGCCTTTCGCTGCGTCACGGATAAAGGTAATCTGTGGCGTTAAGCAGAGCCACGCCCTCAGACGACTCTGGCTGCGCGGCGTCAGCTCAGTTTGTCATTTTCTCACTGCTCTGGAGATAAAATCAGTGCTTTTTAAATGAAGTTTGGTTCATGTCCTGCCTCACACATTAACCCACATCACTTCCACTTAATGACCCATTAACATGCAGCATATTTACAGCATTTCATGGAGCTTCCTTTCAGCTGCTCGTTATTAAAGGGAGTAACACATGGTAATGACTTGTTTTCTGTTCTTGAACACTCACATTCATCTTGATTTTACTTGTGTTTTTTGTTTTCTCGTCGTTCTCATGATTTTATTATTTAATATTAAATAGTAATTTTTCATTGACAGACGTCAGACTGATGCTTCCTGTCGTCAGATTCGCTGCTTGTCCTGGTGTTACAGTAAAGTGGGGTTTATGATTTGGGAGTTGGGGGCTCACGGAATGATAATCATGTGTTGTTTGCATTCCTCTGACATGTCATAGAACAAAAACTGAACATGAGAACACGTCTTTGTTGTTCCCATTGATACAGGAAGTCAAACCTGCGTGTTTGTGCTAATATTGGAGTTTGGTTGATCTTACCTGTGTGTCGTCCTCACAGACTCAGACCTGCTCTACCTTCATGTCTTTCACTCAGTTGCATCACCCTCATGTTTCCCTCCCACCTCCAACACTCGAAGCAGGAATCTACCGTCTAAGTTATTTCTGCCGCAGTGTGTGTGTGTGTGTGTGTGTGTGTGTGTGTGTCAGAATGCCAGCTATGGTGGATGTTACAGGCGCTCTGGGTCTATTTGTGGCTATGATCTGCCTGTGTGTGTGTGTGTGTGTGTGTGTGTGTGTCGGGGTAAAGCCATGTTTTTGGTGCATGTGTGCGTGGGACGTGTGATTGGGCAGCATTCAGCCTGCCAGTTGGCAGCAGCTGAAGCATCCTGTTCAGTCAGACATAAGAAATTTCCGCCTGTACAGTCGTAGTAAACCAGCTCTGTGTGTGTGTGTGTGTGTTGGGAGCTGTTACAGCTGTTAGGGTTCCTGCCCCTCCTTAAATTTAAATCCGGAGCTGTGATGTCATCGCAGCTCACCGCAGGCCGATAAAGGTTCGCGTTACCTCGTGGTGTCTCAAGCATGCCTCATTGTTGTTATGGCAACAGACAGACACCGAGGGTGTGATGAAATGTTAAAAGGATGAGTTGAAGATTTTAGTTCAAACCCGTCATGTTTTTGTTGTTTTTTTGTTTTTGTTTTTTACCGTCAGCCAATCACCGCACAGATTTCAAAGATCTGTAGTTCAGTCTTCTGATTGGTGATTGTTTCAGCTGTGTCTTTGAGTTAAGAGATTTTTTCTGGTCCAGCTGTAGATTTATGTCTCTTTATGAAAAAACACGTGAGAGTTCTCCATGTAGATCAGAGCTGAAGTGATAAACCGTGGAAATAGACAACATCACTTCCATTTTTCATTTTTTTAATTTCATTTTTATCATGCCCACATTTCATTCAGCCTAGTCTGGATTAGTTACTGCACTTCATGCCCAGTTACAGCTGTTGTGCTGTGGACCAGATGTGGCCCAAAGATAATTAACATCTGGTTCCATAAAGGTGGAGCTGCGCCTGAGTTTAGGCCAGACTTCAAAATAAAGTCTAAAATCTTCTTACCTGATTAATTAATAAACACCATCCACAGAGTCCAGACAGTTTCCAGGTCTTCATGCAGTTGGAAAACCTTGGAAACACAAATGTTTTCTGGTTCTTTGTAGTGTTTGTACGTCCTCAGTGTCTGTAGCTGTTCAGAGTTTCTTGTTCCTTCATTGGGTTTGTAGCTGTCTGTCATGTGCTGATTCACTCTGCTGTGTGTCTCCATGTCCAGCTGTGTCCGTCCTGACCGTGTCCCACCCTCCATTGTGTTTCTGCAGGTAAACGTCCCCATCAGTGTCAGATCTGTAAGAAGGCCTTCAAACACAAGCACCACCTGATCGAGCACTCACGCCTGCACTCTGGAGAGAAGCCCTACCAGTGCGACAAGTGCGGCAAGCGCTTTTCGCATTCGGGCTCGTACTCGCAGCACATGAACCACCGCTACTCATACTGCAAGAGGGAGGCCGAGGAGCGTGAGGCGGCCGAGAGGGAGGCCAGGGACAAGGGAGGCGGAGGAGGCGTTGCAATTGCAGGGCTGGAGCCCACCGAGCTGCTGATGAGGGGCTACCTCCAGGGGCTGGGGCCCCTTGGATACTCGGACCCAGAGGACCAGCAGGAGGATGGCGGCAGTGCGATGCTGAGGGTCAGCGGTGAGGGAGGAGGAGGACAGGAGGAGAGGGAAATGGACGGCAAGATGTCTGAGGAGGTGACAGAGCGGCAGGAGGGAAGTTTCAGAAAAGGAGAGGAGGAGCAGGAGGGCGACAGCAGGAGCCAGATGGACTTGATGGGGGACGTTGAGGGTAAAGGCTCGCCGCTGCCGATGGACGAGAGTTCACGAGAAGGGAAAACAGACGGCAGGTCAGACCAGGAGGACTGATGAGGAGCAACAAAAGCTTTGGGACGCTGGCTCGATGCAGCTGCTGCTTTATGAGGGGCTGAAAGGAAGACGAGGGCCGGAGGGGACGGCGGTCATCTTCTCACACCAAATTAGTGTTTACTTTAGACTTCCTGCTGAGACTGATGGGTCACAAATGTGTTTATGGTCTGATTCAGCTTCGTTCATGTTCAGCCGACCGAAAACATAAATGATTTTAAAAGGGCTGTAATGTGCAGTTAACTTAGTATTATTAACAAAAGTCGTGGCCTCTAATTTATCAGGTTCAGTCTGATTATTTTCTCCTTCAAAGTGTTTGTTGACAGCTTTTTTTAATGGAGTCCTGTTTCTTTAACATTTCAAAGTTTAAGTTCTGCCGGTAGCTAAAGTGCTGGGATAGTTTCACAGCCAGAAAGGCCGAACTTTGAACCTTGGCAGTTCAGTCTGAAGCTCTCAAACCCTGAAGTTTAAGGTTTCTGCTGAGCTGATGTTAGATTTGATTGATAGATTTTTAGATCTTGGGGGCAAACCCCCAAGACGCCAAGGCACTAGTTTTCAACCTTTAAGTAAAAACACTGAAAATAGAGCCCAAAAAGCTTCTACTTAAATCGGACAAGCAAGCCTGTACAGTACAGAAGTATTTTTTTATTATTGTGTTTGTGAATCCAAGAGAAGACAGGTTTACCTTGAAACCTACTGAGAAACCAGTTTTGTTGTAGCAGAACACCATTTACTAAAGACACTAACAGCAACCTTAGCAACTCTGAATGACGTGTTAGGGTTAGCGATGGTCTCGGTCTAATTAGGGACTCTGTGGAATGAAGAGCAGGTTCAAGTTGTAGTTCTCTGAACACCAGGTGTGGTCTTTGAGGCGTAGCGTCATATACGCGTGGTCGTTAATGATCCCTGCTCGATTTTGCTAGGTTAGCTTGTTTTCATCACCATGATACCTAAACACACATTCAGACCTGTGGGAGGTCTTATGTGAATGAAATAATGATGCTAGCAACATTATTTTGTATGATTTTAAGCGTTTGAGGGTAAATCTTTGGAATCAATTCAATTCAATTTTATTTATATAGCGCCAAATCACAACAAAAGTCGCCTCAAGGCGCTTCATGGATACAGAGAAAAACCCAACAATCATATGACCCCCTATGAACAAGCACTTTGGCGACAGTGGGAAGGAAAAACTCCCTTTTAACAGGAAGAAACCTCCGGCAGAACCAGGCTCAGGGAGGGGCGGGGCCGGGCCATCTGCTGCGACCGGTTGGGGTGAGAGAAGGAAGACGGGATAAAGACATGCTGTGGAAGAGAGACAGAGGTTAATAACAGATATGATTCAATGCAGAGAGGTCTATTAATACATAGTGAGTAAGAAAGGTGACTGGAAAGGAAAAACTCAATGCATCATGGGAATCCCCCGGCAGCCTACGTCTATTGCAGCATAACTAAGGGAGGATTCAGGGTCACCTGGTCCAGCCCTAACTATATGCTTTAGCAAAAAGGAAAGTTTGAAGCCTAATCTTAAAAGTAGAGATAGTGTCTGTCTCCCGAATCCAAACTGGAAGCTGGTTCCACAGAAGAGGGGCCTGAAAACTGAAGGCTCTGCCTCCCATTCTACTTTAAATACTCTAGGAACAACAAGTAGGCCTGCAGAGCGAGAGCGAAGTGCTCTAATAGGGTGATATGGTACTACAAGGTCATTAAGATAAGATGGGGCCTGATTATTTAAGACCTTGTATGTGAGGAGCAGGATTTTGAATTCTGGATTTAACAGGAAGCCAAAACAGGAGAAATCTGCTCTCTCTTTCTAGTCCCTGTCAGGACTCTTGCTGCAGCATTTTGGATTAGCTGAAGGCTTTTCAGGGAGTTTTTTGGACATCCTGATAATAATGAATTACAGTCGTCCAGCCTGGAAGTAATAAATGCATGAACTAGTTTTTCAGCGTCACTCTGAGACAGGATATTTCTAACTTTAGAGATGTTGCACAAATGGAAGAAAGCAGTCTTACATATTTGTTTAATATGTGCGTTGAAGGACATGTCCTGGTCAAAAATGACTCCAAGGTTCCTCACAGCGTTACTGGAGGCCAAGGTAATGCCATCCAGAGGAAGAATCTGCTTAGATACCATATTTCTAAGCTTTTTAGGGCCGAGTACAATAACCTCAGTTTGATCTGAATTAAGAAGCAGAAAGTTAGCGGCCATCCAGGTCTTTATGTCTTTAAGACATTCCTGCAGTTTAAGTCATTGGTGTGTGTTATCTGGCTTCATGGACAGATAGAGCTGGGTGTCATCTGCATAGCAGTGAAAATGTATGCTATGTCTTCTAATGATGCTGCCTAAGGGAAGCATGTATAATGTAAACAGAATTGGTCCGAGCACTGAACCCTGTGGAACTCCATAATTAACCTCAGTGTGTGAAGAGGACTCTCCATTTACATGCACAAACTGGAGTCTATTAGATAGATATGATACAAACCACTGCAGCACAGTACCTGTAATACCTACAGCATGTTCTAATCGCTCTAATAGGATATTATGGTCGACAGTATCGAACGCTGCACTGAGGTCTAGCAGGACAAGCACAGAGATGAGTCCACTGTCAGAGGCCATAAGAAGATCATTTGTAACCTTCACTAAAGCTGTTTCTGTGCTGTGATGAGCTCTGAAACCTGACTGAAACTCTTCAATAAGCCATTCCTCTGCAGATGATCTGTTAGCTGTTTGACAACTACTCTTTCAAGGATGTTTGATATAAAGGAAGGTTGGAGATTGGCCTATAATTAGCTAAGACTGCTGGGTCTAGAGATGCTTTTTGAGTAAAGGTTTAACTACAGCCAGCTTGAAGGCCTGTGGTACATAGCTGATTATTAGAGACAGGTTGATCATATTTAAGATCGAAGAATTAATTAATGGCAGGACTTCTTTGAGCAGTTTTGTAGGAATGGGGTCTAAAAGACACGTTGATGGTTTGGAGGAAGTAATTATTGAAGTTAACTCAGAAAGATCAATTGGAGAAAAAGAGTCTAACTTAACATCAATGGTACTAAGAGTAGCTGTAGATAATATTACATCTGTGGGATGATTACTGGTCATTTTTTCTCTAATGATAAAAATGTTATTTGTGAAGAAGTTCATGAAGTCATTACTAGTTAACTTTAAAGGGATGGTTGGCTCGACAGAGCTCTGACTGTTTGTCAGCCTGGCTACAGTGCTGAAGAGAAAAAATCATAGCCTGAACCTGATGAGTCAAAGGTCATGAGTGTTTTGTGTGAAGTTTGGTTTGATGAGCCCAAACGGAGAGGCGGGTCCACAGGAAGTCTGAATAACACTGGGATCTATTATTGTTATTATCAGTGTTAACGTTTAACTTTTAAAACGTCTCCACGCCCCAGGTAACCTCCGTCAGTCCCTGAGCAGAGACTCGACCCCATGAGCGTCCCCCCCCCCCCCCCCCCGAAGCTTGTGGGACCGTTTAAAAATCCACATTATGCAAAAAACAAAAGAAGAAGAAGTCGTAATGAGTATCACTATAATGAAATGAAGCTGTTTTTAATGTACAGTATTATAAAGGCCTAAAAGCTGTGTGGTGCTATGATGTTCTTAACTTTCGGTGTGTTGTTGTGTTCGAACCTCACTTCAGGAAATTGCACTCCACTCCCTGAATCACTACAAAATAAAAGAAAAAGAAAAAAAGAGGGTATACAGCCTCGAACACTCGGCCACTTCCTGTCAGTGTTATTGTCGTATTTTATCTCCTTTTACTGTGATGTTTTTATTTTTTATTCGACTTTATTATTTTGCCAACTAACCACATGACTTTGGGCCTCCTGATTTGTTTTTTTACGTGGACGAACATTTAAACCTGTGTGATTTTCAAAATAAAACGTGGAGTCTTAAAGCGCAGAGGAAATGAAAATGAAAGGCAGAGCCCTCTGTGTGTTGAATTTTTCTCCAGAGAAAGCCTTATTATATGCAAACCTTTCACCTGTGCCATCCCTGTACAGTGCCACCTGTCCTCTGCTTCAGTATTAAAGTGACGAGCTTACCTGTCCGATGCGTCAGTGTTAGCGTAGCAAGGCGTCAGTTTCTTAGTTTACACGTTTGTGCAATTTTCTGTGTTTCTGTTCACCTCAGTATTTCTGTCAGTATTACTTATGTTTTTAATTTGAGAGTTTGCCATTTTATTTATGTGACTCATTTTATATTTCCTAATTTTATTTATTTCATACTGTAGTGTACAGTATTAGAGTTCCTCACAAACATCTATTTTAGTAAAATGATCGGAGCAAAAACTCTGGAGCTTTTCTTGTTGCTTTCTTTGTTTTTTCCAAACTACTGGAAATTTTAAATTTGGGGAACTTTGGATACGAAGCTTCTGGTGAAAACACTGTATTTAAAAAAAAAAAAAATCCACTTTATTCATCCCACTAAAGAGGTGATGGAAGACGATGAAGGAATTCCTGAAATGTTTTATGATTTTTCATTTTTAATTTCCATGCTCGAATAAATGTAGCCAAAATCAATTTTAATAAAGCTGTGTTATTCTTCTTGTAGCACTGGGGTCTGATTCATTAACGCCTCAGCGACGAAGACGAGCGCCGTTTTTAGCTTCCTCGTGTTACCGTCACATTGCTGCTCGCTCACATCATCGCTCCTCTCTCACACACACACACACACCTGATCGCAGTACACACACCTCGCAGCACGCTGGCTTCAGGCTGGACCTTCGTCCTGAACATGAGCTCAGCACTGACGGATAAACTTTATTTAAACTGACAAACTCGTGTTCCGGGAGCTTAGCCTGTGACAGCATGGCCCAGAAAGGAAAAGAAACACTCTGTAAATTTTACTTCCAGATGATTCGTGTGGTGGAGGAAGACTGCGCAGCTCTCTCGTTTCTCGGTTTTCTCCACATTAGCAGGACGCGCGCTTACAGCCTCTGTGATTTATGGCTTTTATCTGCAGATGCAAACAGGTGTGGTTCACACACAGTGCAGAGAAGAGCTGATCTGAGACCAGCGAGGACCCACACAGCCTGAGGAGAGCTGACACGGATTAAACTGCTCAGAATGAACTCGCGGCTTTTATTTTAGGCTCGTTTCTAATTAATGATTTCCTGAATAAACTATGACCTTTTTGGAATAAAGGTTGTGGTGTGAGTGCTGTCTCTGCACACCTGACAAACAAACATGTCGTCAGTAACTGAAGATGTGATCGTTCACACTCCGCGCCGTGATTCACACCTTCATCCTCCACACCTACCGAGCGGCTCACGTCCATCCCCGCCTCCGCCTCCACCGGGCGAGCCAACGGATGCTGTCATGAGTCCTCTTACCTGAATGATGCTGGACGTCCACACGGCGCTTCACAGCTTTCACTTTAGTCCTGCTTCAGGTGTGTGACGGGGTACGTCCATACTGGGTCCTGTAAGCGTGGCACGCGGACGATAAAGTTAGACTTTGACGTGGTTTTAAATCAGTGTTGGTGCAGTGATCTCTGCTCTGAACCATTCGTCAGAGCGCAGCAAAGCCTTCAAACCACCTGAAACCAGCCCAACGTCACACCTGTCTCACAGGTTTATTAATAAAGATTTATGCAATTTAACAAAAAAGCCAGACAGCAGTCAGCTGACCCGTCATTGCCCTTTGATCACTGGTTAATGACTGTTAGTGAAGCAGAGTGACTCATGCAGGTGAGAACAGGTGTGTCTGGTGAGTGTGAGCTGCAGAGTTTTACCTGCGTAAACACAGTGCAAAGGTTTCCTTTACTGAAGCATGAAGTACATGTATTCATGAGACACGCAGATGTGTGATGAAGATGGTCAGAGAACATCAAGTGACCCACGGACATGCAGCATCATGTGACTGCAGTTTAACCGTTTTATAAAACAGAGAAACAGACTTTATGCAAACATGTAGGCATGACACTCACAGAGGTCAAACGAGCCATCGTTCCATTTTTCAGCCACACCATCAGGGTCAAAGGTTAACCAGGTGACCTGCTGCCTGCTTCTTAAAGCTGCTGATTTTCAAAAATGTAGCCACATTTGTCCCCAGGACAACAGGCGTGAGTGTCCTCTGTAACTTGTGTGAAAATTTGGGCGTGAACAGAAACTGTTGTCCAGGTAAGATAGCACCTGGTCACACATGCTGGTGTGTTCAGGTGAGTCTCAGGCAGGGGTGTAGTTTCCAGGAGGGTTACGACCCCCCCAATAATCCGACCCAACCAATATAACCCCCCCAATAAAATTATGAATTATCTTGCATAAATAGGCTGTTGATTTTCTTTACTCATTTCAGGAATTCCCAGCAAAATAGTTGCATGTTTAATCATCTGGGAATTTACCCAGATTTATTTATTTATTTAGACAGAGATCTTGACCCCCCCCCCCCCCCCCCCCAAATGTTCAGCACAAAGTTACCCCGATGGCTCAAGTTTATTCACATAATAATTAAACTTGGATTAAATTACTGTAAATCCCCGCCTGCTGCTAACTATACTAATGCAGTATTACTGCGGTAATAGCAGTACTGCTGATACTTTACTGCGTACAAAAACCACAGGCTGGTGTCTCTGAGTGTGTAATACTCTTTAAACTGCAGTTTTTAACCTCTGACCTGTCCAGGGTGTACCCCGCCTCTCGCCCCTTGACAGCTGGGATAGGCTCCAGCACCCCCGTGACCCTGAAAAGGATAAGCGGAAGCGAATGGATGGACTTTAATTTACATTTAACTATTTTTTTCACTCAGAAGAAAAGGCGGGAAGAGCGGCTGGCTAAACCGACGTGATGACGTCAGACCGTGCGTATTCTGCTGTGATCCGGGAGATGCTGTCAGAGGTGAGTGTACCGCTGTCGGTGAACTGGCCGTTCGTATGAGGGTCCTCGGTGGAAGCAGACCGGCGGGTGTTCCGGTCCTCCTGCCGGCTGCCAGTGGCGGGGAGTGGGGGGGAGGAGCGGACTTTGCACCGGGGAAGGAGAGCTACCTGATAGCGGCTAGCTGTTAGCCGCTATCGGCTAACTGAGTCCTGGTGATATGCTTTTAGAGCTAACGATGCTAACGGTGCTAACGGAGCTGAACACGTTGCAGGACGGAGAAGCCTAGAAACAGTGCTACTCCAGGACGTAGACAGAGCCCTGACTCGGTGCGTGGGAGAGTGTTCGGGTCATTGCACTCACCACCAACAAACACCGTACCTGCGCTCAGACGCACACTGAGGTACAGGTGATGGATACCTGTGCAGGTGTTTGCTCTGAGAAACCAGTCTGTGGATGAATCAGCTGATGGGTGCACTAGTGACAGGTGAAGGCTCTGGGGTGTCTCAGGTGTGTTTTCATTTTCAGTAAGAAACATGTACCTGCTGGCGTTACTCAGGTACAGCTCCTCCACCTGTGAGGTCCAGGTGTTCTTATTTCCACCCCATCAGTGTCCAGCATCACGTTCAGGTCATCCCATCTCAGATCACAGTGGGTTTTTACTTCCCAGCTCCACAGTAAACTTCCTGTCAAAGCGAGTTTTTACTCCCCACTGTTGTCAAGTGCCTGCTCACAGGGGCCTGACAGCATTATTGTGGGGTCTGTACCTCACAGTAGAAAGCACTGTGAGGCAACTGATGTTGGGATTTAGTGCAACATAAATACATCAGAGTTGAATAAAAAACGTTGAACGGCAAAACAAGCAGTGACAGACTGGGAATGGTTTACGGATGAATTTCACAATACTGCAAAATAACCACATAGAATAATATTTGATTCTAAACATCCAAACATTAAACAGGAACACTGAGACAGATCAGAGAACTGGAGTGAGCCGTTACATTCATTCCACTCATATTCATTAGTTTCGGTGAATTTCCACAGTGGGTTTGATGTTTCACTCTGGTTTTTATTGGTTTCACTGCTGGTTTTGGTGTTTTTAATGATTGTTGTAAGGAGGGCATGTGTCAGAGGCAGATTTATGAAAAGACTTTTAAAGACGCCCACAGTGTCGCTAAACGCGACCATCACCTCTCTGTAGTTTTAGTTTAGTGTTGGTGAGAGTGAGGCAGGCTCTGTGGAGATCCTCTGTACATCAGTTAGTGCAGAGTCACTGTGGGCTGAGCAGGAAAACCCCACAGTGACATTTACAGTGCAGATGGGGGCGGGTGCAGTGCTACTGGGACTGTCATCACATTATTGTCCTCCAACAGGCCTCAGCATGGCACACGCAAAGTATAAAGACACGAGGGGTGGCTCAAGACTTTGGCACAGTACTGTCCATGCTGAGGGTTTAATAATGAGAGGAGAAAAAAACAAACATGTGATTGGTTCATGTCTCAGTCCGATATGACCCCAGGGGTCGTGACCTTTGCTATCAGACGCGATCCGAGTTGCTCTGCAGGGCCGAGGAGGAGCACGCTCAGGCGTGCAGCAGGTGGTGAGGTCGGAGCTCAGCACAGGTCACCTCTGTGGGTTTGGACTGCCGGCTGAGGGTGGAGGCGGAGGGGCAGGTTTAGAGCAAAAGTGATGCTTTGCCTCCGTGTTCATGGTCGTGGAGATTATCGACTCATCAGGGAGCTGCTGGAGAAGAAGCTCCACAGATTAGCCAATGAGTGTGCGGTTTCACAGTCAGACACGCCCCTCGCCGTGATGCCAGTGCTCGTCTTGAAACCTCGTAGCAGAGCTCCTGAAAGCTTTGGGCGATGGGCATCTGTGGTTGTAGATGGAGCTCTGTCCGTCATGGCAGGGTGGAGGCTGGCCTGCCTGATCCTGACCGGTCCGGCCGCTGCATGCTGAGGCTGTCGGGGCTCCGCCCACACCGTGGTTCTGCGGCATGCTGTTTCCAGCCTGACTCAGGCTGCGGGGGGATTCCCTATGGGGAACGCCGCTCGCATTAACCCTTTGTTTCAAGTGAGTCGGCAGCTTCCAGGCGCAGTGGGAGGAAAGGTGTTTAGGTGAGATGAGTGTGAGCTGGAATCCCCCGCCGGCTCCACGGTGGAACCATCCAGCTCACGTCTACTGACACGCTTCCTGCCTCGCCGTCCGGCGCTCTGGCCTCATCTACGTGCCCCTCAAACCCGGCTTCATCGAGCACCGATCGATAATCAGTCTGATCGACCGGTCCCGGTGTGAGGATGTGAATTTCCTCTCTGATCTTTATTAAATCTCACCACTGCACCACAGACCTGATTCTACTTCCTGTTTTCATTAATAGCAGTCTGTGTGTGTGTGTGTGTCAGCCTTGGGGTTGAAATGTCTCTAAGAACATTCATTTATTTTCACGTCACTGATGGAATCATTTATTTACTGATTGAAAATCAGGTAATGTGATCAGACACGAACACGAAAACAGTCCAGTTTCTTTGAACCTGCTTTTACTGTGAAAGGTGACGAGAGGTCGAGTAAAGTAAACGAGGGTCGCTGACAGTTTCGAGGTTCGTGCACACATAACTGAAAAGTAGAAATAAACTTTATTTAAAACAATTGAAACAACACCATCCCTTCATTCATGATTCAGTCATTTTTATTGTCTGTTTGTGCAGATTCATTTGATCAAAAACAAACTGTTAAATATTCTGGTGTAGGGCTGGGCTATATCATACCGTTCACGGTAATACCGGTATAATTTTGGGCAAAGATAGAAAAATGAAATATCGCGATAGAATATGGGTAAAACGCACATGCGCAGTGCCTTTGTTTACATACGCACACGTCGGAAAAAGCATGGCGGCGAAAGCAAATCGTTGAATGAAACGGATGAAGCAGAACTGGTTTGTAAAAATGCTGCAGCTTCACTGGTGTGGAACTGGTTTAGCTTTTGTCCGTCAGACACACAACAAAGCACTATTTTTGGTAGAGCATGCTAGCGGGCCGTCGTTATCACCGTGTTGTTTGGAAAATACGGCACACTTAAAATCAATCCTTTGATTTTTCTGAAAATCGACAGAGCCCCTTATAATCCCGTGAGCCTTATGTATGAATTCTGGTTGTGTTTACTGACCTGGAAACGATTTTATGTACACGGCGCTCGAAAATCTGTCAAATGTTTTAGTACGACTTTGCTAAACTACGAAGCCGCACCGCTTGATGGATTGTCGGAGCATTACGGCTATCGTAGGCAGGAGCCTCGCGGAGTGATACGTACTGTGCTTCAACATAATATTACCGTATTGTGTGTGTATAACCTCTTTTTAAGTTTTGTGGATGTTGTGCATGGTTATGCTGAGGATATGTCGGCCAGTTTCCACTGGAAATGACTTTTGGTTAGACTGTCAGCAAGGAATTTGCATTTGCACTGTTACGTTTTTATATAACTTTAATTCACATAAAAAAACAGCTGCTTGTTTAAGTGAAAATACATTGATTTTTTTTTTTTGCACTAATAAAGTTGTGGAGTTGTAAAGTATTTTGTCTAGTGTCAGTTATATCGTTATCGCAAATTTTCAAATGTATATCGTGATAAATATTTTTGATCATATCGCCCTGCTCTAATCTGGTGTTTCCAACCTCTGGCTCAGGGCCTGGTGAGGGCCCAGAGCTCAGTGTGAGAGGTCAGCACAGCAAGACAAAAGCAACTTCTTTGTTTTTGTAAATAACATTGTTATTAATGATGATCAGAAATCTGAAGGTTTGTGGGGAGGGGGTGGTCAAACATGTGGTCCCAGGGCCCAAAGAGGTCGGTGCTCCTGATCAGCAGCTCGGAGACGATGACAGGAAGCTGTGGAAAGTTCAGAGAAGAGGTTTAAGCTCGTGTGATGTAAACATGGAAACACTGATGACATCAGGCTGATTGTTGTCTGATTTCTGAATGAACAGATGTTTGACAGGAAGCGGCGCTTCGGGTAGAGCGCTCTCGGTTTCTGGGTTCCTGCTGTGTGTGTGGGCCCGGCTGCTCTGAAGGTCGCGGCGTCCTCCGACTGTATTAGACAGGAAGTTGCTTTCAGAATAACGGCCGACATTGTGCTCAGATTTGTCTGCATTAAATCGGCTCATTGGCGGTGCTGATTGCCGCGCCATGCCCGGTGATATGGACTGATTGAGCGTGTGCGGGCGCGCTGAGTGCTTTGTGGGCAGCTAAATGGAGGCGGACTGGAAATCATGGGCAGGGGATTCAGCGGAAGCCGCTGCTGCGTAAACTCCATAATGGATCCATCAGCACGCATTGTGCTGAGGGATGAGCTGCGAGCGCACACAACACAACGACAGCAACAACAATGCAGCGGCAGCTAATCGCCCTGCAGCGCACCGCCATCTCCTCCATATCTGCTCCGGCGCAGCAGCCCGTGTGATCGGTTCAGCTCGCGTGTCAGCAGATTGGTGCAAAACTTCTGCTCCGTCCAAGTGATGAGCAGGAAAACTCCATCAGCTCCATCAGCCTGCACGCACGCTCACAAAGCCATCGCTCTCCTGTATCGCTGTGATCAATATGATTGATGGACCATCAATGGGCCTGACGCACCGACCCCACTACTTCCTGTCTGACAGGAAGCGCTGCAGTGCTGCGTCACAACACGCATGGCAGTAATGATCACAGTGATAATAATCATCAGTGTTATTGATCATATTGATCATGTTGGTATGAGTCATTCATGGTTTGTAAACAGTGATACACACTGTGTGTGTGTGTGTGTGTGCGTGTGCGTGTGTGTGTGGCTGTGTGTGTGTGTGTTGCTGTGTGTGTGTGTGTGTGTGTGTGTGTGTGTGTGTGTGAGATTGGAGTCCCGGGTGACGTCACACACCTGAGCATCATCACACACAAACGCTGACAAGCAGCTTTCAGTCACAACAGAAATACACTCTAACATCTGTCCAGCTGCTTTAATACACCTGAGCAACAGGTAATCAGGGTCTTGGGGGCAGAGCCTATTCCAGCTCCACTGTTTAAGCTTTTCCACTTTCCGCTCTGACAGTTCAAACCCTCCTGATTTCCTGCTGTGACAGCCCGGTGCACATGTGTCCTTATATGGAGCGTGTGGGCGTGGCTGCACACAGACGCTGAGCGTGCACCTGTCGCTTTACACCGAACCTGATTCACTGACGCTCAGGTGTTTCATGACTCTGAAGAGTGTATGAAGAGTATATGACTCCATCTGTGAGTAACAGCTCTCATCTGCCCTCACAGGAGACCCCGCCTCCCGCACAGGAGACCCCGCCTCCCCGCATCCTGCTGGTGGAGGCGTTTTACGGCGGCTCGCACAAACAGCTTATGGACCTGTTGAAGGAAAACATCGCAGGCTGCTCCGTCTTCACGCTACCTGCCAAAAAATGGCACTGGAGGGCAAGAACAGCGGCGCTCTACTTCAGCCAGACCATCCCCGCCTGCCCGTCATACAGGTGAGACCCAGACAGGTAACACAATCCACACTTTAACCCTCACTGTGGGGTGGCTGTGGTTTAAACCTGCATTTAAAAGTGCATTTTCTGAAGAAACTGCAGTGTGAATGCTGAAATCTCAATGTATGCACTGAAATTAATTAATTGCTGAATTTCAAGTTAAAAATTTTGAATGAGATGAAAAATACAGAAATTTTCACTTGAAAACCAAAGTGCAGAACTTTTGAAAGCTGATGTTCACACAGCAGAAGTTGGAAAATAGCTGAAAATGTTTAAATGTAAATTAGAAAAACTTAAGTAATGGGAAATGAAAATTTAGAGTCAGAAAACATCTGAATGAATATTATGATATGAAGTTCATATTCTTTAAATCACTGAATGACTAAAATGTGATCCCTCCACTTGGATCCACACAGTTTTGAAAGCTTTGAAAGACACGCTGTTGGAAAGAGAACAACGATGGCGACGTTGAGGGTAAAATGATGGCTGTAGAGCAAACACTGTGGACACAGCAGCAGTTGAAAGAGAAGTGTTTAAGATGAATCTTGGCAGAGTGAGAGAGAGCTCGTTAAGCAGGTGTGAGCCTGGTTGCTATAGTGACTGCACCCAATGGCTCCATACACACGCACACAGACATGCACCTCACTTCTGCTGCTTAAAATAAACAGGAAAGTCAGCCCGAAACAAATCGTTCCCAAATCAAAAGTACACGTCGTATTGAGAAAATTCTTTCACCGTGAGCACCAGCAATGTCTAGTCTACTGAATTCTCAGTTTTCATGCCTGTGGAGTTTATTATATGGGCGTGACGACAGTGTAAAGACAGCCTGTACTTCTGATTTTCAAACGAACCTTCTGAGCCATTTTAACATTAGTCTATGGAAGAGTTGGAGGGAGGAGGCTGTGCATTGGTGACATTTATGACAGAACCATAACACCTATTACAATAATAAACACATTGGATGAAAGAGGACAGCGATGGCTACATTTTGAGGGTAAAATCATACCTGTAGAGCAAACGCTGTGGACACAGCAGCAGTTTAAAGAGAAGATTTCAAGATTAATTTTTTCGCTCCTCTCACTCTAGCAGTTGAGCTGTCTCACTCTAGCACCAACATTCCGTCCCATATACACCCATTATAAACTCTGAAATGGGTGAAAAAAAGCATGACACTTTGTGTTGCTCTGAGGAGATTTGCCAAAATTCTGTATCTCCCACAACAATGATAGTGTCATTTTCTGAAAGCCAGCAAAAATACCTACGTTTTGATGTATAATTTGTGGGGGTTGAGGGAAAATTGAGCAAGTAGCAAGTTGTTCGGACATGAAGAGAAGATTGAAAAAGGACAAGTGGCCCACTCAAAGCCAACTGCATAGCAACCATAACAACGCATGTATTTTCTGAAAAATCACAAAGATGAAACTCAAAACTTAAAGAGGGATAAGATGAAAACGGTAACAGACATGAAAAAGCTGAATCATACATGAATAGCCCAATAATTTGTGAACATTTTAAAGTGTGAATGGAGTTTCTACATGAAAGTATGAGGAAGTAGTTAAGTTTCAAAAACGAGCAAGTTTTAGCAGAATTGCGGAAATTTCCCATTCATTTTGATGGGACAAAAAATTGCACAAAAAGCTTAATATTTTAAAAAGTATAATAGCTATAACTACCAAAAGTCATAGCACCCATCTCCAGAAATAGCAGAATAGTTTAAAGTTTGAACGGTGAAAATAGCACAAAAATTGTGGGAGTAGTTAAAGTCCAAAAAACGTACAGAAGCAACTAGAAAAATAAAGAATAAAGAGAAACAGGAACTCAATAGTGTGGATGCTTAATCAGCATCCACACAATAAAGATTTGAAGAACAATACTGTGAATGCTTTTCAAGCATTCACACTAACTACACCAAGGCTGGAAATGTAAGCTGTGTCAGAAAGAGCAGAGGACCGCAGACGGAACCCTGAGGAACCCTGCCTCGTGGAACCTCTTTAATGAGCGTGCTCAGATTAGGTGTCATGCGATTTGTTCTGATAAAGTCCATGTGACCAACATCAGCACCTTTGTCCTTGTGCTGGTAGCAGCGAGCTACACATCCGCTCAGCAGGCCGTTCCAACAAACCAACCAGCATGCTTTGCAGTCTCACAAGGGCTAGTTTGAGCGTTTGTTTCTAACACCTTTAGCGTCCTGTGGAGCTCGGGCTGGTCGGGCGCTCAGCTCAACATTTAGGTGATGTCATCAGTAACTGCAGCAGCAAACAGAGCTTCGAGTTCCAATCCAACTTTATTTATAAAGCACTGTAAAACAGCCAGCACAGGCGCAAAGTGCTGCACAGGACATAAGAACAGCAGATACAAGGAAACGGCAAAAGAATAAGCTCTACATTAAAAAACAACAACATCCAGTCAACTGAAAGCCATCGTCTCTCTGGGTGAAGACATTTAAAAACAGAGGCCCGTCTAATCTGTGGAGGCAGATGGTTCCACAGTGTTTCATACAGACGTGTCTACAGATGTCATCACATCCCAAACTCTCTGTCTGACGTGTCCACAGCGACTCACCGTAACCAGGCAGGGATCACAGCGACCTGAAACTGCCACTCTGACAAGCTGCTGATTCATATCTGATCACATCAGAGAGTGCAGATCAATACCACCGTTCTTACAGGGACAACGCTCTGACTCATCCTCGGAGCAAAGATTCATCATCTCGCCACGCTGACCTTTGACCTCCTACTCCTTCAAAACACCGAGGTGTGACGAGCCACCGGCCTCTGATCTCTCTGTGTGGGTTAGACTCTGTCACCAACTGTATGAGGACATGTCCGTGTGTGTGCCCCCCCCCCTCCCAGAGCATGAAAGAAGCAGGGACTTTTATTTTGAAAACTCACTCTGACATTACTCAGCAAAGCCACGAACCATCACTCAAGCATCCATGTGAGCCCTGAACGCTTACTGGCCCTCTCCATCAGTGCAGCCCAGGAGAAGGAGCTCCTCCTCCGGCCTTACACCATCACCTGCTCGAAGCAGGAAGCAGGCGTCGGCTCTGCAGTTCACTGAGGATGAGATGATCAGCTGAGCTGCTGACACGCTGTCTGCACCTCCTTCATCGTCTCCTCTTTCTGCAGGCTCCTCTTCAGCAGCTCCGTCCTCAGCTTGTGTGAGCTGGCGGCTCTCAGACCGGATCTGGCCCGGCTCAAGAAGGTGCTGTACTTCCACGAGAACCAGCTGCTTTATCCGGTCCGCCGACACCAGGACAGGGACTTCCAGTACGGCTACAACCAGGTGCTCTCATGGTGAGTGTGTTTGTACGGGGTGGGGGAGTCCATGTCGTGCTGCGTTTGTAGAGCCTAACCAGAAGGTACTGCTGGGTCCAGGGTGTGGGCTGTGACACCATTAGGCTGTGAGGGTGATGCAGACAGCAGCAGAAACCATGTGCTTCGGTAACTATCATTACCGTCATTGGAGCGTGTCAGCTGGTCTGGGGTTTGTGCTGGTCTGGAGCTGGCGGTGTGCCACAGAAAGCTGCCGATCAGCTTCCTGTCAGCTGTCTGAGTAATGGCTACTCTGATGTTCGTACTGCCAGCATCCAGCCCGTAAACTGATTATTGATTATTAGCTGATTGATGCGCTGTGCTCTAGTTTGCCTTGGTGAGGCAGTGTGTGATTGGTTAATGAGCTGCTGGGATGCGATTGGTTAATTGCAGGGGCTGTAGTGTTCATTAATCAGCGGCGGGACAGTAACGAGCGGCAGAAAACTGATTGTTGTTGATCTGCGGGCAGCTCGTCAATAAGCCGAGCCGCTCCGTCTCCTCTAACGTGGTTACAGTGCCATCAAATAACACAGCAGGGATCGTTAGCAGATGTCTGATTGGCCCGCGCCCAGCGGTGTCCGCACGCCTCCCCGCAAAGCCTCAGTCCAAACTAATGTATCTGATCTGGATCACTGCATGGAGGCGTGTCTTCATGTTCACCTGAAGCTTAAACGTGACCTATGTAAACCTGCAGACAGCGGGTCCTTACGCTCCTGCCCAGGTTCTCCTCAGAGTTAGTCTGAACTTCAGGACGTAAACACAGGTGTACCTGTTCCAGGACGAAGCTCTGACCTCAGGTCAAAGTTCACGTTACACAGGTGTGTATAGGTCAAAAGCTCCAGGTGCAGACACGGCTACACACTATAAGTAAATAATTTCTATGTGAGGGCAGCCAATCAGAGTTTAGTTGTCTTAAAGTGGGAGGAGCTACAGCAGCTTGTTTCAGACAGGTGAGCTGAATCTCAGGTAAACTGCAGAGCGCGGCCTTCAGTGATGGAGCTTCATGTCCTCTGTCTCACCTGTGAACGTGTGTGTGTGTGTGTGTGTGTGTGTGTGTGTGTGTGTGTGTGCGACACCAGCCTGGTGGCAGATGTCGTGGTCTTCAACTCCCGCTTCAACATGGACTCCTTCCTGTCATCCATCCCCTCCTTCATGAACAAGATCCCAGACCATCGCCCCAAAGACTTGGACCGCCTCATCAGGCCCAAGTGTGTGGTCCTGAACTTCCCGCTCCAGTTTCCTGATGTCAGCAGGTCAGTACACGGCAAACCTGCAGTCCCCTAACTCCTGATTGTCCTGTAAATAGTTTGAATAACTTTGCTGTTTACAAATCGTGTGCATAGGTTACTAAAATGTATAATTTATATTTACATTTCAAGTTATGCAAATGATTCGTTAAACATGTTTGTGTTTGTTACAGTATCCTTTTTCTACTCAGATTTTATGTTTTTGCCTGATTTTTAGATGAGCTGTGTTGATACAGTCAGTAAATTCAGACCTGAGCTTGTGCTGAAAAGACTGACAACAAACAAGGCGAGGAAACTGTTTTTAAAGGTGAAATTTAGAGGTCAGAAACAGCCAATTATACTCCAGAGAGTTAAAGTAATGCAGTACATTACTTAGTTACTCCAGGATACAGATGTTTGATATACTACTGGTTACTTTACTTCCATGATCTGAAACACTGTCACTAATCACCCTGTCGTGATGAGGACGTCTGCTCTGCAGTGTCTCATGTGTCTCATGCTCCGCCCTCACACTGTGAGGAAGTGATGACACGGCCGCCATCCTCCACGTCCTCCTCCGCCATGCTCAACACAGGAAACAGGAGTGTTAACGCTCAGACTGAGGAGGAAGCAGAGAGCTCCATGAAATCTTCATTTCACTGAATAACATTTAAACTCTGTTTTCATAAAATAAAGAGATGGCAATCATCATGTTCTCGGTCAACTCGCTCCGAGAATGTGTGAGAGCGGAGAAACACAGTACAGCTGCCTCTGAACACACCTGAGCACAGCTCCCCTCTGAGACCAATCACAGCTCTGATTTAGCTCGTTAGCAGGTGTTCCTCGTTCTTTTCTGTGGCACAAGAAGGACGCCGCTGCTTGTTGGAGCGCGTGCAGTGTGGTGTTTGTGGTCTCCATCCATCAGGCGGCTCTGACAGGTGGACTCGTGTAACTGGATAGTGATTGACTTGCGGCGGTGCACAGACGGAGCATCCATCACGGCGAGGAGGATCAATGAGCGCATCACGTGAGCAGCAGGTGTCCTCCTGCCCGCAGTGTTTGCTCTTCTAAGCTTTGTCTGCTTTCATAGTGGCTGTCACCTCCTGCAGGTCAAACTCACTGAGTGGAGAACGACAACAGACCAACGAAGGTCTCTGACGCGTCCTCCTCTTCCTCCTGCAGCCTCGGCCTCTGCCTGCACCCACTGAAGTTGTCCAAAAAGTCGATACTCTGATATTAATCAATACTAAAGTCATATAGAATTAAGACATCACAATTAGGGCTGGGCTATATCATACCGTTCACGGTAATACCGGTGTAATTTTGGGCCACGATAGGAAAATGAAATATCGCGATAGAATATGGGTAAAACGCGCATGCGCAGTGCCTTTGTTTACATACGCACATGGCGGCGACGCAGAACGAGAAGAGCAAAAGCGGATCGTTGAATGAAATGGATGAAGCAGAACTGGTTTGTAAAAATGCTGCAACTTCAGTGGTGGAACTGGTTTAGCTTTCGTCCGTCAGATACACAACAAAGCACTATTTTTGGTAGAACATGCTAGCGGCCGTCGTTATCACCGTGTTGTTTGGAAAATACGGCGCACTTAAAATCAAACCTTTGATTTTTCTGAAAGTCGACAGAGCCCCTTATAATCCCGTGAGCCTTATGTATGAACTCTGGTTGTGTTTACTGACCTGGAAACGATTTTATGTACACGGCGCTCGAAAATCTGTCAAATGTTTCAGTACGACTTTGCTAAGCTACGAAGCCGCACCGCTTGATGGATTGTCGGAGCATTACGGCTGTCGTAGGCGGAGCCTCGCGGAGTGATACGTACTGCGCTTCAACATAATATTACCGTATTGTGTGTGTTTAACCTCTTTTTAAGTTTTGTGGATGTTATACATGGTTATGCTGAGGATATGTCGGCCAGTTTCCACTGGAAATGCCTTTTGGTTAGACTGTCAGCGAGGAATTTGCATTTGCACTGTTACGTTTTTATATAACTTTAATTCACATAAAAAAACAGCTGCTTGTTTAAGTGAAAATACATTGATGGTTTTTTTGCACTAATAAAGTTGTGGAGTTGTAAAGTATTTTGTCTCGTGTCAATTATATCGTCAGTTATATCGTTATCGCAAATTTTCAAATGCATATCGTGATAAATATTTTTGGTCATATCGCCCTGCTCTAATCACAATATCAATAACAACAGTGTCGTCTTTGCCTCCTCCATCTCTTTCTCTCTCTCACTCTCACTCACACACACACACACACACACACACACACACACACACACACACACACACACACACACAGTGTTTGGATTTCTAGCACAACACTGGCAGACCTGTTAACGTCCGCTCTCAGGGCTTCAGTGGAGCAGGTCACCTTTAATCACTCACAGTCACTGTGCACTGATGATGTGACGGTTCTCAGGTCGGTGAAGGGACAGATAATCTGTGTTGGTGTAAACAATGTGTGCGTTTAGAGTAGGGTTAGAGTATTGTCACTGATTTCAGTTTGGACGCAGTCAGAAATATTATAATTCTCATCATTTATCAGCACATATCCATATTTTATATCTATGTATAAATCAAAGCTGACACTGTGAGACTTCAGAGGTGTGAGCATCACAGCAGAGGCCTTTGTGTCAAAGTATTAGTCCTTTATTTATCCAGGTAAAAAATCTCATTGAGATTAAAAATCTCATTTTCAACAGAGCCCTGGCATCATGGCAACAAAGTAACTGAGGATAAAACAAAAACATGAAGGACATGTTCCTGGTCTGACTTTTTTTATAGCCGATAACCTTAAAATAAAACCATGAATCGACATGTAAACATTACCTGATGCTGCTGAAGTGCAGCAGATATAAGTCACAGAGGTTTGATTAGACACAGCTGAGAGTTTGTAATCTGAAAAAAAGTTTCTTCAGTTTGAACAGCAGAAATGAGGCTTTATTGTTGGAGGCCGACAGCAGTGAACACAACAGCAGACTGGTGCATAATGACCAGTGAAGAAAACAGAGATTTGTGATGGGAAATTGTTCTCTGAGTGCACTGAGAGAGAGAGCTGTGCAGGAAGTGTGATTTATCGTGGTGGAAGGAAAAACAGCAAAGTCAGGGAATTCATGACGATGTTTATCAAATGTGAAGCGTAGTTTGGATCTTCTTTTGCTGCTGGTTCAGTGGATTTTGTTTGGAGAGTCGCACACCTGTAGCATCAGAATCTGTGAGCTGTCGGCTTTCAGCCCCGACGGCGTGTCTGTGCGAGTAAGCCGACAGCTCACAGATTCTGATGCGTCGGGTCGGCGCTTTGTGTTTACGTCTTTGTGCCGAATCCGTGTACCTGCTCTCATTTACTGTTTTAGCTGTTTGGTCGTTGTTGAAATAGTTTTGTGAGCTTCAAACTGAGATTCTGGACTTGCTGATAAAATTCATTTATATTTAAAAATTGAGGATTTAATGAATCAATAACTCTTTTTTTTTTTTTCCAAGCTAAAATTGATTTTAATCGGAAAATCAATTTTTTTAAACCCACCCCTATTACAGAGATCCAAACACTGCGATACATCGGGGATCACTGACAGCAGCTGTTGTGTTCATGATGATCACACAGTAAAAGGACCACAGTCTCTGAGTCTTTGAGCTCAGGTGTAGAAAACCTGCACGCAGCCATGCACTGTGACAGAGCACAATCTGAGGATCAGCTGTCAGTGTTACTGCAGAGTCAGGCAGGAAGTGTCAGCCTGGGATGAAGTCGGTGTGCGTTTGGCGCTCTGGGCCGGGATGAAGTCTGTGTGCGTTTGGCGCTCTGGGCCGGGATGAAGTCTGTGTGCGTTTGGCGCTCTGGGCCGAGATGAAGTCGGTGTGCGTTTGGCGCTCTGGGCCGGGATGAAGTCGGTGTGCGTTTGGCGCTCTGGGCCTGGATGAAGTCGGTGTGCGTTTGGCACTCTGGGCCTGGATGAAGTCGGTGTGCGTTTGGCGCTCTGGGCCTGGATGAAGTCGGTGTGCGTTTGGCACTCTGGGCCTGGATGAAGTCGGTGTGCGTTTGGCGCTCTGGGCCTGGATGAAGTCGGTGTGCGTTTGGCGCTCTGGGCCTGGATGAAGTCGGTGTGCGTTTGGCACTCTGGGCTGAGGTGAAGTCGGTGTGTGTTTGGTGCTCTGGGCCGGGATGAAGTCGGTGTGCGTTTGGCGCTCTGGGCCGGGATGAAGTCGGTGTGCGTTTGGCGCTCTGGGCCTGGATGAAGTCGGTGTGCGTTTGGCGCTCTGGGCCTGGATGAAGTCGGTGTGCGTTTGGCACTCTGGGCTGAGATGAAGTCGGTGTGCGTTTGGCGCTCTGGGCCGGGATGAAGTCGGTGTGCGTTTGGCGCTCTGGGCCGGGATGAAGTCGGTGTGCGTTTGGCGCTCTGGGCCGGGATGAAGTCGGTGTGCGTTTGGCGCTCTGGGCCGGGATGAAGTCTGTGTGCGTTTGGCGCTCTGGGCCTGGATGAAGTCGGTGTGCGTTTGGCACTCTGGGCTGAGGTGAAGTCGGTGTGCGTTTGGCGCTCTGGGCCGGGATGAAGTCGGTGTGCGTTTGGCGCTCTGGGCCTGGATGAAGTCGGTGTGCGTTTGGCACTCTGGGCTGAGGTGAAGTCGGTGTGTGTTTGGCGCTGTGATTATTGGTAATGAAGTAAATGCGCCGCAGTGATTTTTGACCTTCATTCCTTCGTGTTTAATCAGACTCAGAGGTGAGGTCATCGTCCTGATCACTGCACATTTATCAATAACATAATTACACCCCCCACCCCCACCCCACCCCACCCCCTGGCGTGGACACGCTCATGTTTTTATTGTCTCCAGTCAAACATCTAATTTATAAAATGGATTATTGAATCAAGTTTTCCCAGAAGCTTTAGAGGCAGAAACTCCACTGAGAGGCCGTCCAGCTCTGTGGGGAGGAGGAAACGACCTCCAGACACCCCCCTCCCCCTCTCGCCCCTCCCCTCCCCCCTGTGTTCCCACGTAAACTTTCCTGGAGCCTCTGCAGGATCTCAGAACAGTAACAGAGCAGCGTGCTCAGAGGAAGTGATGTCACCTTTGACAGTCCCCACTATGGGTCACTGTTTTCTAAATCTTAGGGGAGGGGCTTCCAGCTCTAAATGTGTCTGATTGGTTGATGACTCACAGCGGCTGCGGCTCATCAGGGGAGAAGACCGTTGTTGATGTGACAGCAGGACCCGTTAGCTCCTGATGCTAACGGGTCTGAAGTTTCTATCTCTGTGGTGGACACTACCTGCTCTGAGTGCGCTGCAGTCTCCACTCATTTCCTGTTTTTCTTTCTTTTTCAGGTTCTTGCCTAAACACAAACTCCTGCAGCGGCCTACTGAGCAGTCTCGTGTTGATGATATCATGTTGCAGGGCGAGCAGCAGCAGAGCAGAGCTCACGATGAAGATACGCCACGGTACAAATCCATCTCTGGTAAAACTCAAAGACTCAAAGAGTTTTGTCTCACGTCAGTTTGTGACCCGACAGGTGTGAGCAGCCTGCAGAGGGGGGCGTGGCCAGCCAGGTGAAGCCTTTGCACATCGTGTGGCCTCACAGGTGGTGAGTTCAGTCTGAAAGCCTTTACTTTGAAAACTCTTTTGAAAACTCTTTTAAACCAAGGCAGCGAAACAAAATAAAACACATTTCAGAATAAAAGATTTTACTATTTTTACTTTGAAAATGAAACCAGAATGAGACTTTTATATCAGCTGTAAAATAAACTCATGGAACATCAGACCTGAGCTAAACTGCCACAATAAACCTAAGAAAACAAACCTCGAATAAAGCTGTCATTTTAATTCAATGCACTTTTATTTCTACAGCGCCAAATGAAAACAACTGTCGCCTCAAGGTGCTTTATATTGTAAAGTCATTGTGATCATATGACCCCCTATGAGCAAGTACTTTGGAGACAGTGGGAAGGAAAAACTCCCTTTTAACAGGAAGAAACCTCTGGCAATGGCAGGGATAGCTCAGTAGGTAGAGTGGTTGCCCCATGATCGGAAGGTCGGGGGTTTCGACTCCACTGAACGGCTACCCTGAGGTACCCCTGAGCAAGGTACCGTCCCTACACACTGCTCCCCGGGCGCGGCACTGGTGGCTGCCCACTGCTTCACTGGCTGAATGGGTTAAATGCAGAGGAGTAATTTCCCTATGGGGACTAACGCATACACATTATTACATATTATTATTATTATTATTATTATTATTATCCAGCAGAACCAGGCTCAGGGAGGGGCGGGGCCATCTGCTGTGATTGGTTGGGGTGAGAGAAGGAAGACAGGATAAAGACATGCTGTGGAAGAGAGACAGAGATTAATAACAGATATGATTCAATGCAGAGAGGTCTGTTAACACATAGTGAGTGAGGTAGAAACACCCAGTGCATCATGGGAATCCCCCGGCAGCCTACGTCTATTGCAGCATAACTAAGGGAGGATTCAGGGTCACCTGGTCCAGCCCTAACTATATGCTTTAGCAAAAAGGAAAGTTTGAAGCCTAATCTTGAAAGTAGAGATAGTGTTTTAAATACTCTAGGAACAACAAGTAGGCCTGCAGTGTGAGAGCGAAGTGCTCTAATAGGGTGATATGGTACTACAAGGTCATTAAGATAAGATGGGGCCTGATTATTTAAGACCTTGTATGTGAGGAGCAGGATTTTGGATTCTGGATTTAACAGGAAGCCAATGAAGGGAAGCCAGTACAGGAGAAATCTGCTCTCTCTTTCTAGTCCCTGTCATTTATGTTATTTTATTATGAAAAGTTCTGTTATATTGAAAGGAAAGCTCTTATTTTGAAAGTAAAAAACAGCTAATTTCACAGAATCTTCAGCTTTTATTTTGAAGCTTTGAGACAGTTTCCTGCTGTTTGTCAGGTTGAGTGAGTGAAATGTTAATGAAGACGTATAAAAAGTTTCACAGCGTGAGGCTGCAAGTTCACTTTCATTAAAACACAAATCCTCTATCATCATGAAGTAATCAGACTACAGTTACAGCAGGTGGAGGCTTGTAAACATGACGTGTTGCAGTGTGAGGCTGATGGTGAGCGTCGGCGTGTGCACCTCACCTTGCGTTGTATCGGTGACAAAGCGGCGTGCTGTAAGCTGCTGTGGTGGCACAAACACAGATGGATTACGGCTGCGGCGACAAGGATTTCCTGTTAATCTCTGATTGAAGCTGCAGCTCATCAGGCTTTAATCTGAGCCTGGCCCCGATCCTCAGATTACAGCCTCTTACTGCTGAGGGGGGGCTTCCAGGTGAACACGGTGCTGGAGCTCGATGAATATTAATGAGCTCTTGGCCCTTCACTGAGCATGCACACAAAAAACTGAAAACAGACTGTCAGCAAATGGGGCTTTTATTTTGAAATTATGCTTTAAAGCAGCCTGCTAAATTCCTGTAACTAAATGGTAAATGGTGATTTTATTTATATTTTATTATTTTATTATCTGATAAAATAATTGACTTTTCACTATTGTAATGTTCTCTAACTAAGGCCTTTTATTTTGAAAAACAAATCACCCTACTTTCTATAACTGACTCTTACTGTGAAAGTCTTGACAGTATGAACTATCTAACTGAGCTTTTACTTTGTAAATCTGTCAGCAGTATTGAGTCTGAATAGATTTTATTGTGAAATTTGAAGATTGCTGTGATTGATGGATCAGTTTCATGTGACAGGTGGCATGTTTCTGGTAGTTTATAGATGTATGACATCATCAGTGTGAGACCTGATTGGTGACTGGAGCATTATTGGTAGGCGATCAGGATGATTGCGATCAGTTTTCGGGCTGATGGCGGACGCTGCAGCTTCCTGTGTGGATGAATTTGAGGGTTCTGGTGACTGAGAGGTTGATCCTGTTAATTACGCTCTCAGACCGAGAAGGCGGGGGTGGTAACTCTCTGTCCTCCCCGTCACGGCGATGCTCGGGGAGGAGGATTGGAGGCTCGCTGAAGGACTGAAAGGTTTGCGGGAAATGAGGGAATTATCTGAGGCTGGCCGGAACGAGCTACGAATTTGTTGCCGCTGCGGCTGCTGTTTGACCTTCACTGTGTAAGCAGAGGATCAGGTGGAGGCGACCACCAACACCTGACGCCACACAGAAAGTCACCTACATGCAGGAAACAGGAAGCAAACAGCAGCTGGGCGTGTTCTTCTGTTGGCTTGTCCCAAGCACTGCTGACCTCTGACCTCTGACATCACAGCCACCTGACCACCTTCAGACTTCACATACATGTATTAAAGTGTGTGTGTGTGTGTGTGTGTGCGCGTGCAGGGAGCATGATAAAAACCCTGAGCTGTTCTTCAGCACTCTGCTCAGACTGAAGGAGCGAGGACTCGACTTCCACCTGTCCGTGCTCGGAGAGACCTTCACCGACGTGCCCGGTACACACACAAATACACGCACACACACACGTGGGAAGGAAAAACTCCCTTTTAACCTCCAGCAGAACCAGGCTCGAGGAGTCCAGCAGCTTCTCCTCTCACTGGTTCTCAGGCGGCAGTTGAACCATCTTCTAAGGGTCAAAGGTCACTGCTGCCCCTGTGTTTCTAACGAATTGTATCATCAGCTGATGATGTGATTGTGTGTGTGTGTGTGATATTAAAGTTTTAGAGCAGCCTTTAAATCAGCTTCATGAGCACTGAATTTAATCCCATTAGGACGACTCTAATCGACTCTGATTGGCTAAGAGGGTCACAGTATTGATTGTGACACGCACACACACACATCTGCAAGTTATTTCATTCTGTTTATGACCTTCTCCTCCTTCCTCTCCTCCTACTGCAGAGATCTTCTCCTCCTCCAGACTCCTCCTGGAGTCCCACATCTTGAACTGGGGTTTCCTCCCCTCTAAGGAGGACTACCTGAGGGTTCTGTGTGAGGCTGATGTTGTTGTCTCCACTGCCAATCACGAGTTCTTCGGCGTCGCCATGTGAGTCACCTGTTTTACCTGCACCAGGGTTGATCCCATGCGCCTTTATACAGATTTACTCTCTGGTGTTCTGCAGCAGGAAGTTCCTATAGACAGAATAAAACCATAGTTTAATTATAATGTGAGGGTGACCAAACAGCAGAATTTTAAAGTAAAGGTCTTAGTTTTAAAATACAGAAATAAATTTCACGTGACCCCCCCCCACAGATTTCTGTTCTTCCACACAGTGTAAAAGCTGAGGCTTTTATTTTGTTGACATTTGCAGACACTTTTATGATGAAGCTCTTATTTTGGTGAACTGTGTCCTAATGCTGTTGTTTTGACCAGCTGTATGATGAAGCTTTTATTTTGGCGGGCCGTGTCCTTCTGTTGTTTTGATGGGCTGCATGATCAAGCTTTTATTTTGGCAGGCCGTGTCCTGGTGCTGTTATTTTGATGGGCTGTAGGCTGTATGAAGAAACTTTTATTTTGGTGAGCTGCGTCCTGTTATTTTGGTGGGCCGTGTCCTGTCATTTTGATGGGCTGTATGAAGAAGCTTTTAGTTTGGCGGGCTGTGTCCTTCTGTCATTTTGATGGACTGCATGATCAAGCTTTTATTTTGGTGGGCCGCATCCTTCTGTTATTTTGACGGGCTGTACATTGTATGAAGGAAGCTTTTATTTTGGCGGACCATGTCCTGCTGCTGTTATTTAGTGGTCATGTCTGAGTTTGTGTCCTTTAATAATTCAGCGTGAGCTGCTGCTGTTCGGGGTGCGTTTGATTCCACTGCAGGCGTCGCAGCGGTCGGTGCAGTCCTGATCTGAGAGTCTCTGCATCCCCCCCAGGCCTCAGAGTCTTCACTCAGGTGTCACATCAAGGACTCTTTGAAAGCGTCCAGAGTCCAGCAGAGTCCTGCAGGTGTGACTTCAGTCAGCCCGAATCAGCCAATCACACAGTTCGGAGCATCCGTATGATGTTCACCTGATTCATGTCAGCTCTATTGATCCCAGATGAGAGAAACGAGCACACACGAGGACTCTGCAGCACTGAGGAATCCAGCTAATGTTCAGACTGTTCACAGCAGTAATGATCGGGTCATTAGCGATCACATTATTGATCAATCGCTTCAGAGCAGCTGAACTCTCAGGCAGCAGCTCGCCTCTGCACTGATTGTTAATGATCAGGTTATTGATCAGTGAGTCACATCAAGGCAGTCACATGACCACATGGTCAAAAGTTCCTCTGCTAAAGAATCCTGCACTAATTACAGCAGAGAAGAAGAAGAGCGCCGTCCGAGGGGGCGATAGTGCACGCTAGTGTTAGCATGCTAACAGGCAGAGTGCTACTTAATCACTCAGACCTGCTGACTGAACAGGAAACTCAACAAAATAAAAACATCAGCAAAATAAATGCCTGCATGTAGATAGAAGGGGGGAAAGTACAAGTTTATTTTAACAAAATAAAAGCCTCTGTAAGGTGATAACTGAGGGGAAGTCAGTTCTGTTTATTCCTGGTTTCTCATTGGTCAGGACTCTCAGGTAATGGTAGCTGGTACAGGTGTGCAGAATGCTCTGCTCTCTCATTGGCTCTCAGGTGAGTCACGTGTTGAATGTGTTGCAGGTTGGAGGCGGTGCACTGCGGCTGCTTCCCTCTGTGTCCGAAGGCGCTCGTTTACCCCGAGATATTTCCAGGTGAGCACACCTGTGTCTCTGCAGCTTCTTCTTCTGCTGTCCTTAAAGGAGCACACCTGAACTACTACTTGTTCTCTAATGCAGCACAGTACCTGTACTCCACACCTGAGCAGCTCTGTAAGCGGCTGCAGGGACTCTGCAGGAAGCCCGACGTTGCCCGTAGACATATCGTCAAGGTAACAGCATTTCACCGATTAACTGTGTCGTGCGGTGACGACCTCCTCCGTCAGCATGTGGTTCTGATTCTGCAGGTGGACACCTCAGCCTACTCCTGGGCCGCCCTGAAGCCGCGTTTCCAGGATTTGTTGTCAGCCCCGTGTCCCTGAACACACCGCTGCCGCCATCGCGTCTGACCTGCGGCGCCACTGAGCTCAGAATCAGAGCCAACTCTGAGCCCACGAGTCTGGACTCGTTCTGGTCTCCTCAGACTGGGTTCTTGGAGGAGTTCTGTGCTGGACCCACAAAGAGGCCAATTCTTCCTCCACAGGACTGATCAGACTGGACCAGGTCCTGGTCTTGATCCTGGTTTAACTCTGGGTCCTAGTCCTGATCCTGGACCTGGTCCAGGACTCTGAAGTTTGTTTGTGGTTCTGCTGAAGATGCTGTAAAACTTTTCTGATATGTTTTAAATGGACTCGTTTGTTATTGATAAACATGACATAAAATCAGAATTAACACAATCACACGTTGTGTTGTTATTCAGGTATGGAAGCCCATTTATGCCAAAACACTGAGACAAATAAGAAAAACAAACGTTTATTTATTTGAAGTCATTTCTGAACCGTCACGCAGCCTTGAGCAGAACTGCCGTTATTGATCCGATTGATCGGTGGCAGAGACGCTTCACTTTTAAATTCAGTTTGATTTTGTTTCAGTAAAACCAAAAACCAGCCGCCGTACGTGAGTGAGGCGCTGTGCTCATGTGACACATGCTGTTTGAGAGCCGCGGAGGCCACTGCTTCCTGATTGGATGACCCCATCATCACTGCCAAACATTGTCTTGTAAAAACTGTTCTGGTCATGTGATCAACACCCAAACCTGGCCCAGGTGTTGGTCCTGGAAATTCCTTGAGGGGCGGAGCGTCAAAGGTTTAAAGAAAATGAAAGTCGGGTTTATTCTGAACCGCAGAAAGAACCTGAACAGACCCCAGACGAGGCTCCCGCCCTGGAACAGGACGAGAAACAGCGTGAAAACACATCACTGTGGCCATGGCCGTGACGTCTCTGCGGTGGGCTGAGTTTTGACTCGTGAACCTTCACCTGAGACGATCTGGTGATCGCGAACTGATCACGCCGGAGGAAGTGTATAAACCTGATGTGAAAGCAGACAGTGAACGCCTCAGGACTGACGCTCTTCTTCTGTGGTGTAAATGTACGTAGTGACTCTGTTCTGGCTGTCGTGTCTCTAACGAGGTCGGCATGGCGCCGTCACCTTCGAGGACTCGCCCACTAAACGGTTGATGGCGGGCAATGTTCGGCATGTTGGCATGCCATATGTCATCAGTTCCGCGGGCAGAGCAAGCGTGTCATGAATATTCCCGCAGCTTATTACAGAGCCGCGTCCTGACGCTCATCTGCTCTGACACCATCAGCACCGATCACATCAGGACGCCATGCTGCTGTGTCTGACGACAAGGGCGGGGTTTGAACACGCAGGAGCCGACCTCTGAGCCGGGGTCACAGACCCAGACTGAACACGAGAGGTCAGAGCGAGGCTCCTCAGATCGCTGAGCTTCGGCCCACATCTGTGAGGTCAGAGGTCACAGGTTTGATTGCTGAGCTGTGGGAAACGCGGTTCTGGTCAGCCGCTGAAAACCTCTGCTGTGAATCATGTGACTGGTTTCCTGTGAACAGGTCACATGACGCGTCCGAATCGACGAAGTCAGTTTGAGCCACAGTTGTGGAACGGCGTTTTCCACTGTCAGTAGAAACAGACTCTAATGTGTCGACAGGTGAAGGAATAATCAGACGTTCACACAACAGCTGACGGCTCACCTCATCCATCTTTTATGTACAGTCTGTGGTTGTAATCAGGCTCATTAACAACCTGTCACCACTTCCTGCGTCAGCCTCGCACCTGAGACAGGAAGTAGCCTCGATCAGCTGACAGACACAGGTAAACTCCAGCTCCTGACATGTTTAATGCAACAATGACAGTGATGATGAAGAGTCCCTGTGAGCGTGGTAGCTTTGGCGTGCACAGCTGAGCGGTCGATAAATGAGGCCTCGGGTGTGTGTGAGGAGGAGCGGGACTGAGCGCGCTCAGTGCCAGCCGCAGGGCTGATGTGATCTGGATCACTGTCGTCCCCGCACAGCCCGACAGCTGCGTGAAGATGCCAGCGTGCATTAATTAGCAGCTGATTTTACTGAGCGGGGGTGGGGGGCTGGACCGTGATGCCCCTCCTGACTGCAGGGCTCCCACTAATTGGATCAGGATCACTGAGTCCTGAAGGATTCGGGGGGATGGCGGGGGAGGCGGGGTGCTACGTGAACGCTTCAGTTTGAGCTTCTGTCTGCTGTCACATGACCTCTTCGTCCCTTTGTCTGACCCCGAGGGTCTGCTGTATTCACCTTCATGCAGGTGTGCTCTCTCAGAGGGCCGCCCCTCCCTGAGCCTGGATTGGCTGTCGGTTTCTTCCTGTTCGAAGGGAGTTTTCCTTCCCACTGTCACTGTGACTCATCCACGGGAGGTCTGAGTGTCGAGTTTCTCTGAATTACCGGAGCGCTCTACAGTATGAAGGACCTTTAAGGAGTCTTGGCTCTAAGGTTCTTCTGTCCTCTGATTGGTCAGTTTTAAAACAGCCTGTTTGGAGTTCCCATGAGCAAATACCGCAGTGTGCTGGTTCATGCCCCATCATGCTGTGGAGGAAGTGAAGTCACGGATGAAGCAGGTGACTCTTCTTACCGAACACAGACTGCGACACAGTGTGTGTGTGTGTGTGTGTGTTTACAGGAGTCTCCACAGCAGCGACGCGCGTGCGTAACCTTCATCTGTTCGCCCGTTAACGTCTGAACAGCTCGGTGGGGCTTTTACTCTGATTAGTTTGACTGTTTTTCAAAATAAATCTCACTTCCTGCTGCAGACGCGAATGAGAATCGTCTGTGAATAAAACCAGCAGAAATGATCGTTTCCATTGCGAGTGGCTTCTGCTAGAACCACTTACCGCTTGAGGAACATCGGCTTTCTTTGATCATTCCTGAAGCCCAGCGGGAGCCGGTCTGGAATCAGCTGACAGCGACTTCCTGAGGAACAATGAAACAGCGGCGCTCTGACTGCCGGCAGCAGAGGCTCATGGGTACTGTAGTGTTGCGATGCGGAGACTGGAAGTGTGAGGCCGGACGGTGGCGTGGAGGCAGCGGTCCGATAAGCTGCTGTTTGAAAGCGCCACATGTGGACGTGTTGATCGGAAAGTTTGTGGGGATTTCATCTCATCAGACGCTACTCGCTTTATCGCCGAGTGCGACTCTGCAATCTTCAAGCTGCAGATTAAAGAGGAATTACAAGATAATCTTGAATAATCCACGGAGCACGGACACTCGACAGCAGAGTCATTCTGAGCGCTGACAGCTCCGTCCATCAACACCCAGATTACCCATGAAATTAGCACGAGAGCTCGCTGCTAATTCGCTGTCCAACTGATTAATCTGCCACGCAGCCCGGGCAGATTGCACTGTGATTAAACACACAAAGGTTTAATTTTCCCACGCTCAGCCGTGCTCTGAGCGCAGCGTCCTCTGTCAGGAGCTTCTCTGGTCGGACACAGATTTAAAAAACGAGTGTTTCATGCTGAATCTGCCACTCAGAGAGCTAACAGCTGCAGATGATGTGCTGTGTGACTGTAACAGGAACCTGAAGCTCCCTCAGCTCTGTGGAGCTTCGTGTCTGAGGATGTGACAGCTGGCTCTCACTCTCCTGCTGAAACCATCTGACTTCCTGTTGATCTGCTCTCTGTGCTCCAGTCTGACACAGACTGAGGCCACGCGTCGAACATCCAGCTGAGGTACTCGAGGAGCTCGACCATCAACACACTGCTGATGGTTGACATTTCCTGATCTGTGTCTGTGTTCTTGGACTCATAGCGCTGCTCTCTGATTGGTGCAGCTGAAACCAGCTGATTGAGTCATTAGATGCAGGCACCAAGATCAGTCCAGTCTGAGGAAGCAGAGGTTTTTAGCCTCTGAATCCAAACTGGAAGCTGGTTCCACAGAAGAGGGGCCTGAAAACTGAAGGCTCTGCCTCCCATTCTACTGTTAAATACTCTAGGAACAACAAGTAGGCCTGCAGTGTGAGAGCGAAGTGCTCTAATAGGGTGATATGGTACTACAAGGTCATTAAGATAAGATGGGGCCTGATTATTTAAGACCTTGTATGTGAGGAGCAGGATTTTGAATTCTGGATTTAACAGGAAGCCAAAACAGGAGAAATCTGCTCTCTCTTTCTAGTCCCTGTCAGGACTCTTGCTGCAGCATTTTGGATTAGCTGAAGGCTTTTCAGCGAGTTTTTAGGACTTCCTGATAATAATGAATTACAGTCGTCCAGCCTGGAAGTAATAAATGCATGAACTAGTTTTTCAGCGTCACTCTGAGACAGGATATTTCTAACTTTAGAGATGTTGCACAAATGGAAGAAAGCAGTCTTACATATTTGTTTAATATGTGCGTTGAAGGACATGTCCTGGTCAAAGATGACTCCAAGGTTCCTCACAGTCTGTGTGTCTGATCATCGCTGACATCAGATCTAATGGTTGGTTATGGCAGTGAGAGGACGAACGTGTTTACTCAGCTGCCGTCCTTCCTCCCTGCTTCTCGCCACGCTCCACAAACAATGCTGACTTCCTGTGGTGCTCGGATATCACCGCTCTCGCTCGCTCTCGCCTTTCACTGTGATACCTGAGGGCCTCGGGGCTGTGGGCACCAAGAGAAACGGGACACTCAGCACCACTGCCTGACCTCACACTCTCAGGTTAGCGAGCAGAAAAATGTTCCAGCAGAGGCGACGAGTGCAAAGGTGACAGGAAGCCGCTGGATGTTTGATACCTGCTGTGAGCAGGGTTCCTGCTGGGAGCCTGAGGGCCGTCAGTCCAGAGTTTTACTGGATATTTCCCTTAAGCCGAGCGCGGCTGAGGTTCAGGAAGCCCGTCAGACGTTCGGCTCAGGTTCAAGCGTGCAGTCGTTCGTATATCTGAGGCTCTGAAGCTGCTCTTCATGTCTGCAGTGCTGCTGCTATCAGCTCGCGCTGACTCTGAGGTCTGCATCGTTAAGACGAGGCGACGCACAGATGGAGCCTGTGATGGAGTGCGCACAGACCCTCCGTCCAAGTCTTCCTGGAAGCTCGTAGAACTGAGGCTGAAATAATGAAGAGGGCTTTGAGTAAGAATGAATTTTTCATGCCGGTCTGAATCTGAGCGAGCATCTCAGTCAGATGAAAACAGCAGAGCGACGTTTGGCCCTCAGCCTCAGCAGAGGAAACAAAGACGGGGTCTGGAACTAAAAGTGTTTCATGAGGCCTGGTTCTGAGGGTCCAGCTGAGGGTCCGGAGGTTGTGAGGGGGTCATGTGAGGGCTGGTATTCATGGTGATTATGGCGCGTACTTTGAGGTGTTTCTGGAGCTCACAGCTGACACATGGAAGCCTCTGTCATGGTGCTGCTGAGGTCTTCAGACAGGCCTGCAGATGTTCCAGCTGTGTTACTGGAGTGAAGTGGGCTGCTGTGGACGTCGTTCTGGATCAGACCAGGTTCTGGTTTCCTGTGAGCTGATCTGCGATGAAGCTGTCCGTGCTGACCTCGGTGCCCGGCACTCGGCCGACCCGTCGTTACCTTTGTTCCATCCAGATGAGATGAAATCCGCCGAGGCTCCGGCAGGACGTTAATCTCCAGCTTTAGCAGCTGATCTTTGGTCCGCAGCACAGAAAAGGTATTTTGTGATTCACTCTTCAAAGCTGCTTACAGACTGAAGTGACTTTAATTTGGTTCTTGAGGGAAACAGTGAGAGCTCAACGTGGAGGATTTACACCCAGATTACACGCCTTTTATTCTGGAGGTCTCCCAAACATCTGTTTCACACTTATTTTGTCTCTTATTTTGTAAAAGAATGAAGTGTGTGTGCTGTGGACGTCCCTGAGACAGCGCTCCGGGGTTAAAGGTCAGAAATTGAGTCATGTCATTGGTCTGAACTCCTCCATGATGAAGGTCATGTTTAATTAAGACTATGGACCAATCAGTGAAGCCACAGGAAGTTCATGTTTTTCCTGCTTCTGCATAGAAGCAGAAACTGACTGTCAGGTCCTTTCAGTGTCACTCGTCGGCGTTCTCTCGCCGTTCTCCCGGGTTCCACTTACTTTGCATCACTCACTCTGAGTGTGAACACTGTCTCTGAGGCTGATGTTTCATCACCCAGGGTCACGCCTACAACTTCATGTGACTTCAGAATCTCAAAGGTCAAAGGTCACACAAATGAAGCAGCTGTTGGTTCTGCGATGTTTCCACAGACGAAGCCTTCCACTCCATCTCGGTGACATCAGCACATCTGTTCTCAGCTGGACAGAGCGAGGCCTCGCGTGATTGGCTCTGTGATGGCTGACCCTTCGCTGTGACACGAGGCCAGGCGGCCTGATGAGGCTCTGACACGTTTGTTATTCTGCTGTTAATTGGAGATAAAGAACGCCTTAAAGGCAGAGGGCTGTGTTGTTCTTTTATGAGGAAACGTAATGAGTGTTTCAGACACAGAGACGGGTCTGTAGCTGCTCGCCGCGTTAAATATTCATCACTTTAAATAAGACGCCTCGAAGGAACCTCGTTTCTTTCTCCGAAGCGGAGGCTCCGATTCTCAGCAGTGACCACCGCTCTGCACCGCCTCTCGCTGCCTTCGCGCTGGTTTACGGACATTTCTGTCTCTCTTTCTTCCCTTTGAATGTATTTTTTCACAGTTCAGAGAATCAGCTGCAGAACGTTTGTCTTTACTCTCAGAACAGCTCCATCGTTCCCTGCAGTCCTCCATGTTTGATCTCCCAGAGCTCGAGGAGCATGTTCTAACTGTGACGCAAGCGTTCAGCTGTGATTGGTTCTGTGTCAGAGTGCGCTGGTGGGTGTGGTGACCCCGCTGCACACTTCGACCTTCAGCGTCGATTCATTCAGAGGTCGCCATGAGAAACCTGAGCCTGAGCTCATGTTGCACTGACAGTCTGAGGCGTGTTGTTGGCGTGTTGTTGGCGTGTTGAGCAGCACCTTTGTCCCTGACGAGATGAGGTCATGTGACCCGTGGCCTCGATGCGATGCAGGAGCTTATCTCCGGTTTGATTAGGAGCTGAATAAAGGAGCAGAGTCTCCTAATCTTTAATACATCTTGGAGTGCAGGAAGTGCGATCTGTTGTTGGAGCGATTAGGGCGGAGGCTCGCCGCCGTGTGTGTGGTGGCGGCAGGAAAGAAGCAGCGCTGCAGTTTAATCATCCTGCAGCATGAATCTGCAGCTGCTGCTTCCTTTAAGATTTAAGAGGATTTAAAGATGAATCCAAAGTGAACAGCGCTGACGTTACACTCACAGCTGTGCTGCTCTCCTGCTGCTCCAGGGTCACATGGTCACATCAGACGGCCACAAGGTGATATCACATGATCCAGCTCAGAGTGACCTGCAGACATGTCATGGCTCAGGTCCACAGAGGCTCACCTTCTGCCACCTCATTAATGACGGTTTGCTGTGATCAGTGATGGTCGTGATGATCTCCTTCATGTACAAACAGCAGCAGAAACTGTGAGCTCAGTCTCCAACAGCCTCAGGTTTAAACTGTGAACTGTAATTATGAGACAGCCTTTAGGGGGCGCCACACGCCTCTGTCACTCCAACCTTCTGCATGGACCTGCTCTGAAGTCTTCCTCTGGTCCTCCTGCTCCGTCTCCTCCTTTCTCTGCACACGTGAACAGAAACTGTTCAAACTGACAGCTTTAGATTTTGAATTTGTTTAAAGGGACGGTGCACATTAATGAACATATACCAGTGTAAATATGCCAAAAGGCTACTTTTCCTCTGTAGTCCCAACAATAAATGTTATAATACAATAAAATGCAAAACATACAACCATAAAGATAACACATCATATGAAACTGGTGATGTCAGCCATCATTTGAGATGAGTTTTAATTGTGTTGAAGGTCATATATTCTCTTATTATCACTACATTTAACTGCAAACACCTGTTTACTGAATGTTGTACGTCTACACAATCCCTCAGCTACCTATCAACGCTCTGCTGTCAGTGTCACACAAACTAATGATGGAGCATCATTGACATATAAACACAGGAAGAAGAAAACCACCAGCAGCTGGCGTGACCCTGAACACCAGGCAAGGCAGCGCACACGCTCCAGTGATGCGCTGTGATGTTTTTGGGCACTTCATGTGTTTCTGCGATAAAGGCCAAAAACGGTTCGTTTCAATTATTTATCGGCGCGACACGAGATCATGCTAATTAGCATCATGTCAGCATAAGTCAGACTCCAATTATGCTAATCCCTGTGAGCGTCCCGCCACCTTCAGCTCAGAGACACCACGCTCACATCAACATCATCAGAGACCAGAGGGACGGACACGAGTGGCTGTGCACACACACACACTGAACATGGTTTTATCATCAGGCAGTTAGCACAAGAGCAACAGCCTGACGCACAGCGACAAACTGAAGAACAGGAAACAGTCCTCATTAACCCTCCGTGCCCCAGCGCAGCTCCGTCAGACTGTTCCAGATCCCCCGACAAAATCAGACGAACATCGAAACACAAGCACGAAGTGCTGAAACGTGTCAGTTAAAGGTGAGCTTGAGCTATATGGCCAGTTGGTAATCTCCACCTCTTCCTCATCAGCACATGAAAACATGCATAAACACACATTTATTCCTGATATTGTCACATTGTTTCTGACCAACGATGTGATTAAGACAAAGAGGGATTATTTTGAACTGTGACTCATGCAGAGTCCAGTCTGGAGCTGGACAAGAGCAGAGTGGTCAGCATGAATATTAACCGCCTCCTTATCGTCACAGGGCTGGCAGAGTGATGTCATGGCTCCGCTAACAGCTGGTGTGAAGACGCCGCCTCAGTGAGAATCGGTGAACGCTGAACAAACAGTCAGCACATCAAAGACTCAAATAAATCAGCGGCCGTGGCGTGGCTGGAGGTCACGTGACCCTGATTGTTTACTGATGCTGGACTCTGAGCGCGGCGCCTCTCCCTGTCCGTCACTTTAACCTTAGAGAACAACAGAGGAATGAAGCCGCGCTCCTCAGCGGCCAATCGCAGCCGCCGAGCGCCGAGGCCTCTCCTCACAGGGGGAACTAATTTATTGAGCTCACGGTTGGAGCGAAATACACCATTAAAGGGCATATTTAAGCACATTTGCAATCCTTAGAAGAAGGTAACGGTATTTGAATTTGCCCCAGCTTGAAGGAGAGTCTTTAATGTTGTGTCCACGGGACAAACGCACATCAAAGGCGGCGCGCTCCTGACGCTCCAAATCAAATACTTGTGGATTAAAGCGAGGGGCAGGTGGCCCCCAGACTGTCCTCTCTGGCAGAGCTGCCGGGCACGCTGCCTCACTGAGTGCGTTCCAACCGCCGCCTTGCGCCGCGCTATCGTTCCCCCGAATGCAAATTAAATCCGGGCGCCGGAGCTGCTTTGAATTCCTGCAGGAGGGGGATTCTCCTCCCTCTGCTCCCCGCGCTTATCAGCCCCACGCTCGGGGAGGCAAATGGGGGTATTTATATGAAGAGGTGCCATGCTCCCAGTCATTTATGCTTCTGGTGTAACCCCCCCTTACTCCTCCTCCTGCTATTCTTCCCTGTATAAACAAGAAGAGGCCATCTTTGATCTCCTCTGGCTGCAGGAGGAGATCAGCGAGCCTGCTGACCTCAGATCTGTTCAGGTTGCCTGACAGACGCAGCGCTGGGTTCAATACCACGTCAGTCTGTGCCTGTGGTCCACCCTCAGTGAGGTCATTTCCTCCTCCTGCTGGTTACCACTCACTAACACGTCTGCTTCAGTGAAACAGCTTCACGTGGAAGAAAACCTAAACTCAGATTATCACACGCTGCACAGCTGATCTCAGGACAGCACCACCTTCAACCTCCACTCAGGAGTCTGCAGCAGGTGAAGATGAAGGTGGGGATGATGATGGTGGTGGTTATAGTGATGTTAGAAAATAAAAAATCTAAGCCAGAAGGGGAAGAAAAGCAACACACGTGTGTAAAGAAAATGTGGTTACCATCAAATCAGCAAAGATGCGCAGAAAAGAAGGTCAGACACCACCGAGGGAGACTCAGAAGGACAAAAGGAACAACAACACCATCCCTGACGTAGCAGGTTTATCAGAGGAACTCAGGAGAGTCTTCTCCAAGCACCAGTGTACTTCAGACACACACTCAGAAACAAACCGGTTCATCCCAAACACAAACCTAAGAACGTCATCCCAGGTTGATTCTGTTCATCTGGACGTTTCAGTGGGAGGAACGTTTCATCATTATCAGGTGACTCCTTCAGTCTCAGCTGACTGCAGCTAGTTCAGTGGGCTCGTTTTAGTTTTAAAGTGCAACCATCAGTCTTGTGGTCCAGACTTTCACGTTACAGATGGATGGTGGATCTAAAAACAGCAGCATCAGCTCGCCTTGTCTGCACATCTGCCACCGTAAACGTGACGTCAACCGCGTGTTTGAGATCGTTTCACAGTGGTGACCTCCTCCTCGCCCTGCTCCTCACACAGGAAGCTTATTGTCCTCCTCGCAGTGGCGCCTCATTAACATGCCAGAGGCCTCCACAGGCAGCAGCTACACACTCACACAAAAACAGACACACACATATGATCAGAGCAACAGTCACACCTGCAGAGGCACCTGAGTGCCCTGCACAGTAGGTCACGTGACTTAAATCATGGCGATGTCTAACCCTCACAGAGTGTTTCGTTGTTGAGACTTTAAACACGTCAGTGAAGAAACAGCGTCATGTATACACACAGTCTCAGAGCCAGGCCCTCCACTTTCAGTCTGCTAACATGCTAACAGGGTTTTATCAGAAACAGACCTGAGAGCTTAGATGGAGGAGGGATGAACCCCCCCCCTCCATATCATCATCATCATCATCATGTTCATCTTCACCTGCTGAGCTGCAGCTGCATCGCCTTCCTGTCTTTACCAGCACTGCCTCCATCAGGGGAGACAGGTAACTGCACCTGTGTGTTTCTGTCTCTGTGACATGTTTGAAGAGCTTCTGTGACTCAGGTGCATGCAGCCTACCATCGGGCTCCTCTGTGTGCCAGAGCATGTATTTCCCATGATGCCGTGCGCTTTGTCTCAGCAGGTGGAGGTGGCACATTTCCAGCTCAGTGTTGTGTGGTGTTGGTCGGGGGTTTCTCTGGTCTCAGATCTATTAATTCAGATTGATCTGAGCCGCTTTGTCACAAACACCCGGCGCTCAGCGCGGCCCCGGGCTCCGCGCCGCCGCTGCCAGGTAAACATTAGCATAGTAATTAGCCTCCGCTAATTCAGCCAGACTCAGTTCTACTGTCCTCTATTGTTCCTGACAGAGCATCCAGCCCTCAACCATCACAGGAGGAGCTGGTCTCCTCCACTCTCAGTCCTGCTGCTTCTCTTCAGCAGCTCGTCTGAAGGATCAGCAGTCGCAAACAACTACTGAGCGAGAGCTTCAGTCTCAGCTCCCACACTACTCATGAGAGGGACCAGCGTGACTGCAGGCAGCCAGTATAAACCAGTATATAAACCAGCAATAAAACCAGTATGCAAATCAGTATAAATCGTAATAATAAAAGGTAAGACGGTGCCTGCGACATCAACCCCAATATTTAATAAATGTATCTGTGCTGCTGTGATTTATGACCACTCTTCCCTAAACCAGTATGTGATGTAGCATCATGGAGCACCTCCATGATGACTGGGCTACAAGAACATGTGTGCTCCTCTTCCTCACCTGAATTCTTCATATCACTCATGAAACGTCCTTCGGGACATGTGAAGAAGAAATTGAGAGAACGAGGCCGTAGGGCCGGCATCCAGGTGCAGATTAGACGAGCCTCCAGGTCGGAGATTCCCCGACTGGACTGGAGGCGTCCCCAGGTTTTACTGTCAGGTTGTGGTTGGAAACCCGTACTCACGGCCGCTGTAGCCTGGGTGTTTCTTGCCGGATGCTCTGGACTATGTCGATTGCGGCCTTACCGCTGTGTCCTTGCAGCTTGCATCGCCGTGGCGCAGCTGGAGACCGGACAAGGTGTTTGCTGTCAGTCTCACTGCCACCAGCTGATGTGAAGCCTGTGCTGCCAGCATTTAGCCCATCTCCAACAAATCCTTGGATTTTCTGTTTGGCGAGGTTATCCACCTAAACGAGCCGTGCCCTGTTGTACGCTCCCGTGTGGGCGCCCCCGTTTAGGTGCCCGTGGACTGCCTGCTGTGTTTAAGGACAGTTACACGTGCAGAGGTATGCAAACTGAAAACTGCTCTTCTTTGAAGTTATTGCCCTCCTGGCCCTGCTGCTGTCTTCTTAGTTCTGATTCTGATTTTATACTGATCTTATATTTTATATATATTTTATATAGATATATTGATGATGAAATCAAACCCTCTTACCTGTATCTGATTCAGTTTCTGGACCGACCCATCTATAAGGCCACACCTTGGACCTCGTCTTTTCTTTGGGCCTCAGCATTAGCAACGCGTTTGATGAGGACGTATGTTTAAGTGACCATAATTCTGACTTTAGCTCATAATGACAGAGCGCCGCTGCTGTAAACACTCTTATCCACGGCTCATCCATTATGGATCACGTGGCACTGATTAAAACAGGAAAACACATGAGTGTATGTTAAACTTCTATGGAAGAAAACTATGACATGGTGAAAAATGTCAGATGACAATATTTTTCTAGAACGGTTGAACAACAGCTACTTAAACCCAGACAGCACTGAACAGGACAATTAAGATAAGATAATCTTTTTTTTTTTTCTTTTTTTTTCCACACAGCTGGTCGAGGTCTCTCACAGAAACATAGGTGTTATTTTTGATAAAGCTTTTTCCCTGGAGCGAAACTTAAGACAGACATTAGGAACCTGCTTTTTCAGAACTTAGATCAGGAGATCAGAGGTGTCAGTGAGTGAACTGAGATGATAGTCTCAGGACCTGTCCAAACTATAAAGGCTTGACAGGTTGTCACAGCAACACTTCTGACTCGCTCAAACAGAGGAGCTCATTTAACTCCTGTTTTAAAGTCATTGATCTAAGTCCCATTTTAACATTAACCTTCAAAAGCAGCTACAAAAAGCTTTTAAGTAGAGCAGACCTGATGCATTTATGATAGTGTCATGACCTCTGTCTGTGAAAGGTGCTGTCTAAAGTACCATATTTGTCTAATTACAAGGAGCATTAAGAAAAACAAAACAGTCACATAAGTCAAACTTTACTCAGCTCATTCTTCTTGCTTCCTCCACTTCTGTACCGTTGATTGATTAATGCTGAATCCTCTGCAGCTGCTCTATTCCCATGTTGTTGCAGTATGTTAATGACTAACCTCGTATTGTGGATGGATTATCTCAGTTGTTCTCCTGACTGAAGTTTGGTCTGTTTACAGCATCCTGCCATGTGATTGTATTTGTCTCTAACCGTCAGGAACCCTCACGTTAACTTTTATCAGTGGAAAGAAGTTAGCTTCATCCTCCAGCTTCACTGTGTTTATGCTAACATAGCTGTGTCGCTAGCGATCACGTAGCACATCATTATATACCAGCTAGCCCAACTTCAGTAACCCTACAAACGTCACTGCTGTTTAGTTTTCGTGTCTTCATTTATGTTGGAAGTGATAGAAGAGCTGTACGTTTGAATGTTTCAGAAATCTCTCAGTCAGAACATGCTATATCATGTTTAGCTAACTAGCGAGCTAACTTCCTGCTAGCTTCCTGCTAACTTCTAACTCCGTTAAATGTAATAAATCCTGTTTTCGTGGATGCTTGGATGTTAAACTTAATTGTTACACCTGGTAAAGCAGCAACACTGATCATTTTATTAAAGACGAAAGAATTTAGACAGTTTGTAACTCTCAGTGATGCTGCAGTGTTCGTTTGACTTTGGGACCTGAACTTGACGGAGTTTAGGACCCAGATTACTCCGTGAGGCTCCTGACTACGGTAGCCGTAATGCTCCAACAATCCATCAAGAGGTGCGGCTTCGTAGCTTACCAAAGTCGCACTAAAACATTTTGAGCGCCGTGCAGCACATAAAATCGGATCGAGGTCAGTAAGCACAACCAGAATTCATACATAAGGAGCACTGACGATTTTTGAGAAATGGATTTTAAGTGCACCTTATAGCGAGGAAAATACAGTACGCTTTTACTTTACAAACGTGACACACACAGACACACAATGTTGATATTCATGTTATCAGTGTCACACCTGAATCTGTTTTTTTTATTTACACTCTGTGTGTGAGAGAGAGTTTCAGAAACGTGCGCTCCATCACAGACTGGCCTCAGGGTGGAGTCCCTCAGGTGTCGGTGCTGGGTCCTCTGTGTCAGACACAGGTGTGGGCTGTAAGAACAGAGTCGTCACTGAAGAGTCGTGTTTGTCACACAGAAGCTTCGTTTCACTCGTCCGTCAGGTTTGGACTCTTACACCAGCTTCAGGAAAAGACTGTAGGGCCTTTTGTAACCTGAGGCTGTGAGCTGTGTGGTAGAGCAGCATTCAGGGCCGGTTCTGGTTCTGGTGCAGATGTGTGTTGGCTGCACTCGAGCCGCTCGGCCGTAAACTCCGCCCTCACAGACGTTTACGGCCGAGCGTTGGCAGCAGATTAACGGTCCCGAGGTGCCGCCTGTAATTCGATAATGAATATTTAGAGGCGGGGATGTGGGTCAGAGAGCCGGCAGCTCTGCAGGTGATTACATCCACTTCATCACATCACTTTAGATAATTAGCAGAGGAGCGCGGCGCTGCAGGGGGATAATTAGAGCGACCTGCCTGCCGCCCCAACATCAGAGGAGGATGAGAGCGTTTACTAACAGAGTGGGAGGTTAATGAACATAATACAGCTTCCTGGCAGAGGAGCGTTTGTTTGAAGCTGCTCGCCCTCGCCACAGCCTTCTGATGGTGCACATTTACTGTGGTTATAGCTGCAGCTAGATGGAGATGATGATGACGATGAAGATGACAACTATGATTCGTGTGTGGTGGGTATCACAGGGACGTGGACACACCTGTCTGCCTCACAGAGCGCACACACCTGTGACTTCAGCGTAGCTCCACCCTCACCGTGTCAGCTGTTTCCTCTCAGTGAAAATCATCAGCACGGTACCTGTGGTCTGTGTGTGGTGTTTACAGGTGTGGTGTGCAGGCCAATCACAGAGCAGCAGGTAGATGGATCTGTGACAGACATCAGTTCAGCTTGTGTGTAAAACAGGTGAAACGTGTTGCACAGGTGTGTTCAGGAGCCAGCAGGAAGTGAGCTGTCAGCTGATTAACAGCTGGAGGAAGCTGCTGCCCACCTGCCAGGTTAAACTGATCTGTGATCAGCTCCAGTCTGAGCTGGAGAGCCAGATGTTTGGTGTCAGAGTAATCAAGTAATCTGATTTCTTTCCTCGTTACTCTGTGAGCTGCTGATGAGAGTTCAGCTCAGTAGTTGCAGGTATACCTGTAGCTGAGAGGGTGGAGCCTGCAGACGTAGCTGCAGGTATACCTGTCACTGAGATGTCTCCACCCGCTCCTCTCCTGCTGTGTGTCAGTTGGAGGTCTGCGTGCGCTCGTTTCCTTTCAGTCTTTAAAACGGCGTCCTCGTTAGCGAGCCGTGTTTTGATGTTTGATGATGTTTAATGAAGGCCGGACTCCACAGTCAGGATCCGTCTAACGTCTGAATCTCCACTGGCAGTTTGTTTACCTCATGATAATGCTTGACTGGTGGGGGTGGGGGTTGTAATAGGATCCATTACCACGGAAACAAACAGGAAGACCGTGCAGCTCAGGTCACCTGACCACAAGTATGTGGACGCCTGGCTGTGATGTTACTGTGCAGCGCCGGGCGTGTTCTCCATCAGCAGCGGCGGCGTGTTTGTGTTTCTGCGTTTGGGGAGCGCTAATAGCCCGCTGTCATCACAGAGCATAAATCACTGCTGTCAGCGGCGACGTGACTAATGCTCCCCCATCCTCCCAGGACACGCACTTCCTGCCCTGCTCTGATTGGCCGGTAATGATGATGGTTTTACTTAGTGAAGCTCAGGATTGAAGTGTGAGGTCACTGCTCTGGATTCACTGCCTCTGCAAACATCATCAGACCCCGAGCTCTGACTTCCTGTCAGGGAGGAGGGGTCTGCGCTTCCTGCTCTCACAGGAAGTGCACCTGTGATGAGTTCACCTTCACTCCTGACCTGCTAACGTCACAGTTTCACGAAACATAGGAGGACTGTGGGAGGGAACAGTTTCCACTCTCTGAGGCGAGTGTGTCTGCATCCAAACCCTGCGGTGCTACACACCAAGCACAGAGACGAGCTGAAGACCGAGCTCCACGTGCCACCGTGTCCTCAGACTCAGTCTGAGGCGACGCTCTCCGAGCTGGGACACCGCTGATGGAGCGCGATGCTACATGATGGAGCCGCACGCGTCCTGCTTCAAACAGGTGAGTTCAGGTAAGACTCAGAGCTGTTACTGAGGTCAGTGTTAGAGCAGAGAGGACATCGTTTCCTCTGCCTGACTCGGGGTGACGGAGCATGAATAAGTTGTTAACAGACCTGTGAGCTCCACCTCCTCTGATCCTCCACAGGTGAAGCCACTGAACAGGCAGAAGGCTGGTGCAGGTGGCAGGTGCACGAGTCAGAAGTCGGGCACAGATGGAGCGTCACGTTAAGGGAGGGAGCGGGGTGCTGGAGGCATGGCTCACAGGAACCAGGGTGGACTGATATTTGATGATGAACAATGAGCCCTGCTCCACCTGTCCCCCACCCCTCAGTGGAGGACAGGTGGAGCAGGGCTCATGATCAAATATTCAGATTTCATAAAACATGAACTGTCGGCGGTCGGTCTGAGCTCGAGGAGATGTTCAGGCTGTCTGTGCAGGGGGTTCAGCACACCTGTTCTTACAGTACAGAACGTTCTCCTCACGTTCTCCATGTTCCTGTCTGCAGCTCAGAGGAACCTCTCTCAGATTCTGCTTCACCTGACCATGTGTGCGTGTGTGACAGGTGAGATGATCGCACCTGTGAAACACACCTGTCTGCACCTTCAACCTCAGCGCTCTGAGCTTTAAAATAATGAAATGTCAGATGTGTCACTTCCTGTGACCCAGCAGACTGAACCAGAACTTTATTTAAAGATCGGAACGACAAACACAGAAGACAATGGTGACGTTTGGTGGACGCGAGTCCTCGCTTCTTAAGTTTAAACTGAAAATGTTCAGTGCGATCATCAGCTGCTGTTATTTACACTTCATGATGTCGTGATGATGTCATATATGTGTGAGCTGCAACAGGTCAGGCTGCGGTCATGATGTCACCATCAGGTGACTGCTCCGATCATATCAAACTCTTTCCTCCTTTGTTGGACAGTAAACAGTGAAAACACAATTCAATTTTATTTACACAGTGCCAAATCACAACAACAGTCGCCTCAAGGTGCTTTATACTGTAAGGTCGACCCCACAATAATACATACAGAGAAAAACCCAACAATCATATGACCCCCTAGGAGCAAGCACTTTGGCGACAGTGGGAAGGAAAAACTCCCTTTTAACAGGAAGAAACCTCCAGCAGGACCAGGCTCAGGGAGGGGCGGGGCCATCTGCTGTGATTGGTTGGAGTGAGAGAAGGAAGACAGGATAAAGACATGCTGTGGAAGAGAGACAGAGATTAATAACAAGTGCGATTCAGTGCAGAGAGGTCTGTTAACACATAGTGAGTGAGAAAGGTGACTGGAAAGGAAAAACCCAGTGCATCATGGGAATCCCCGGCAGCCTACGTCTATTGCAGCATAACTAAGGGAGGATTCAGGGTCACCTGGTCCAGCCCTAACTATATGCTTTAGCAAAAAGGAAAGTTTGAAGCCTAATCTTGAAAGTAGAGATAGTGTTTTAAATACTCTAGGAACAACAAGTAGGCCTGCAGAGCGAGAGCGAAGTGCTCTAATAGGGTGATATGGTACTACAAGGTCATTAAGATAAGATGGGGCCTGATTATTTAAGACCTTGTATGTGAGGAGCAGGATTTTGAATTCTGGATTTAACAGGAAGCCAAAACAGGAGAAATCTGCTCTCTCTTTCTAGTCCCTGTCAGGACTCTTGCTGCAGCATTTTGGATTAGCTGAAGGCTTTTCAGGGAGTTTTTAGGACTTCCTGATAATAATGAATTACAGTCTGGAAGTAATAAATGCATGAACTAGTTTTTCAGCGTCACTCTGAGACAGGATATTTCTAACTTTAGAGATGTTGCACAAATGGAAGAAAGCAGTCTTACATATTTGTTTAATATGTACATTGAAGGACATGTCCTGGTAGAAAGTCACTGGATGGACTCTCCATTTACATGCACAAACTGGAGTCTATTAGATAGATATGATACAAACCACTGCAGCACAGTACCTGTAATACCTACAGCATGTTCTAATCGCTCTAATAGGATATTATGGTCAACAGTATCGAACGCTGCACTGAGGTCTAGCAGGACAAGCACAGAGATGAGTCCACTGTCAGAGGCCATAAGAAGATCATTTGTAACCTTCACTAAAGCTGTTTCTGTGCTGTGATGAGCTCTGAAACCTGACTGAAACTCTTCAAATAAACCATTCCTCTGCAGATGATCTGTTAGCTGTTTGACAACTACTCTTTCAAGGATGTTTGATATGAAAGGAAGGTTGGAGATTGGCCTATAATTAGCTAAGACTGCTGGGTCTAGAGATGCTTTTTGAGTAAAGGTTTAACTACAGCCAGCTTGAAGGCCTGTGGTACATAGCTGATTATTAGAGACAGGTTGATCATATTTAAGATCGAAGCATTAATTAATGGCAGGACTTCTTTGAGCAGTTTTGTAGGAATGGGGTCTAAAAGACACGTTGATGGTTTGGAGGAAGTAATTATTGAAGTTAACTCAGAAAGATCAATTGGAGAAAAAGAGTCTAACTTAACATCAATGGTACTAAGAGTAGCTGTAGATAATATTACATCTGTGGGATGATTACTGGTCATTTTTTCTCTAATGATAAAAATGTTATTTGTGAAGAAGTTCATGAAGTCATTACTAGTTAACGTTAAAGGGATGGTTGGCTCAACAGAGCTCTGACTGTTTGTCAGCCTGGCTACAGTGCTGAAGAGAAACCTAAAGAGAAACACAGTGAAGCAGTTACCTTCATCGCGCTGTCTCACCCCAGCGGGTCACATGATCTCATCACAGGTAAACTGGGTTTTCTTCAGAGGACTGTGACGTTCTCCAGAGTCAGAGGGAGAACCCAGGAGAGGTTCTCCTCTCACGGAGGAGGAGTTTCTGACAGGTCCGCCGCCAGCTCGTTCCTCCGTTCCACTTCAGACTTCCTGTCGGGTTAGTGAGCGGGCGCCAGCGGGCCCGTGTGTCACATCTTTGATCCTGGGCAGCGCTGATCCGAACATCTGTTCTCGGTCTGGATTAAAGACACTCTGGAAAATTTGGGCGCCTGCGAGGACGAATGAAAGACTTTCTGCAGTGGGATTAATAGCTGATCTGATCTGCCGGGTCATTATCCCACCTTCAAGGAAAGGAAAGGAGAAGAAGGCCCTCTGTGTACAGGGTGGAGGATGATCACGCTGCAGTGGCGGGCAGGGATGATAATGAGGTGGCGGAGAGAGCGCGAGCAGCAGGCAGATCCTCCCTGCAGCCTTCCTCCGAGGCGCCATCGAGGATCTTTGGACTGATTGAGAAACCTGGCACGATGAAGCCAACAGACAAACACGCCGGCCGTGTCACAGCCGGGGGGATGTTCCAATTCAGGGGAGGGGAGGGGGAGAGAGGAGGGGCTCATAAATCTGAGATGAGTTGGCCTCCTGTGCAGGCTGGTGAGTATGGAGCAGAGCTGATGGAGGGATGGAGGACCAGGACTCCGGGGACGGAGGTTTAGCCAGATGGCCCTGTAGCTTGTCCCGGACAGCAGAGCGGACGGGGCCTCTCGCTGAGGTCACTTCCTGTGGCTTCGTGCGGGACCCGCTGACTGCTGACCTCAGTGCAGCAGAGAGCTCGACCTGTCCGTCCCAGAGAGCAGCGAGCGTGACCCCCGTCAATCTGCCGGACAGCTGACAGCAGCCCTGACTCAGGGATTAGATGGATCCCAGGGCTCGCATGTTTGTGTCGTTGTCCTCCAACAGGAAGCTGCAGTTTGGCACAACGAGGAGAGCGGGCATAAAAGCTCGGAGCGAGTGGCGCGTTTTACCCTTAAATCAGGACCGCCCCTCGGAAACACGCTTTGATTCTTCACAGATTAACCGACAGGTTTGTTTGGGATCAGGTCCGATACCTTTGACCTCTGCTGCTCGGCTGCGGCTTCATTTACTCCCCAAAACATCAAGCACCTTTCATAGGAGGAAGCTCAGTAACATCCAATCAGAAAGCTAGAGTTTCTCTTGGTCATGACCTCACAGCCATATTATTGGTCACATGACACATGGTCCAGAGGTCCAGCCCGCAGCGTACAGATGCTGCTGTGACTGTGAGCGTAAATCTGACCGAAGCCTTACTGCAGGTTAAACAGGTGAGTTATAGAGACAACCCCCCCTCCCCTCCTTCGTTCAGCTGTTATGAAGCAGGAAATGAGACCCTGTAAAGAGACCAAACAGTTTGTGTGTCAGGCTGTAAACATGTTTGTGTCAACATGGGAGTCTGTGGAGACTGACTCCCAGCTGCCTCTGCTGGATGTTAGAGGAACTGCAGGTTTGTTCTCAGCCTCGTGGATGTAACACGGCTGAGAAACTGATTCAGGTTACACACACAGAATTGACAGAAACTGGCCCCGCCCATTTCCCCACCAGCTTCGTGTTTCTGCTCTGACTCACAGGAAACCGTTTTCATGCCGCTGCTCTCTGTGCTCGGTCAGCTTCTCGGACTGATCTCTGGTTTTTGTTCGCCTGTAACGTCTCTGCTGTCGTTGAGTCATCCTGAAAATGACCCCCGAGGTCACTCTGTTCGCTCTGGCCTCTCAGCAGGTTGCATTCTGGGATTGTTTGTAACTGCAGCTGTTTCCCAGCATCAGCAGATGTTCACCTCCTCACATTTACACTCATCCAGGTGAAGGTGAGAGTGCTCAGGACTCGGAGTCAGCACAGGTGTGTCTGTGCACCTGTGCTGACTCTGAGTCCTGAGCCCGAGCGTGGAAACGTGAAGCAGCGCGTCTCCTCCCCCAGAGCACACCCGAGCGAGCGAGCGGATGATGAGAGAGAGCGAGGACGTGACCCAGCCTCAAACTGTCGCTCTGCAGTAATGAAGTGTTGGACACTCCGGGGGCTCAGAGAGAGCTTTGATTAAGTCCTCCGAGCTTCATTAAAAACCATGAAAGCTCATTTTAGAGACAGACCTCCCCTCCCTCCCCCACCCTCCCCCTGCATCAGCACGCCAGGCAGCACCGCTTTAAGGACACGCGCCAGCACTTTCACCACAAACAGCACAGACCCAGGCCCTGCAGCTCAGACAGGTCCGGCGTGTGGTTTCACCCTTTCACACTGACGTGAATCAGAGCTGGCGCCGATGACCCGGACTTCTGAAGGAGAGCGACCACAGCGACGTCTTCCTCACGCGCTGACCTGTCCTTCCTCAGGTGGAAATGAGGTCACCAGACGTTTGTTCAAACACTGTCTGTGTGCCGGCAAAAAACAGCTTCCCCTCATGTCTCTGACTCTGGGGGTGTGGAGGAGGGGGCTGATCTGCAGTCGTGGTCGGGATCAAAGTCGGAGTTAATTTTCCCGTTTGGGAAATGTGAGAAAGAGAAATCGTTTCATTTCAAATGGAAGCGTCAGAGCGTTAATGCTGACGGACAGCAGCAGTCTGTGACACGTCTGTGAGGTCATCGATGACATCACCGACAGTCACTGGCCTCCATTTTGTGAGCACGAACACTCGGTGACGTCCCGTCGAAACCTTTTGAACCTCCAGCAGGTCACAGGTGATGCACCAGGTGATGCATTAACGTCCTTCACCTGTCTGGTAGAAGCAGACAGAAAGACTTCACCTGAACCTGAACCAAATATTTTTATCGTGTGGATCAAAAGCACGCCACACCGGCCCGTGTCGAGTCTCCTGCTGGACGCTGAGCTTCCTGAGGGTCACCTGAGCAGCTTCTCACTGCTCGCCACGTATTTGTCGTGAACTCAACACTTTGATGTTTGATGTGCTGATTTGGAACCTGAACCTCTGGCCCAGCAGGTGTGTGACAGGAGAAGAGCGGCGGTGTCCCGGCGCTCGCTGCCACACTGCTCTGTGAGGACCAGCCTGCTCCCTCACTGTCCATCAGTCCGAGGACAGCTCAGCAGCGCCCCCTGCTGCTCAGCACCTTTTAAAGCTTCATTAAGTGACTCCGATGCTTCCAGTTACAGCTCGATGTAAATTGAATCATCCAGCATCATCAAACCCACAGAACGCTGTTGTTGCTCTAGTCTGATGATGGCGAGCATGACAAATGGAGGAGACGTTTCAGGGCCTGATGATAATCCAGCTGTAATCCAGATTACTGTGCAGGTTCATTCTTCGTGCCATGTTTGTGTTTGGAACGTCACAATTTCTTGAATATTTAAAAAAACATTTGATTAAATGTAATGAAAAATAAAATAAAATCTTCAAATGTCACTGCGAGAATTCACTAATGAGCAGTGTTGGGGAGTAACGGAGTACATGTGCCGCCGTTACGTATTTAAAATACAAAATATGAGAAACTGTATCCGTTACAGTTACCGTTTAAAAATGAGATATTCAGAATACAGTTACTTTGCTGAAATAAATGGATTACACGGCGGTACTTTCCGGTTTCATATGTTCGCTATGCCCTCTCTGTTTTTGGTTTCCACGCGGATGGAAACCCAAACAAAACCCGCATTAAGAGGCTCTAATGTCTGTGTCTCAATCTCGAGGCCCGTGTCACCTCTACTTGCGGCCCACATAATGATTCAAAGAAATATTTAAAAAAATTATTATTCCAAAATTATTTAATATGAAGGCAACAGGCAGAGTGTTACAGGCATCGCCCTAAAGCAGGGGTCGGCAACCTGCGGATGCGGCTCGTTAGTCCGTATGGTGCGGCTCCGCGGTTGGGAAAATAAATTAGTAATAAACAAGTATTTAGCTGAAGTGTATTTTATTTATGTTAGTTCTTTTTTGAACTTGTAGTTCTACATTGGAAGACTATTGTTATATTGAAATATAAAAAGAAAATATTTTATTATTTTTTCATCGCTCAAAATAAGCGTCACACTCACGGTGTACCCGCCGACACGCCGTGGATTTATCGAGACTTTCAACCCCGGGTAGGCCAGTTATAGATCTTCGGATCCACATTATGTCAGCAGCTGTTCTCCACCGTGAACTATGTTAAAAACAAACACCGCTCACGCCTCACAGACGACAGCTTACAGTCCTGCTGTTCAGGGGGTTCAGAGGTTCAGGAGCAGATTCCCATTGTAAACATATCACGGCAGACCCGACGATGTTTGCATGAACACGCTTTTCAGCATCTCTGTATTGACCACTTTTCACACACAGTTGCTGCCACATACAGCCGGCTGTAGCTTTTCAGCTCACAGCCCGACACACACCAACACAACAGCATAGCTGGAAACATTTAAGGAATGGATACATATAAAAGATTTAATACATCAAAACAAAAAGTCTGTTTATGGGGATTTCAACATCCAAACACAATTATGTGATGACAGCTCTGCCCAAGAACATGCAGCGAGTCCTCGGATCACTAAAGGATCAGGAACAGGTGTAAAGATTCAAGCAGCTGATGCAGAGACCCGAGTCACTGCTGGGAAATCACAGAATCTAACCTCGACACACTTTAATGACACTGATATGCAGAGATGGGCAGTAACGTGTTACAAATAACACGTTACTTTTTTCAAGTAACGAGTAAAGTAAGGGATTATTATTGCAGAAAAGGTAATTAGATTACCGTTACTTTCCCGTAGGAACCAGTGACGTAAGCGAGTGCGACGTTCGTGACAACAGCTGTGTGCAGATCAACAATGGATCGACTGCGGGAGAGAGTATGAGCGTGCAGCGTTTAAAGCGTGGAAGTACTGACCTTACTTTGAGTTTGATTCCATAAAAAGTGACAAAAACATTAGTGTCCGTTGTGCGTGGGAAGAAAACTTCTTTTTACAGCGAAAAAACCCCTAAACTTCCGAGCAAGCACCGAGTACTCACAGAGAAACTCGCGGATTCTTCCACTGACCGCTGCGGCACACCTGCACCAGGGTAAACCTCCGCCTACCTCACTCCTGCTTTACAGGTGAAAATAGAGCAACAGGACCGCTAGTCTGTGACTTTATTTATTTTCTGCTGTGTTTTACTTGCATCTATTTGAAAGACTGAGTGTTAACACAAAAAAATATTTTATTTTATGTGCTGGAATGTGCAGAAAATAGGTTTAAATGTTAAACTAATTTCTTCCAGTCAGAGAATGTTGCAGATAATTAAATGTTTGCTTGATGCATAAAGTTAAAAGATTAAAACTAATAAAACAAGTTTTAAAAAGAGACTTTTCCATTTGATTACATTTTGTATGATGGATTATGTAGAAAAAGTAGAATTGGGCTGAAAGATCTATTTCTTTATCACCTATTCAGGTTGTAAATCATGTTTTAAAAAGTAACTAAGTAACTAATTACTTTTGAAAATAAGTAATCAGTAAAGTAACAGGATTACTTTTTCAGGAAGTAATCAGTAATTAGTTACTGATTACTTTTTTCAAGTAACTTGACCAACACTGCTGATATGAAACCTTTACAAACATTTAATGTTTGTCTGGTACAAGTGAAAGTAGCAAATGTTCAGACTTCAACTCATTGATGAACATAAAATATTAGAGTCAGTGTGATTTCAGGTCAACGCCATACATCTTCGGCTCCGATGGAATCAAACTGTCACTGATAACATAAATCAAAGAGTGCAGGCTGATGATGGATGTGTGAGACTGGTGGAGCTCATTGCTGTCCAGTAATGTACATCCAGTAATGCATATACTATTTTATATATATATATATATATATATATATATACTATTATATATTGTACATATATTTATTAGTCTCAGATTTAGCCATTCTTATATTTTGCTTGTTTTACGTTATTGTATTTTTGCACAACTCTGTTGCTTGTGAAGCTCGCACACAAGAATTTCACTCACATGTACTGTACCAGTGTACCTGCACATGTGATGTGACAATAAAAGTGATTTGATTTGATTTGTGGCTCTTTGCTTCAGCTGTTTCATCAAGCCTGCTCTGCCCTCTGCTGGACGCTCAGCAACAGTGCAGCTCAGCTGATGAACACGTCTCTATGAATTATGTTCAGTTAATATATCTGAAGGTTATATGTCATTTTAAATAAAAACAACAAAATGTGGATCCACACTGACAGTCTGGATTTTTATATAATCCCTCATATACAATAAATCAGTTAATATTTAAAGTATTTATAATTTAATATTTGTTTTCGTTTTTTTCCTTTTCTGAAAGTAAAATAATGTTTAATTCATTTGGACCTTTTGTTTCCTGTCAGCGTGTCATTTTCAAACTAATCATCTGAATCAGGGTAATAATAATAACACATTTAGATTATGAATAACCTGCAGATGGATCAGTGATGACATTAAACTGTGTGACTTCTTGTTTTGTCCATGAAGTTAATCAGATATTTCTCTCATATATCAATGATGGAAACAATCATTAGTTACATCAGGAGGAAAAGCTGTGACTGATGCATCGCTAACGAGAGCAACTTTTTAAATGGATCATGTTGTGCGATCATCCATTTCATAATTTTCCACACAGAGATCACAGAGATCTGTGTCAAAGGAGCTTGCAAAGAAAAGCGTCTGGACTTCTTTGAGTTGCTTGAAGACGTTTCACCTCTCATCCGAGAAGCTTCTTCAGTTCTAAGGTCAAATGGTGGAGAGTCCCAGATATAAACCTAGTGGGAGTATCCCCCCACAGAGGGACAAAAGGACCCCCTGATGATCCTCTAATCGCCTGAGCCAAGGTGTGAAACTGGGTGTGGGTCCCAATCAGCCAGAGTTTCGGGTGTGTTCATTGTGAAACCTGGCCCCACCTTATCATGCGAATTCCTGAGGTCAGATGGCCCAGGATGTGAGTGGGCGTTAAGGCGTCTGGGAAGGGATCTCAAAACTGGATTATAGATGGCAGAGAGTTGGTGTCGTAAACCCCCGCCTCTGTTCAAAGATGGTCGCTCACAGTGGACATAGATGGCTTCTTTCACTCCTCTTTCAAACCATCTGTCCTCTCTGTCCAAAATGTGAACATTGGCATCCTCGAAAGAGTGACCTTTATCCTTAAGATGCAGATGGACAGCTGAGTCTTGTCCTGTGGAGGTGGCTCTTCTGTGTTGTGCCATGCGCTTGTGAAGTGGCTGTTTGGTCTCTCCAATGTAGAGGTCTGGGCATTCCTCGCTGCACTGTACAGCAAACACCACATTGTTAAGTCTGTGTTTTGGCGTTTTGTCTTTCGGGTGAACCAGTTTTTGTCTGAGCGTCACCCGAAAGACAAAACGCCAAAACACAGACTTAACAATGTGGTGTTTGCTGTACAGTGCAGCGAGGAATGCCCAGACCTCTACATTGGAGAGACCAAACAGCCACTTCACAAGCGCATGGCACAACACAGAAGAGCCACCTCCACAGGACAAGACTCAGCAGTCCATCTGCATCTTAAGGATAAAGGACACTCTTTCGAGGATGCCAATGTTCACATTTTGGACAGAGAGGACAGATGGTTTGAAAGAGGAGTGAAAGAAGCCATCTATGTCCACTGTGAGCGACCATCTTTGAACAGAGGCGGGGGTTTACGACACCAACTCTCTGCCATCTATAATCCAGTTTTGAGATCCCTTCCCAGACGCCTTAACGCCCACTCACATCCTGGGCCATCTGACCTCAGGAATTTGCATGATAAGGTGGGGCCAGGTTTCACAATGAACACACCCGAAACTCTGGCTGATTGGGACCCACACCCAGTTTCACACCTTGGCTCAGGCGATTAGAGGATCATCAGGGGGTCCTTTTGTCCCTCTGTGGGGGGAAACTCCCACTAGGTTTATATCTGGGACTCTCCACCATTTGACCTTAGAACTGAAGAAGCTTCTCGGATGAGAGGTGAAACGTCTTCAAGTAACTTAAAGAAGTCCAGACGCTTTTCTTTGCAAGCTCCTTTGACTACGATGACCTGGATGACTGAGAACCTTCACAGACACAGAGATCTGTGTTTTTGAGCTCTTATTAGATGTTTGTAAAGTGTGTGACCTCTGAACTTTATGTTGAATGCTGTGAAATGTTCAGCCACAGAGTTCATGTGAAACGTGGACAGCTTCAGGCTGGAGGACGTCATGTTTCCTGCTGGACAAACGTTTGTCTGACTGAACTTTCAGCCCCTGCAGTCACTGCAGTGGTCTCAGTCACATGACTTCTTTTTTTAATGCAGTCACTTTCTGTCAGTTTGATCACAGCACCGCTCTGTGGCTCATGCTTCTCCTTCTAATTCATCTTCCTCCAACATCTTCAAAGGCAGGACGACAGCCAGGAGGAACTCTGCAGTGGAGAGCAGAGAGAGGAAAGACGTCCTCTCAATAAGCACATATCATATCGTATATTTGGTGTTTGTCAGACATGGAAGCTTCATACTTCGCTGATTGAGTTTTCACTGATATCCTGCAAATTTTTTCAGTGTGTTTAAAAATAAAAACAACTTTCCAGTTTCAGAGTTTTCCCTGCATATCTGGCACCCTCCCAGAGAGGTTTGGGCCTCCAATTAAAAGAACATTTTAATTCAAACTGTTTTTACTCAGATTTTTGGTTTCATTTACTCAAGCATAAAAAACAGGAAAATGCAGACGCGAGGTACCACAGACTCACTGGCCTAACCACAGGTGGGCCAGTCGTGCTTCATCTCCCGGAGGCCTGCTCCGAGCAGTGTGCTGCTGACGACTGGAAACCTTTCCATATGATTAGTGACAAACATCAACAGCTATAAACTTATGAATAACAACAAAAAAGAAGAAGAAGAAAACACAAACCCTGTAGCTCAACACTAACCTGATATGGAGTCTCATCCTCCTTTTTCCTCCTGACTCTTCCATGATCATCCGCCTGCAGGTGCACACAGCACTAACACTGCATAAGCTCAGACCAAGCTCCTGCAACAGTTGTATCGAATGGGCCGGACACCCCATACTCCCACAGCACCTCCCACAGGACCCCCCCAAGGGACACGGTCGAATGCCTTCCCCAAGTCCACAAAACACATGTAGACTGGTTGGACAAACTCCTGTGCACCCTCAAGTATCCTCGAGAGGATGAAGAGCTGGCCCAGTGTTCCACGACCAGGACGAAAACTGCATCGCTCCTCCTGTATCCGAGGTTCGACTAACGGTCGGACTCTCCTCTCCAGCACCCTGGCGCAGACTTTCCCAGGGAAGCTGAGGAGTGTGATCCCCCTGTATTTGGAGCACATCCTCCGGTACTTCTTCTTAAAAATTGAAACCACCAATCCAGAGGTACCACCCCTTATCTCCACGCAACATTGCAGAGGCGTGTCAACCAAGATTCCTGTCATAGAAAGTACTATAAATTTTTTTTACTGCACTGCACGTCTGTGTCCACGTGTGCCTGTTCGTCTGTGTCTATATGTCAGCTTGGGTCTTAGACTCCACCTCTCTGGGTACATCTCAGGCCCTCCAAAGTACGGAGGCCTATCTCCCCTCACCACACTCCCTGCCGGTGGCTGATGCCCTCAGACGTTGGTGTGTTGGTGGTTCTTGTCGACTGGGGCTGGGCGCTCATGCATGTACCGGCTCACTCCTGGTGGCCGATTGGCGGGGCCGGGCGCCTGTGGCCCGGCTGGGCTCCTTCCGGGGGGTGGGATGCCCTCAGGCCTGTGGCCTCTGGGCCTGAAGCTCGGTCCTCTCTGGCACAGCTGGCTGCCGGCAGAGCCCGCGGGCACACCACTGCAACCCCCTCTGGCCTCTGCTCCGTAGCTGCGGGGTGACCTCTCCTTTGGGGCTCTACTCAGCTCTTCCCAGGAGGGTGGCACGGTTCCCCCCCCCTTTGGTGGTCCTCCTCGGGTCCTTGTACTCTGGGGCCTCTGGATATCTGGGGCCTGGATCTCCTCCATACCTGCTTCATACCCTGGTGGACGGGGCTATGGCTCCCCACACTCCCTAGCAGATCGTTACATGGAGAAACCTTTGGAATACAAGCATGCTGATCCACACAGGTATGCACACAGGTGTACACACGGGTGCTCACAGACGCGGACTACACCTTTCTTGGCTGCTGCCTCAAAGCACATTGTGCGCTGTCGATCTTGCGTGCTGCACAATATCGTTTATTATTTAGTATCTACTGTTATCTACTGCTAGCTAGTTTATTGTGATGGTGCTGTTTTTATTATGTTGCTCTTTGTTGTTTGCTTGCTCTTCTGTTTTTTTTTCTCCATACAGGTGATCCAGGTGTTTTGTTTGTTTTTTCCTTTCTTCCCCCCCTTCTCACCGTCTCTTCTCCCCTTTGGTTTTCTTTCTCTCCCTCTCTTTCTTTCATTCTTTCTCCCTGTCCTATCCCCCAGTCATGTCTGTCCCGTTTGTAGCATCCGAAAATAAAATAAATTCATAATTATAATAAAGGTCAATCAAATGGACCAATATGGCAAGGCCATGATGATCCACTTGGTAAAATAAATCCGCTTGGCATCTTTCTTGGCCTTAAGACAACAATTCTGATGGCTAAAGATCCAAAAAAAAAAAAAAAAAAAAGAAACAGTTCATAACTTCAACTCATCCATGTCACCTAAAAGGTAAACCTGTTTCTCCATCACCTGTTCAGCTCTGATGATTCAGTAAGGACATCTCCTGGTTTCATCTTCATGTTTCCCTCTCACCACATATCCAAACCGACATCATGACCAGCAGCTTTACAGCTGTGGCTCCAGCAAACATCAGCTGATACTAGAAATTAATATTAAATAAATTCTAACAACAGCTGATCAAACGTGCTGCTGTTGTTTAGCGCGACATCCGCTGGTTTCCTCTTTCTGGCGCAAAGCGGACGATAAATAAACAAGAGAGAAAAGCCGATCAGCTGATCATTGATCAGTTTCATGATTGAAGTAGAAACAGGAGAGGGAGGGGAGAGAATGAGAGAAGAAGAGGCAGCTGTGCAGCAAAGACAGAATAACTCCAGCTTTGTGTCTTTTTCATTGTAGCTGAAGTCCGGGACAAACTGTGCTCCTTCTCAGCTCAACACGAAACGCGTAATATTTTCTCTGAATACGAGACGATTCCGTTTTTTAGGGAACGGTTGGCAACTCTAATAATTAACCTTATGAACAAAATAAAGTTCAACATCAGTAACATCATAGCACCACCCAGCTGTATAGAAACTCCATCATGCTAGCTAGAACACAGTAGGAAAAAGTCAGCATAACGAAAATAAACTCCAGCTAAACTTGTTTATATCTGACCCAGACAGACTGCAGGTCATAACTTCTTACCTGAAGCTCAGTTCACACTCGGACGTGTCTTCGGGTCTCTCCTCCTCTTGCCTCCCCTTTCTCTCATTCACCTGCTGGCCTCCACCACTTGCTAATGTTACTGAATCTGTGGAAGCTCCGCGATAGCCACCACATGAAGTAACGAATAACGAGCCTATCTAAATCCCAGTAACGAGTAACGCGTTCCTGGTTTTGGCATAATAACTAGTTACCGTGCTCGTTACCACAATAATAACGTAGTTACTGTAACGCGTTACTTAATAGCACGTTAGTCCCAACACTGGCTACTACATAATGCTGATAGTGCTTGGATAACAGATAGGAGAGAAGTCACCACAGGGCCTGAAAGTAAAACAGATTGAGGGCTGCCACAGAGGGACAGACATCCATTCACACTCATTCTCTAAGCCCAATGTACTGTGAGAGGAAGCAGGAGTAGCTGGAGGGAACACACAGCCACAGGCAGAACATGCAAAACTCCACCCGGGAACCCAGAACCTTCTTGCTGTGAGGCAAAAACAGGAAGTCACAAAAAGATGCAAAGATACATACATGGTGGTACAGCTCCCATGTTCTCCTCCGATTCCTAGTGCAAAAGATGAAATGTTGACAAGGTCATCCAAAGAGGGCATTAGAATATAAAAACACGCTTGTAACTGTACTAACGAGCTATGCTCAGTGATCCAGCGCTGACTGAGGACCAATTCAATTCAATTCAATTTTATTTATATAGCGCCAAATCACAACAAAAGTCGCCTCAAGGCGCTTCATAGATACAGAGAAAAACCCAACAATCATATGACCCCCTATGAGCAAGCACTTTGGCGACAGTGGGAAGGAAAAACTCCCTTTTAACAGGAAGAAACCTCCGGCAGAACCAGGCTCAGGGAGGGGCGGGGCCATCTGCTGTGATTGGTTGGGGTGAGAGAAGGAAGACAGGATAAAGACATGCTGTGGAAGAGAGACAGAGGTTAATAACAGATATGATTCGATGCAGAGAGGTCTATTAACACATAGTGAGTGAGAAAGGTGACTGGAAAGGAAAAACTCAATGCATCATGGGAATCCCCGGCAGCCTACGTCTATTGCAGCATAACTAAGGGAGGATTCAGGGTCACCTGGTCCAGCCCTAACTATATGCTTTAGCAAAAAGGAAAGTTTGAAGCCTAATCTTGAAAGTAGAGATAGTTTCTGTCTCCTGAATCCAAACTGGAAGCTGGTTCCACAGAAGAGGGGCCTGAAAACTGAAGGCTCTGCCTTGCTCTTTCATGGGAATGGTTCTCTGCTACCATCCTTTTATAGTGCTCTGCAAAGCTAATGCACTGTTTGATCTTGTGGCTGAACCATCTGCACTACGCAAGAGAGTTAGAGGCCATAAGCCTAAATTTAAAAAGGGCCACGTGAAGCTGTCTCCAGCTGACTGGACTGATGAGTGCAGGGAAGCATTCGAGGCTTTGAAACATGAACTTGTGCACAGCACGCCAAGACATGAACTCGCTAACCTATCGGACCAAGATCAGAGTTTTCTTGCATATCCGGCGTCACAGGATGCCCACCAAGCGTGAACGTGGTGGTGAGTCCCGTGGTGTTACGAAATTACTCAGACATTGGTCCAAACTCTTGATTAAAGATGGTATGTTGTATAAAGTGAAGAAAGACAGAAACATGATCATGACCAATTTACCAGTTTGCTGTCCCAGACACTCTGACGGTTGAAGTCCTCCGAGGCCTCCATGATTCAGCAGGTCATCAGGGCCAAGTCCACACGCTCTCCCTTGGCTGGAAAAGATTCTTTTTGCTAAGGATGGAGCGGTCTTCCTCTTCATCCATCACATAAAAGCTGCTTTTGTTGTGTGGTTGGAAAAACCCCAGAGCAGAATGACTGTGCAACACTGGAGAGCATTTCTACCACTGAACCGATGGAGCTAGTCTGCATTGACTTCTGGACTGCTGAACAGACCGACGAGACGTGTTGATGTTTTGGTTGTCACAGACCACTTCTCCAAATGAGTGCATGCATTCTTTTGTAAGAATCAGTCTGCCAGGCAGGTTGCTCGCTGTCTGTGGAATGACTTTTTCTGTATATATGGATTTCCCAGACGTATACTCTGATTAGGGAGCCAATTTTGAGAGTCAACTCATTAAGGAGCTCCTGGACATGGCTGGCATCCAGAAATCACACACCACTCCTTACCATCCAATGGGGAATGCCGTTGTCGAGTGATACAATAGGACTCTGGGAAACATGATCAGGGCTTTGCCTCCAAACCCAGGTGGCCACAAATGCTTAAGATGCTGACCTTCTGCTACGACTGCACTGAACACGAGACAACAGGGTTTTTTAATCATATTTGGGAGAATTCCTCATTTGCCTGTTGATGTTGTTTTCCAGCATGTTCTTGCTAATAGTACCACTGTTGACCACCGTGAGTTTGTCTGAACATGACATCTGAAACATGTCCTGTCTGAGGCTGCCCACATTGCCAGGCAGGCCAGCCGTGTGGCACAGGCCTGTCAGCCGAAGAAATACAGCGGCAAAGCTAAAGGATCCCCTCTCGGTTGGTGCCAGAGTCTTGCTCACTAATTGTGGTGAGAGATGAAGATTCCTGACAAATGGGAACACAGTTTTTGAGGTGGCATCTGTGAAACCTGACATCAGTGTGTACCCCATCAGAGACCCTGTGACACTGAGGGAGAAAGTTGTTGGTACTACTGCCTGTGAGTTTCCTCACTGCAGGAGGTGAATCCCTACTGGTGTCAAGCTGTCCCTCAGTTGCAGATAGTGGACAGTGTGAGCCAGAACTTAGGCTGATGTGCAGGATGGAGGTCGCAGAGAAGCGGATCAGAACCAAGAGGACGCCGAATGCAGACATCAGGCTGGTTCCGGAAGAAGACAAACATGATAATCATTTATTATTGTTGCAGTTTAAAAGCTGTACAGCCCGATTCAGGTTATCCCTGGTGTGGGGCAGGTGGCTGTGTTCACATCAAGGTCCAGCCCTGTAACTTGTAATTTTAATTGCCGAAGCAAATTAAGTCTTTTTAAACCACAGATAATTTTCCTGTATTTCCTTCTGAAAACATTTGAATACGACAGACAGCACAGGGTAAGAAAACTCACACTCTACAAAGGAATACACACTATTGATAGGCAGCTCAGAGACACAAACCTCGCTTTAGCTATTGGCCTGTCTAGAAGCAGGAAATCCCCTCTGATTACTAACAGGCTGGGAAACAAGGTACTCGGCTGATAAATCAACTCAGTTGGGAAAAGCAGTCTTATTATAAGAGGGCCCACGACCAGGAAAAAGGGTTTGGATGTTGTCGAGCTCACAGGTTTATTGTCCAGCATCAAATCACAGAAAAGAGAGCCGGGTCTAGGCCCCAGCTCTGAAAGAGCCGATACTTCAGGGACTAACACTTCGATACTTTGGGAGAGGATAAAACATAAGACGAGAACCAAGAACTACAACCAAACTCAGAGGCACAAGAGACGACTGTGCACAGAGACTAAGACAGCTATCCTGTAATATCCGAGAAACAACCAGCAAGTCCAGCCCAAACTCAAAACACTGGGTCAACAACCCAGGACCAGGACATTATCAGGTACTGAGTGGTATTTAAATGTATGTACAGGTAGGTATATGTGTATGCATATATATTTTACAATATTAGTGTATAAATAGGAGTCTTTATTAAAATAAAGACTGTGCATTGTGTGTGTGTGTGTGTGTGTGTGTGTGTGTGTGTGTATGTATTTTACTGTGCAAAGGTTTTAGGCAGGTGAGAGAAACTGCTGTAAACAAAGAATGCTTTCAAAAATAAAAGAGTTAATCATTTATTTTTATCAGTCAGTGAATGAACAAAAGAGGAATCTAAACCCCATCGGTGTTTGGTGGGACCCCTTTGCCTTCTTCTAGGCACACTTGCACACCGTTTCTCGGCTGGTAGGTTGATCCAAACACCTCAGAGATATAAGCACAGACCTCCTGTGGATGTGGGCTTCCTCTTTCTGTCTCTGATCCCAGACACACTGGATGATGTTGAGCTCAGGGCTCTGTGGGGGCCGTACCATCACTTCCTGTACTTCTTGTTCTTCTTCACGCTGGAGATAGTTCTTCATGACGTTGGCTGTGTTTGGACTCGCTGTCCTGCTGCAGAATACATTTGGGTATCAGGGGCTGGATCCAGCATTTTGAGTTCATTTTGTATTTTTGAATTCTTATATCATATTGAAAATATGTGTTGTGTTGGTATTATCAGTTAGGATTTAGTTGAGTGTCATTCTAGTTTAGGTTTTCATTGATGTCCCCTTGTGTAAGGGAGAGAGTGAGAAAACAAAACAAACATGTTGCCTAACAGCGAGGCACGGGGACCATGACAGCTTTTTGTTCGTTGTGTTTAGTTTTACTCTTCCCCTGTGATGTCGTTATGTTCATTAGTGTCAGCTGTTTCCCCAGGTCTTTCCACTTCCCCTGATCAGCTCCTGTGTGTATTTAGTCTCTGTGTTTCATTCAGTGTTTGTCAGATTGTCTGTGTGTTTTCCCTCCAGGTCATGTCATAGTCATCAGAGTTGTCGCAGTTATCATAGCTGATTCAGAGATTTTCACAGTTACCTCAGTCTTGTCACAGTTTTTTTTAGTTTTCCCAGTTTAGTTTTTTTTTTTTCAGTCAGCTCTCGCCCCTGTTCGCCTTATTTTTGCTTTTCATGTTTACCAGGCAGAATACATGGACAGAAGTCTCAGGACTAATCAGATACTTGCAGGCCAAGACAGACAGCTGTGGGCGGGTCCCTGTTCGACTGGACCGCCACTGCAGTGAGCAGTCTGTCTCACTGATGCTGGATTCTGCTCTGTACAAACTCAGGGCTCTGTTGGTACTCGACTGCTAGCGCTAACAGCTCCCACAGTTTCTGTGCTCGTTGCAACACGTTTTGCATTTAGATGGTACCATAAGGTGGAAGTGCTTCGGTGGTATGCAAACTCCTTTTTGCACAGTTTGTACAAAACCACGCTTTTATCAAGGCTTCCGTTGAGTAGTCTTTTGAAATGAAATTTGCCTCTGATCACTCCTAGCGACGCTTTCTTCTGATTCGTTGTAGCGCTGATGTGTGCGTCAGTGTTAGTGATGGGTCGGTCGTGAACGAAACGGCTCTTAGAGCCGGATCTGTGACGTGAACGACGCGAGCCGGCTCCTTATCGCGAGCCGTGGGTTTTTTTCCTTTCTCTCACCCTCCCTCTCTCTCACTTTTTCCTGCTTCACTCCACACGCAGCCTTGTGCTTTATGCTGGGCAGAGGGGGGAGGGACGGTAGTTACACTCAGTAGCACAGGAACAGAGCGGGAGGGAGAGAGAGAGAGCCAGGGACAACAACGTCACATTACAAAGGTATAGTAATCATCCACAACTATTTTCAGTTGCAGATGATAAAGGATTCAGAAAGTTTATTCATGCAGGTCCATATGACAGAGAATATGCATCTTCTGTTTGTTTTCATATTATAATTTATGTTTAATTGTGTTGTGGTTTGCAGTGTTTTGTGTTGTTTCATTTTAAATTTGTTTAAAAGGAAAAAACTGAACATTTATATAGTTATAAATTTGTGAGCGATTTCAAATTCACTTTTTAGAGAAGATCTCATCTCTTAAGTCCTCCCTTCCTCCTGTTTTATATCCTCTCCCCATTCCTGAGTGCATTTCAACTTTCCACCAGTTTGAGCCTGTGTCACTTTTGACTCTTAAGCGGCTAGTTGTTCAAATGAATAACACCAATACTGTGCTTGACATTCTTCCATCTCGCTTAGCTAAGGACTGTTTTGATGTAATTGGACCTAGTATCCTATTTCTTATGAACTTTTCCTTACTCTCAGGCTGTGTTCCTTTGGCCTTTAAGCATGCTGTAGTCCACCCGATTCTTAAAAACAGAAACTCTGACTGTTATGACCTTTCAAACTACAGACCGATCTCTAAGCTCTCGTTCTTGTCCAAGATCCTGGAGAGACTAGTTCTCCCCCAGCTCCAGGCGTACTTGGACACGAACAATATTGCTGAGAAATTTCAATCTGCCTTTAAGCCATTGCATAGCACTGAAACAGCGTTGGTTAGAGTTCTTAATGATATTCTTGTGATCACTGATACTGGACGCTCTATGGTCCTAGTTTTGCTGGACCTCTCTTCGGCCTTTGATATGGTGGACCATAACATTTTATTACTAAGACCTGAGCACACTGTGGGTATTAGAGGCACTGCCCTCGACTGGTTTAAATCATATCTCGCTGATAGATCCTTATCAGTTAACTTAGGCACCTTCTCCTCTTCCTCCGGTCTGTTGTGGTGTGCCTCAAGGATCAGCTTTAGGCCCTATTCTCTTCTCATTGTATTTGCTCCCTCTGGGTGCAATCTTTGAAAAATACAATATCGCCTTCCACTGTTACGCCGACGACATACAGATCTATTTTGAACTACAGAAGCGAACTGAAAAGTGCGAACATGTGGGCGAGTCTCTCGCGCCAGTCCTGGGTTTCCGTTCCGCTGTAAATGATGCACGACAGACCCACGGACATGCTTCTTTATTGCGGCTGTCGACTGCAGCTTTTCAGCAGATGCAGCGGATGCACATATTATTAATGTAACTGTCACGAATTTCCTTGTTCTGCCGTAAAAGTGATTCTGATGTTAAACATTGGTTCCACATGACTTTTCTGCCAGGTAACTCGTGGCGCCCCACCAAAACCAGTGTTTTGAACAGAATCACAGAGATGGGAGTGAAACATGACCAGACAAGGTACCTTTAAAAATGATTTTACTGAAGACACCGAGCTTTGAATCTGCTGTAGGATGATACAGCTGTCTGCAGTCAACCCAGCATGAGCCACACGTTTGAGCCACTGACAAATTCAGATCAGTCTGCAGTTTCTGAAATCATATTTTCCTCTGTTTTATTCCACAGATCTGCTGTGGAAGAAAATAACAAAGATCTGAAATCTCTCAAAGAAAGGTACAGTACGTGTCGTGATGCATTCTCAATCATCCAGGAAAGCAAATCTCCAAAAGCTGATTCTGTTCATCTGGACGCAGCGTTTTGTGGGAGAAACGTTTCATCATCATCAGGTGACTTCTTCAGTCTCAGCTGACTGCAGGTTTCAATCTTATAAACAGGACATTTACATAATGACTGAAACCAGCCCACTGAAGGAACAATGGGCTGGGAGGTCAGTTCCTTCATCATAATTATGCAAATTCTCATGACCATTGATCAACAACCACTGATCAATAACCATGAGTCCCATTCACAGAGAGTTGGGGAATGGCTGCAATCACAGCATGTAAGATGGTGACAGATGTACTCTTAGGCCCCTCCTCCATTCAGAGATGGTCTTTCCCTTTTCACGTAAATGGCCTCCTTGACTCCGCCCTCAAACCAGCGTTCCTCCCTGTCCAGGATGTTACATCCCCATCATTGAAAGAGTGTCCACTGGCCTGTAGGTGTCAATAGACTGCAGAGTCCTGGCCTGACGAGGTGGCTCTTCTGTGTTGTGCCATCCTCTTACCCAGAGGTTGTTTGGTTTCCCCGATGTATAAATCCTGGCACTTAACAGCGTACACTATGTTACTCTGTTTGTGTCGGGGACCCGATCCTGTTTATAAGATTGGAAACCTGCAGTCAGCTGAGACTGAAGAAGTCACCTGGATGAGTGACGAAACGTTTCTCCAAAAAAACTTACGTCCTGATGAACAGAACAGTACATGATTAATGAACAACGTCACATTTCTTCAACCAGGAGGCAGGAAAACCAAAGAGTTTTAAAAAGACAACAGTGGATGTATGAGTAGAGCAGAACAGAACAGGCCTGACTAAAGCATATCACTGGTTCTGGTTTAGTGAAACCTTTTCTGTGACGTCTGGTTTTGATTGATGTGTGTCTCCTCTGAGACGGTGGGGGCAAACAGGCGGCGCCCAGGATGGGGGGGAGCCAGTGTAAATATCACTGAGGGTATCCGATGACATGCTGTCCTGTCCTCGTCCCCCGATAAAGTTTTGTCAGCAGGTGATCAGGGAGATGCGTTAACATCCTCAGGAGGAGGAGCCTTTGCCGGTCTCACCTGATGGGAGATGTGTGCGGTCCAGGTGAGACCAGCCGCCCTCTCTACTTCCTTCCTGTTTATGTAAGACTGTCTTTGGGTTTTGCAGTTTTTAAGGACTCCTGTGCTCACACTATTATGTCATCATTGTTGATAGCGGTCCTGTGACACCTGACGATCATCAGCTGATGGTGCTGTGGGTTGTGTGAATAGGGGGTGGAGGAGGGGTCTGGAGAGACCCCCCCTGTGGGGTCCCAGGGGTCAGGATGAGTGGGTATTCTGGGGTCTTTTACGGAGTAAGCTCAGCTTTGGGACCAGTTTGTGGGTGATGACTGTGTTAAAAGCTGAAACCGTGTGGAGAGCTGTGCGGACTGCAGCTGGTGTCTGCCAAGTTAGCAGGATTTCAGACTGGAGAGGGACGATGGGGTAACTGCATGACGGCAGGTGCCTGTACGTTGGTACTGCAATGACTGTGGCAGATTCATGAGACTGTAGTTAAAGATGGTGGTAACCTCTGCGTTCTGGTCCGTGCAGGATGACTTTATCTATCCAGCTGCTTTCTGTGTGTCGCCTCTGTGCTGGTGCTGGAGCAGCTGTGTGGGGTGACCCTTCCCTGGCTGGCCTCTGTGTTGTGGTAGTAAAAGCAGTGGTTGAGCGTGTGCTGGTTGTGTGGCGTCCTTACAGCCAGTAAGAGTCTCTGTCTCAAAACACACCAAGTACACTTCATTCCTGATAACCTGTTCCTCTGTGTGCTGCCTGTGTGTGATCTCTGTGATAAGAAAGATCGGTAAATACATGCATTGATTTTAAAAGTACACATTAGTGACACTGCTGTGGTGCTTTTAAACAGAATGGCAGAGATGGGAGTGAAACATGACCACACCAGGTACAGACACATGATTGGTGTTTCAGTGAATAATGTCAGCTCGTGCTCTTGACTTGGTTTGATAACCATTTTCACACTGGATATCTCACCCCACAGATCTGCTGTGGTAGAAGAAGAAGAGCTGAAGTCAGTCAAGGAAAGGTGACGTGCATGTGATTCGTTGAGAGAACAAATGAACTAAAACATGTTTTACCAACACGTTTCCTTTCTCTACAGACACAGGAAGTTTACTCAAAAACGGTTTTATTTTGAAAGTAAAATTCTGTGATTTAACCAGAGAGACATTACTGTGGTGCTTTTAAACAGGCTCAGAGAGATGGAAGAGAAATATGACCAGACAAGGTAAGAAGCAGCCAGTTATATAAATCTGTTTAATTCTACACAAACTCTTATCAGCACACAGTAAGAAAGAATAAACGGATGTGCTAAATGCTAACAAGTGTGGGACCAAGCAAAGGGAAACGTATATCAGTCATATGAACAAAGACACTGAACCACCTTTCAGTTCTAGTACATGACATGTTACACTGAGTGTTTCTAACACAAACCAAAATCCAGAAGCAGTGTGTGGAAAACAGAGTCCCCCCTCACTGCATCCACAGAGATAATCAATACACGTGATTAGTCAGCCAGTGAGAGCACCTTCATGAAGTTTGCATTCAGGTGTTACCACAGCGTCAGGGAGGAAAGACATCAAATGATCTTAGAGAACGCGTCTGACGTCCCATCGGTCTGGGAAACCACCGTCCTACAGAGAGAAAAACTTCACCATGAAAAACATGAAGGACAGCTGCCACACGTCTCAGGAGGGACATGCCGGCACGTTCCTGCAGTGTTCACACAAGCTGCAACATTTCCTTCAGACTTCACGTCCCCACAGTTCAGCAGATGTGATGTCTACACTGCAGCCACGTGGGTGATGCTGTTATATGTTCTGATTGGCACATCCAGTCAAAGCCTTTGCACACATGCTTTCTGAAGGTGTGCCCTCCCACGGGGAGTTACACAGCTGTGACCAAAGGGACAGTGATCAGCCGTGTGGGGGGGCTCTGCCAAACACTCCACATCAGCGCTGCCTTTGTCACAGTCGTTTATGCATGTTCAGATCATACTGACTGCAGCGACTAAAACAGTGTTTCATTATTTACTCTATATGAGCAGAGATGGGCAGTAACGCGTTACTGTAATCTCATTACTTTTTTCAAGTAACGAGTAAAGTAAGGGATTACTATTGCAAAAACGGTAATTAGATTACCGTTAGTTTCCCATAGGAACGCTGCGTTACTGTGTTACTAAAACCGTGATTTTTTATTTTTTTTTTGCAAGTGTCTCATGACAGTGACGTAAGCGAGTGCGACGTTCGTGGCAACAGCTGTGTGCAGATCAACAATGGATCATTTATCAAGTGCGGAGAGAGTATGAGCGTGCAGCGTTTAAAGCGTGGAAGTACTGACCTTACTTTGAGTTTGATTCCATAAAAAGTGACAAAAACATTAGTGTCCGTTGTTCACTGTATGGGAAGAAAACTTCTTTTTACAGCGAAAAAACCCCTAAACAAGCTCCGAGTGCGCAACGACGTAATGGGAAATTCACAGAGAAACTCACGGATTCTTCCACTGACCGCTGCGGCACACCTGCACCAGGGTAAACCTCCGCCTACCTCACTCCTGCTTTACAGGTGAAAATAGAGCAACAGGACCGCTAGTCTGTGACTTTATTTATTTTCTGCTGTGTTTTACTTGCATCTATTTGAAAGACTGAGTGTAAACACAAAAAATATTTTATTTTATGTGCTGGAATGTGCAGAAAATAGGTTTAAATGTTAAACAAATTTCTTCCAGTCAGAGAATGTTGCAGATAATTAAATGTTTGCTTGATGCATAAAGTTAAAAGATTAAAACTGATAAAGCAAGTTTTAAAAAGAGACTTTTCCATTTGATTATATTTTGTATGATGGATTATGTAGAAAAAGTAGAATTGGGCTGACAGATCTATTTCTTTATCGCCTATTCAGGTTGTAAATCGTGTTTTTTAAAAAGTAACTAAGTAATTAATTACTTTTGAAAATAAGTATCCAGTAAAGTAACTGGATTACTTTCTGGGGGAAGTAATTAGTTACTGATTACTTTTTTCAAGTAACTTGACCAACACTGTATACGAGTACTACTGTAGTGATTCATCCAGCACAAGCACAGCATTAAAGTCACTTCTCATCATTCGTTCTGACGTCTGCTTTAAAATGTCATTATGAGCAGAATGTGTTCAATGCAGGTATTAATGATCCTTCTGGGTGTGTGAGTGACCTGAGACGACTCACCGGAGACCATGTGAGAGGTGGGTGGCTCAACGTGATGCCGCATGGTCACACAATGTTGTTTCTACTCCACAGAGCAGCTCTAAATGACAAAGATGAAGAACTAAAATCATTCAAAGACAGGTACATGCAGCTCCATCAAACGTCAGTACGGCAAACCCGCTACAGATAATCAGTCGTGTTTTTTCACAGAGTGGCGAGAGAGGTCGCCCTTTCACTGAAGACGGGGAAAAACACAGAGCATGAACAACCCTGTCAGTAAAACCAGGCTTATACAGATGTATGAAGAGCTGAGGCTGGAGTGGCCAAAGGTCAAAAAACACCTGAAATCCAATAATGGAAACTCGGAGTCAGTCGGAGCCCACATTCAGGTACGGGAATGTCTGATTACTGTCACATACGTCCATTATTCAACACTTACAACCTGATTATGGTTTGTTTATCTGGGAAATGTAAACTGGTGAATTTAGGAAGCTTTTAAAGCTGGATTAACTGAGATGGAGAAGAAGAAGAGACAGATCGATGAAGTGTTTGGACTGAGTGAGCGCAGCTTTGGGACGTCTCTCACAAGGTATTGGAGCTGGATCTAAAACTCAAACTACACCTAAAAGCTTCAGCTGCTCTCTTTAAAGCAACGTTGTGGTTTCAGGTTGAAGACTTCAAACAGCACAGAACCTGCAGCTGGCCGTCTACCACAGCAGGACACAGCCTGACCCAAAGGTACGACATGTTTTAGACAAAGCTGTCAGTTGTACAGGAGTTCAGTGCAGCTGACGTTGGCATTAATAACTTACAGAAGAGAAAGAAAGAAAGAGTTTTGCAGCACAATAGTTTCTTCCTAACAGGCGAAAGGTGAAAATCCTCAGAACATGGTGGAGCAGTTGAACTCTGAATGTTACTGGCTCGGCTGTTTGATGGCTTTAAACAGTCCTCCTCTTCACCCTGACTGGGACAATCATGTTCTGGGGATGGACGCTTGGGACGTTTTCCCACGAAAAACTGCAGCTGTTTCCAACAGCGAATCTTTCTGTTAGAGGCGTTCTGTCTAACACTAACCCTCAGTCATGTATTATGCCTTATCCTTTAAAACCTGAACCATGAAATATCTGCCAGAAACATTTAATTTTTTTCGAAATGGAGTGTTTGCTGAGCCTTTAGGCAAAATATATAACAATACATCAAATTTTAATCTGCATATATATGATTTTTCATTTGTATCACATTTGCTACATTAGCCATATTTTTGCAATTTAGTCATTAAAATGTGTCATGTAATTTATATCATTTTTTGAGGGTAAAAAAAAGTCACACTGATGATGTAGAAATCACATGTGTCAAATACGATACGCGGCTTTAAAGGGCTAATTAAAGCGATTGGTTAGTTTTCAGTTTGACACTGATTTCTATCTGGAGTTGTGCTTTGTTTTTTGTTGTTGTTATATTATAAAGATGATGCGACACTCACCAAAATTTTTATTAGTCCAGGTAAAAAATCTCATTGAGATTAAAAATCTAATTTCCAAGAGAGACCTGGCATCATGGCAACAAAAGTCACATACCACATAGGTATATAACATTTAAAACAAATACAATATCCCATACCAACGTGTGTAAAATATACAATAACAGATCAAATTAAGAGTACATTAAAAACAATCACACTGGGTAAGAGAGCTGTTCTCTCGTTCCTTTAAGACAGACTTAAACTAAAGGTAACCAATTCTGATAAGGAAGCAGGGGCAGCGTATTTAAAAGCCTTTTTCCCCAATTCTGTTCTGATTTTTGGGACAATCAATTGTATGATATTGTGCGAATATCATACAATTGATTGTCCTTTCCAGGATATCCCAACGACTCTCAGTCTGGTAAAGAGCTCGACTGCACGGCGTCCGTGTGGGAAAGTGCTGCCCTGTGTTCGCTCTTTCACAGTTTGAGCCTCAGCGTCGTCTTGGAATCGATCCAAAAATCCCAGAAAGCAAAACAACAAAAGTAGTCAGCTGACTTTTTCTTTTGGCACAAAGCGTTGTTGCTTATCCTAGAGCTCCGATCCAAGAGAAAGCTCGATCCACACCGCAGGGTGATGGTGTCGAAGAAAAGATGCAGAATTGTGATTTCTGAGTTCATGAGCTTTAAAATGCATAGAAACGCGGGAGAGTGAAATGTTTGCATAGCAGTGATCATATCTGGCGTGAATGGTTTTCTTCCGGTGCGTCCAGCTGTTCATCCAGGTGAGCTGCAGGAAACTTCAGCCTGCAAATCATCAACAACTGATCCATCCTGAGATGATCTCAGACCTCTGACAGCGAGCAGTTTCAGGGCCACTAAATAAAACTGAAATCTTGTCACTTTAACCAAAGCTTCATGGTATCCATCCATCTTTTGTGAACAATAAATGTATTTGGAGGTTTCTGATGTTTGTGTGTTTAAGTCGTGGAGCTGAATATATGGTTATTTTTCTCTTTAAGCCATTGATCAGCTGTGGAAGCGCTCATTCTTAGTTCAGTGATTCATCTATTCTATGCTGCGTATCCTTGTCAGGGTCGTGGGGTTAGGGTTCGCCTATCCCAGCTGCCATAGGGCGAGAGGCAGGTCACAGGGCTAACACATAGGCTGTATCCCAATTCAGGTACTGCAGCCTTAAAGTACGCAGCCTCAACGATCCTCAAGGGCCGCGTACTTAAAGACCGCTAAGGCCGGAAGTGCGAGGCTTGTGAAATGGGACGGTCTAGCCTCCGTTGCGCTGCCCAGGTTGCCTAGCAACCATGATACTAACAGCTGGAAACGTGTCATACAGCTTTGTTTGACAGAAATGAAGGAGAAAATCTTTTGTTCATTTGTTTGTTTGTTTCATAAGCTTTGATCATTCTCTGTAAGATTAAGCTCGGCTATTGAATGGCGTATATTTTAAAGTAAAGGCTTTAAAACCAAGTTAGTACAAACGTCACTATTGTCACATAACTTTGCCGACATGTGGCCAACAGTAATGTTTTAATGTTCTTCGTTATTAAACATTTGCACATAAATAAGTGACATAATATTCAGTAGAGGTGGGAATCACCATACATCCCACGATACGATATTATCACAATACTTAACACACGATACGATATTATTGCAATTTTTTAAAATATTTTGCGATATTCAGATTCTGTACATAAAGGTAAACTTTATCAATATTCATTTTATCTAATATCAAAGTCTCACACTCAGTCTTTCTCTCATTTCAGTCAGTTTTATTGTTGACAAACTGAACGGTTTGTATTACAGTCTAGTCCAACTTAACTGAATGCAACCATCTGGTACAATTATAGCTATTCTGAACTATGCAATTTATGAAAACTATGCAGCCCATTCAGCAACTGAAGAATTTGAAAGTAAATAAAAACAAAATATAATTTTACATTAAATAAAAAGTTTTAAACTTAATTAAAATAAAATGTCTTAAATTAAAATAAGTAAACTGTCATGTTTATTTCTGCCAAAAAAAAAAAAGTTAAACACATTTGGACAGTGAAGAAATGTCAGGATTCTTGCTCAGAAAAAGGAGCTGATCAACATGCTTTGAAGTCAGAGCATGTTCCAGTCCACAAAAACTTTTTTTGTAACAAAATATCGATTTCTGCTGTCCCTGTATCGATACATTATTAGCAAACAAAATATCACGATACTACACAGTATAGATTTTTTCCCCCACCCCTAATATTCAGTACTTAAAGTTTACTCTTCGGGCGCCCCTCATCCGCCGTTTTTTTTTTTTTGGCAAAATTATCCACACCCACCGCCGCGCTATGCATTGTGGGATATGTTGGGCCACGAAGTCTACACCGCCACATCCTTAAAATTCAGGGAAATTAAGGACTCATTTGAGGGCCGCATTTCGAGCAGCCTTCGAATTGGGACAGCCTTCGTCACGTCGCGGTGACGTAATCGGCCTTAAAATGCGGCCTTTAAGGCTACAGACCCTGAATTGGGATACAGCCATAGACAGACAACCATTCACACCTGTGGGCCATTTAGATTCACCCGCTAACCCAGGGGTGGGAAATTCCAGGCCCCGAGGGCCGGTGTCCTGCAGGTTTTAGATCTCACCTTGGGTCAACACACCTGAATCACATGATTAGTTCGCTACCAGGCCTCTGGAGAACTGCAGGAGCTAATTTAGCAATTTAAATCAGCTGTGTTGGTTCAAGGACACATCTAAAACCTGCAGGGACACCGGCCCTCAAGGCCCGGAGTTGCCCACCCCTGCACTAACCCTAACCCCACTAACTGCATGCCTGTGGACTGTGGGAGGAAGTACGCGGAGAGAACATGAAAACCCAGCCAGGTGGTGGAATCAAACTCACGACCTTCTTGCTAATCACCGTGCACTATGCTGCCATGAATCATTAAATTATTAATGCTCTTTGTTCAGGTTGGAGTGATGAAATAATACTAAAAACAAAGAAAAGTAAAGTAATATGACAGTAACTCGATTGGATTGTACATTGATGTCACGTAAAGAAAAGAAAAGTAAAAATCAGACTGTGTATCCGGTCGTTAAGTCTGACGTCACTAGTCGTGTCTGGACCTAAACTCCGCTGCAGGTCCATATATCAAACGATCACTATGGCATTACTGAGAGTTAAACTGTCTAAAGTCTTTCATCTTTAATGAAATGATCAGCGTTCTGCTCTACCAGGTGTAACAATTGAGTTTAACATCCAGGCATCCATGAAAACGGAATTTATGACATTTAACGGAGTTAGAAGTTAGCAGGAAGTTAGCTCGCTAGCTTCTATCTAAATACAATATAGCATGTCCTGACTGCGGGGTTTTGGAAACAAATTAAAACGTACAGCTCTGCTATCACTTCCAACATAAATGAAGACAGAAAACTAAACAGCAGTGACGTTTGAAGGGTTACTGAAGTTGGGCTAGCTGGTATATAATGATGTGCTACGTGACCGCTAGCGACACAGCTATGTTAGCATAATATAAACAAGCTAACTTTTTTTCCACTCGATAAAAGTTAACGTGAGTGTTCTCGGTGGTCAGGAACAAATGTAATCGCATGGCAGGATGCTGTAAAAACAATACGAGGTTAGTCATTCATATACTGCTGCATGGGCTGGGCTGTAGTTACATCCTAAGGTTTTAAAAACTGAGCTTAAATAAATGATTAGCGGTAATAAAAGCCGAGGGAGGTCAACGGTGATCGCTGACTGTTTTAGGAGCTTTTTGAGATTAAATAGAAGAAAATACAAAACATTAAACATGTTAACAACACAAAAGCCATATTAAACGCAGACTACTTTAGGCCCGGAAGTAGGATTCGTCACGTCATCACTTAACAATCGGATATGTTTGCTTTACATCAGTGAATGCAGATAAAGTTCATCAATGAATGAAACAAAGTTTCATTTTTATTGGCGTGTGGGTTTGTTGCAGTACTCCTGAGCGCCCTTAGAAGGCGCTGTTGCTCTGAGCAGTTCTAATGGCTCCAGGGTCTAAACACATTTAGTTTTGATGATATCTGAGCCGCAGACGCAGAGACAGAAATGGATCAGCAGCAGCAGCACAGCCTCAGACTTTCACTTTACTCATTCAATCATGTATTTTTAAACGGGTTAGGGTTGGGGTTAGGCGGTCAGTACTCGTTAATTTAGCTGAATCTAATTCAGTGTAGTTGGGTTTATTCAACTGGTAGTTTTACTCAGTTACTGGTACATGACAATAGATATTTCAGACACAGAAATCAGCATTACATGCTCGGCGTCAGTCAGGATTACATTAACTGCCAAGTTTAACTACTTATAGCAAGGTAGTTGCAAAAACAGCAACTGCCTAATTACAAATGCTAGTAGGTTAGTATTAGCTGCTTCTGACATTAGCAAATGATAATGTTACAGTGAGATTAACATTCAGACATTAAGTGTCTCAGCACAGCATTCGCTGGTCATTTCACACATTAGGAATCGAGCATTAGCAAGCTGATAACCTTCAGCTCCACACTTCTCTCATCAGAAAATAAGAGGTACATGTATTTCAAGTTAACATCAGAAGTGAGGATGCTGACAGTAAAACATTGACGTTGCCCAGGTAAAACTAATCTGAAGCAGTTACTAGCTGAAAATATCCTCCTCCGTGAAAATAACTTGTAATAGTCAGCATAGTCAGTCACCTTCTCATATGTTTTTTTCTTTATTTCCATCACCATCAACAATATCAATGAACACATTATGTAGGAATTATGTAGTAAACACAAAAGTGTACAATAAAATAACTCATCATCATGATTTATATTTTAGCTTCTTTGTAACAGCCCCCTTTACTTTGATCCCTGCTTTGCTCGCTCTTCTTCTCCATCAGCTCCGTGAGGTCGTCACCTGAAATGGTTTCCAACAGCCTGGACGGAGTTCCCAGAGATGCTGAGCACTTGTTGGTCCTTTAACTTCACTCTGCGCTCCATCTCATCCCAAACCATCTCCACTGGGTTTAGGTCAGGTGACTGTGGAGGCCATAGCTAACATAGATAATATTTGAACAAAGAAGCTAATGTTAGCAGCCAGTCATCAGACACAGAGTCTAGAATTCATTTCAAAGCTTTCGATGTACGGTCAACAGTAGGAACCGGTTTCAGATATTTAAAAAGTTTCCGATATTAAAAAGTAGCTCACTTCAGGAGGGAGTCCGTGCGTTGACCACCCGATCACCATCAGCTGATCATTGATCAGTTTCATGATTGAAGTAGCAACAGGAGAGGGAGGGGGGAGAATGAGAGGAGAAGAGGCAGCTGTGCAGCAAAGACACAGAATAACTGCAGCTTTGTGTCCTCGTTTCATTCCAGCTGAAGTCCGGCACGAATCGCTTCCCTTTCACCTACATACGGATGTGTTGTGATTGGTCCAGCCCAGAGTTGATCATGACCAGTTGGCTAATCCACCACCTTTCATTGTTTATACAAAAACAAACAAACATAAAAATGAAAAATCACCATCGTTGATGATGAACCTCTCAACCTGAACACCTCGTTACCCCGAGGAGCTGCTCAGTGTTCACTGAAGGAGAAGGTGACCTGTGTGACGCTGGAACGAACCTGACTGGATCCTGGTTTGTCTGATTAAAGCTAACGGAGTCCAAACCAGAGGAAAACGTCTCTTTGTTTGTGGTGCTTACACTTGTTGGTGGAATATTCACTGCTGCTCTGTGAGAACCTTTTTCATACTTGAATAAGCAGCCCGTGTGTCTTATCCCTCTAACAAGCTCACACTCTGGTCCTTCCTACGTTTCAGTGTTCTGCAAACCTCACATGGGCTACGTTTGCATCTGGCAGTGAATGTTTGTATGTTCTTTGTCTCTTTGCGTTTTGTCTCTGTCGTTTTTCTGTTGCAGTCTTCGGGTATGTCATGGTCCGGGTCTGTGGCTGGAATTTTCCATCAGGCTCCCGAGCCTACCTGGTATCCGTCCCTGGGCGGGGCCACCTCCTCCTCCACTTCCTCACAGCTGGAGCTGATGGCAGGCCATCAAGAGAGCGATTTAAGCCTCACGCTGACATTTGTTCACCGCCAGTTCATCATCGACCCACGTCTGTCGCTCACTCTCATGTCTCAAGCTCTCGTTGTGACCCTGCTAACCTCGCACCACAGATCCTGGACTCACCTTGTGTCAAACCTCCACCTTACGCTCCCGTCTCTGACTCAGGATACCAAACCTCCATTTTGGAAATCACTCTGTGTCTCACCTGCCTGCCGTCCTGCAGGAACGTCCGGATCGCAGGTCAGCCTTTCCACACCGCTCAGCTCACTCCGGATCACGTCACCCCTCTCCCATCGCTCCTTTCCTCCTCCTGCAATGTGGCTCCTTAACTGTCCCGTTCCAGTCTGCATCTCTGGGCCCGTTCCCTGTTTTTAGATCCACGTCCACCGAGCCACGTTACCCAGGCCACAACAAGCTCTATGTTTTGTTGCCTTGTCACGATTTCCAGTTTAACTAATAAATATATTGTAAACCTACCTGCTGAGTCCAGTTTTGTACTGACCTGTCAGTCCTGTGACAAAGTATCTTTATTTTCATTTAAAAGGCTTCATATGGCAAAATTAGTCCTCAGTTTAGATCACAAAATCCTTAACTGGTAACTGCCTGAATTACAACATGAAATAAGTATTTCTGAAACCACTGGAAGCTCCTCCTGTGCCGTCACTAACCACGTCTCCTCTCAGTCTAACAGTAGATCTGTGAGCAGCAGTGATGAACTGCCTTCTGTGTAAGGACGTGTTTCATGAGGCCTGGAGCCTCCTGCAGTCAGTCTCAGCTTTCCTCATTTATGTGTTTAATTTAATACATTTTACTAAACCAATAAATCTTCCCAGTATGCCGTTGTTGTTGTGATTTATAGTTTCCTCAGTCCCGGCTAACTTCCTGTGAAGAAGCTTGTTTTTAGCCAACAGACGGCCCAGTCAGGCTGAGATAAGTTCAGGTCATGTTTCTGTAAGACACGGGAACTCTCACTGCACTCGCTCACATCTGTGACTAAAAATAGAATTACAATAGAAACACATTCAAGATCACAGCTGTGAATAAAGTACCGCAGTGTGAGTCTGTTTCAGCCACAGACGATGAGTCCTGCACACCACCATCGACCTGCTGAGGCTTTCACACCACTGACAACAGCTGCGTCACTTCAGGCACCTTTAATGTGAAGACGAGTGAGGGCTGCTTCACATCTGAGCTTAACTGTGATTGGTGGAAACACAAACATGTAATCCTCCACAGGAAGATGTTTAACAAGAAACAAGCACGTGTGAAACAGCAGCAACTAAACCAGTTTGTCCTTACAGGGAGGGGCCACGACTGGTTGGGGTGAGGGGGAGGAAGACGGGGGAAAAAGACACGCTGTGGAAGAGAGCCAGAGCTTAACAACTAATGATTAAGTACAGAAAGGTGAGTAAAGCAGAAACACCCAGTGCATCATGGGAATCAGCAGCCTACGTCTATTGCAGCATAACTAAGGGAGGATTCAGGGTCACCTGGTCCAGCCCTAACTATATGCTTTATCACACAGGAAAGTTTGAAGCCTAATCTTGAAAGTAGAGATAGTGTCTGTCTCCTGAATCCAAACTGGAAGCTGGTTCCACAGAAGAGGGGCCTGAAAACTGAAGGCTCTGCCTCCCATTCTACTTTTAAATACTCTAGGAACAACAAGTAGGCCTGCAGAGCGAGAGCGAAGTGCTCTAATAGGGTGATATGGTACTACAAGGTCATTAAGAGGGGGCCTGATTATTTAAGACCTTGTATGTGAGGAGCAGGATTTTGAATTCTGGATTTAACAGGAAGCCAAAACAGGAGAAATCTGCTCTCTCTTTCTAGTCCCTGTCAGGACTCTTGCTGCAGCATTTTGGATTAGCTGAAGGCTTTTCAGGGAGTTTTTAGGACTTCCTGATAATAATGAATTACAGTCGTCCAGCCTGGAAGTAATAAACGCATGAACTAGTTTTCAGCGTCACTCTGAGACAGGATATTTCTAATTTTAGAGATGTTGCACAAATGGAAGAAAGCAGTCTTACATATTTGTTTAATATGTGCGTTGAAGGACATGTCCTGGTCAAAAATGACTCCAAGGTTCCTCTCAGCGTTACTGGAGGCCAAGGTAATGCCATCCAGAGGAAGAATCTGCTTAGATGCCATATTTCTAAGCTTTTCAGGGCCGAGTACAATAACCTCAGTTTGATCTGAATTAAGAAGCAGAAAGTTAGCGGCCATCCAGGTCTTTATGTCTTTAAGAGATTCCTGCAGTAGATTCCAGCACTGCTTCCATCTGTCACTGGATGACCTGATTGATAAAAGCAGGAAAAACTCACCAAGATTGAGACTCATGACACTCTTCAGGTGTGATACAACAAGTCGTTGTACACTTCAGTAGGGCAGACTTTACCTTCTGGAATCAATAAGTCAAAAAGCAAAATGTTGAAAAAAAATGTAAATAATATTTAGGTACAACCAAATTTTCATGAAAACTGATCCAGACAAACAGGAAGTGTCTATAAAGAGCAACAATACACAACTTACACAATGTGCTGTCACCAAAATCACTTCTTACATTAGTGGACTTAACTCAGAATTATGGTGACCTGCAGGTCAAGCTAGGACAATGATGGACGACGACAGCTGCATTACTAAACTCTGCTTCCAAACCATGAAGCAGCAGAAAGGTTCTGATCCACAGGATGAGCCCCAGGAGCTCCGCTGACTCCTGAGATATGAAGCGTGGGTTTGTTGGGGTGTTGTAACAGCCGGCCGGTGGGAGGGGGGCTTTGACTGACAGGAACAGCCTCTGCCTCCTTTTGCTCAGCAGTTCTCAGTGACTCTGGGTCTGCAGATGAACTTGTTCTCTGTGATTCCTTTAAAACACGGAGGTTCAGGTGTGTGTGAACGAGCTGCCGTCACACACTCTTAGCCTGATCCGAATCAGAGGATCGGGGTGGGCAGCCTCACAGGCTGCAGGGTGCATAAATGGCTGCTATGTCCCATCATGCCCCCTGAGTGTTTCAGCAGCCAATGGGGAGCGTCGGTGCTCTGATGATGCAGGTTGTCCCCCTGGTATAAAACCCTAAAGCACCATCTGGGCCCTCCTGAGCAGTTTGAGCATTCCCAACCTCGCCTCGGGTGGAGGGATTGCGAGGAGGGAAAGCAAAACTACACGGCCTCTATTCTGTGTAGTTTTGTTTTTTTTCGGGGGATATTTCGAGGCTCGACCGTTCTCATCTTGGATTTTTCTGGAAAAACCTTCCTGGATAAGGAGACCGTTGCTCGTTGCTCTGCCGGGCTCCGTCCCATCATTTCAGGCACTCTTGTGATACAAGTGAGTACTCGCCGGTCCCCTAATGATGCTGACTCGTGGGGTTTACGGCGATTGGGGGGTCAGGGCTCGGGTTTTGGGTGAACTTTGTTTGGGTTTTGTGTTGGTTTGATGTTTTTTGGGTGCAGATTGCAGGTTGGCCGTATTCAGCGGGCTGTGCACTGACCCCAGGAAGGCCAAGAATAGCTGCTGATAGCATGAGAGTGGACTGTCAGCTGGGCGGCTGATGGCTTTTTAAGGGAATCAGCAGCAGGGCTATCACCTCACCCCCAGCTATGCGCCACATGCTGTCTGTCAATCAAGTTGCTCGAGGTTGGGGAGGGGGTGGTGGATATTTTTGGCCACTGCCTTATCTGTCGCTCAGCTCGATCTGTAAATATGGGCTGAGTTTATCAGGTCTGATCCTGTTTAGCTTGTGATGAAGTGAAGTGTTCGTATTGATTGTTGATAAGGCTGCGATCAGCTGATCAGGTGCTGAAAGTTCACAGAGAAGGTGAGAAACTCACAACTCTGCCTGAAATCAGCTGACAGCGCTGAAAAAGAGCAGCAGCTGTCCCAGCGAGGCGTTCAGTGTCACAGTCAGAGAGCAGGCACAAATCAATCACCAGTAACTGATTATTGATCACCAGCTCCTTAAAGAGGTGTGAGAGTGGTTCAGCCTGTTTCCACAGACTTCAGATTCACAGCGCTGGAGGATTTTTAGTGTTACTTTAAGGAGCTTCACACTCGTCCTCAGACTCCAGCTGCACGTTTTTACAGGGTTTCTGTGATCGAGCGTCCAAAGTCAATAAATGCGACGTCACACTCGAGATGTTAATCATGTGACAGTAAAGGGTTTTTAAATAACTGTCTGACAGCAGAAACAGCTGCACGTTAGACTGCAGCCAGTGTTAAACCAGGATTACTGCAGCTGCATCGTGGACACAAAAGGAACGACGTTTAAACGGCTTCATGTTTGTTCATGTCTTTGATCTGATCGTCACATTTACATGAAGTGTCATTAAGCTGCTTTTACAGGTGAAAGATTTCATTTATTCCTGTCATTATAAAAAGTTTCTATGGGAGTTGTCTTTGAATCAAAACTTTATTGACTGTTTGATGCTCAGATAAGTATGGAAGCCTGTTTGTGCCAAAAAAAAGTATAAAAATGACTTTATGTTACCAGAGCTTTAGTCTCATAATATCAATAAACTGACTAATTTCATGCTATCACACTTATAATTATAACCAACATGTATGTGGTTCCATTTTATGATGAGAAAATTGAGGTTTTAAATTTTAAATTCATAAAATTGTAACAAAATAAAAAACAAAACAAAAGATGTTTTTAATTAATTAGAGCAGAAAAAGGTTTTGAAAGCACAATATAACATCTTTGTTTCTGTTTTTTACAAAACCACAGCTGAATAATCAACAATCAGAACTATTTAATTTAACGCTTCAATAATATGTAACGTTGGAAGTTTCTGTGTATATTAAAAACATGAACGTGGTTATTTGTCATCAACATGAAACCAGAGTGCAGAGAGAAAGAAACTTGAAATAAGAACATGAGTGGAGACAAACGTGGAAAACCCACAGTGACTCTTGTCTGAAAAGATTTCACAGCAAAATCAAAGATTTGTGTTAATCAACATTTCAGTCCAAATTCTGCCATGAAGAGATTTTAGAACAAAATCAACATAAACACAGAAACATGCCTAAATAACAATGTGGTGGATAAAAACACTCCACAGCACATTTCACCTGTAAGAGTTTGTGTCACATGAAGTGGAAACAACAACGAGCTCCATTTATTTAAAGATCATGAACCTGTGAGAAGATCCACTGCATCACTGCACTGACTAATAACATGCGTCGTCGTCGTTGTTGTTGTTGTTATTATTATTATTATGGTTTTTAGTAAAATCAGGAACCAAAGAGTTAAAGCAGCAGAATCAGCTTTAGATCTGACTCTGATGGTTATAATTACTTGGAAACAGCTAATTAAATGTTGAAGATGATGGATGAGTTTACAGTATGAAGCACCTTCAGCTGAATGCTGTTGTGATTGGTGCTGTATAAATAAAGTTGAATTGAATTTGTTTATATCAATGAAGACAAACTGGTCCACGTCCACACTGAGGTCACAGCAGAGTGTGGACATGATCAGTGTTTGGTCAGTTGACCTTCAACAGTTCACACCAGAAAACATTTGAGTTTTTCATCAGACTTTCTGTTGTATTTTCAGGGAAACTTTTATTTCTATTTAAAATCAGTTTGTTTTTTTCCAGCATGCTAATCAGAGCCATGTTGTTCATCTCTGTGTCAGCGGCAGCATAAATGTTCTTTGCAAAAGTGCAAACCTACAGCTGCTGCCGTCCGTCAGACATTTATAGCCGCCGTCCGTCTCACCTGTCTCACAGCTCTGAAACTCAAACCTCTGAGTGAAGCTGCAGAGACACTCAGCACATTTCCATCCAGCTGCTTTTAACTACATGTAAATGTGTCCCTCAACACAAACCCGAGTAGAGTTAATTACTTCATCAATTAGTCAAATGCATCCTGTGTTCCTACCACCCCAGGCAAGCACGGCATGCAGAGTTTGGGTCACCTCAGTGTAAAAACTGGATTTCTTCTTCTGCTCTGTTATTTACAGCAGTGTAGTTTAAACTATACTATAGTTTATACTAAGCTGTTTATCAGCACGGGGACTCCCAGTTTGTGCTGTGTTTAGATCATAATAGTCAGTTAATGCTGCCGCTGATGAGCCTTTGAAACCCTTTGTCAGCGTCTCTGATCGTTTGAACACTGCTGTGAGTGCGCAGCTTGTTCATCGCCGTGCTCACGCAGACGTTACTTAGTTATCATTAAACCAGTTTCATTGTTAAGAGGAAGCAGCTCTGCCTGACTGTTACATCATCCTGCTGAAGGACTGATGAGGCGTCCTCACAGGAGTCACTTCAGCGACATGATTGGTCAGTGACTCTTTCACACAGTGGTTATCTAACACGTCTCCACCCAAAGTGTGCTCCATGAGTCGCAGTAGCTGCTGCGTCGGTGACCGTCTCGATGGGCTTTCACAGGTTCTCGTTTCCTTTGTGGTTCTAACGTGACAGAGCTTTCTCGCCCTGTGACACAGACGGGCTCTGTGGACTGATGGACGGAGCTGAAAGTGTACGAATGTTCTTCAACCTTTACAAACAACGACTAACATCAGAAAAGTGTTTTTGTTATATGTTGGTTACATCTATAAACACAGTTCTGGTTTTCCAGAGGATCCACAGCACCATCCCAGCGGGGGATCAGCTACACCTTAGCATCGTCACAAAGCTATGACATCACAACAACACGGCCAATCAAAGGACTGAGAGAACAGAGAATATAACAGCCAACATACCCAAGTGCAAGTCACAACCATTTACTCACCTGTGGACTGTCCAGTGTGAAGAATAAAGAAATCTAAAGGTTTAAACAAACAATCTGGATATGCACATGTAGGATATCAGAGACATTTGTACATTATCAGGAAAGAAATGTATCACACAGCAATAAAAGCAGCAGAAAAACACGTGTTTGTGATTTAAAGCAGAGAATGGAAGCTGATTGGTTCACAGAAGGCAGGCAGCGTGATGATGTCAGCATCAGCGTGGGAAACAGGAAGTGATATAAAGAATAGGATGAGCGATCAGCACTAGAAGAAAGAAATGACTGAATGAATCATTTATTTTATCTCAATGAAAGTAAAATTTGACAAAACAAGTATTTAACATAAAACTTGTTTTATTAGTTTTAAATTTGATCACAGACGATAAAGTTAAAATACGGATTCGAATAAACTAGTAAACAAAGGTTGCAACAAATAACACAACAGCTAAACTGAAACTGAATCATTGAAGTTTTCTGGAGAAACAACATTATGAGAAGAAGCATCCACAATGCTCCACCTCCGCCTGCAGCTTCGCCTCCATCTGCTGCTCCACCACCTCGGCTCCCCTGCTCCAGCCTGAGGCCGTCTGATTGGCTGTTCTGCTCTCACGTCTCTCTGTATTTGCTCAGATTAGGTTCCACTCCGGTTCCTCCGCTGCTCTGCACGCCCAGCTACACCCACAGTTCTCCACACCTTTTGACCCAGTCTGCATCCTCAGCCTGGCAGCACTTATTCATCTTTCATCTCACCGCATCGATCTGATGCAGCCATAAAATCTACATATTTGTAAAAACATGTTGTAATCTCGTTTTTGTCCTGCAATGACTGAAACAATAAAGTGAAAATCTGATGATTTTTTCATTCGTATTAAAAAGGCTGCAGGTTTGTTTGTATCTGCAGGTGGAGAATTAGCTCCACCTGCTGCTGATCTGTCAGTTTCTCTGCCAATGAAACCATTTCAAGCCTGCTGCTGTTTTCTTTATTCTGGGCTGATCACCTCGTTTGTGTTCCAGGGTGCCGATCATCATGTCAACTCAAGCGCCGACGTTCACGCAGCCGCTACAGAGCGTCGTGGCACTGGAGGGTAGTGCCGCCACGTTCGAGGCTCAAGTTAGTGGTAAGAGAAACGTGTGATGGTGACGTTCTGCAGAGGACGATGTTTGACACTGTTGTGATTTACACTGGAGATACAAAGAATGAGCAGATGTTTGACTTCATTAGTTAGAAAGGAGAGAAATAATGTTAAGGTTCATATAAAAATATTAGACATTGAAGCCATGCAGCTGGTACAGAGGTTCACTGCAGACTGTGCAACATTCATATCTGGACTCTTTGTATTTATAGAGAGAAATGATGGACTTTTGAGGGTTAAATGTTCTCGTCACCTTTCTTTCTTTTCTCGTGGCGAGCGAGGCTTTTACAGGCTGCTGCTGCTTTCAGGGACATTCTGACATTTGGGAGGTTGGAATCAATGTCTGTGATAAAAATAAAGGTGACAGAATTTCAGCAGATGCCTTTCCCTTTCAGTAACTCAGGGGAAGCATGTGCCAACATTTACGCAGACAGCTCCTGATTGGCTCTTCAGCCTTTCTCCCTCAGTTTTCTGTTTTAAGTCCAAACAGCCCAAACCACAGGGAGCTGAGATGGTTGCTGCATTGCTGCTTGCTATTGGTGGCAGTGTTTGAGGGGAGAACAGTCTGCTTCTTGTTGCTTTGACCCAATGATTGCTTGACTTAAAAGGAGAAATGTCATTTGTTCTAAGTTTAACCAGTGAGTATAAAAGCAGCCGTCCTTTATTCTCCTGACAGACTGGTGCAATCAGTCACACAGCGACGGCTCTGCAGGTCGAGCTAGGTAACGATAACGCCACATGAAGGAAACATGAAGCTTCTGAAGTTTAGTCTTGATTCTTTCGTGATTAACCAGGTAAAACAAACCTGATAGTGACGTTTTTCTGCTCTGACTTCATCTCACTGACGTTCTCATGATTCAAAAGAATTACTCTTTGTTGTATTGATCTTAGTTCTTATTTCCTTTAAAGCTCTCGTATATTTTAAACAGTAATTGTATTTTTAAATCCATCAGACACAAAATCAAAATTTGATCCCAGTTTTAAAATGTTTAATTTCTACTTTAGCTAAATAAATGTCACATTTTCAGTTTCTATATTTTTAAACAATTTGAAAACCTCACGTGAACAACGTTAATCTTAAAGATGATTTTTTAAATTTCAAATAAAAAGTTGAACATGAAAATTTGCTAAACTCTTAATAAAGTTTCTCCCACTCGTTCGTCGTTTGCTTTTCCTTTCACATTTTTGTTTCACGCATTAAAATCTCACTGTTTTACTGAAAGCACTGACTTTGTGGCTCAGGTCTTAGTCCCGGATCCTTTGGTGCATGTTGGTTTGTGGGTTCTCCGACAGAGTCTCATGCATCTCTTTGCAGGTTCTCCAGTTCCTGAGGTGAGCTGGTTCCGTGATGGCCAGGTACTTTCTGCTGCCGCTCTGCCCGGCGTTCAGATCTCGTTCAGCGATGGCCGCGCTGTTCTGAGGATTCCTGCTGTGACCGCCGCGCACAGCGGACGATTTTCTGTCAGAGCCACCAACGGTGCTGGACAAGCCACAAGCACAGCCGAACTCTTAGTTACAGGTGAGCTCACAGGAGGACTTCAGGCGGTAAACTAAAGTACTTCTGCTCCATGAACATTTCCCATACATTTCTTTTCAAAAAAGCTGCTACAAACAGCAAATTTTAATGTTAAAATTTTGATATTTATAGATTGTAAAGAAGGTTCATTTGTGTATATGTTATCATTTAGCTGCCATCCAGAGTTCTCAAAGGATAAACAGCAGTGGATAACGGTCGGCAGACGTTGCAACATCATGAGCTGATTTTTAACACCCGTCTGAATCAAACTGAAAACAAACTGTTATTAAAAATTCAGTTTTCTAAAAAGTCATAAACTGGCTTTATTATATTGTGTACTTGCACAACAAAATGCTGAGATCAGCTGATATAAAGCGACCTGTACCTCCTTCTGCAGCGGAGACGGTGCCTCCGAGCTTCATTCAGAGACTACAGAGCTCCACGGTGAGACAGGGCAGCCAGGTGAGGCTGGATGTTCGAGTCACCGGGATCCCCGCACCTGTGGTAAAATTCTACAGAGAAGGGGCCGAGATCCAGAGCTCCACCGACTTCAGAATCATCCAGGACGGAGACCTGCACAGCTTGCTGATTGCTGAAGCCTTCCCAGAGGATTCTGGGACGTATTCGGTGACAGCCACCAACAGCAGCGGACGGGCCACCTCCACAGCCGAACTGCTGGTTCAGGGTAAGAACGGTTCATCTCTGCTTCTTCTTCCTTTTGGAAATTGCTTTGATGACAAACACAGACTAAAGAAGAGACATTTTCAGGCGAAGAAGCCGTTCCAGCAAAGAAAACAAAGACCTTGATTTCAACCGCCCAGATTTCAGAGACCCGACACACCAGAGTAGAAAAGGTAAAAAAATCCTCAAAGAAATGTGTGATTGTCTAATTTACTCATACTTAATCTAACTTCATGAACTCTGCTCTCCGTCCCCAGAAGATGGAGGCCAGTTTCCAGGCCTCCGCCATGATGGAGATGCAGATAGAGGGCGCAGAGCTGGCTCACAAGACTCCACCCAGAGTACCTCCGAAACCCGCATCCAAGTCACCAACTCAGCCATCACTGGTGGCCAAGGTGACCGGGGGACGGCAACAGTCACCGTCACCTGTCAGACATGTGAAGGCACCCACACCCACGCCTGTCAGGTGGGTAGAGTCTGGGAGGGGTTAACGCTGGCTGTTATTTGCCTGTTCGTAACTTTTACACGGAAAGAAGTCAGCGAATGATTACTGACAGAGATCTGCTGATCCGGTGTGCTCGATGAATAAACCAATCAGGGCAGCTGTGTAACTCTCAGTCTCACCTTTCAGGGCAGTCCCGTCCCCTATCGCCGCACACAAGCAGGCCGCCGGTGACGTCCTCCCGCCCTGGAAGCAGGAAGACTACGTGGCCGAGGGCAGGACTGTCACTCAGTTGGTCCGGGAGCAGCAGGTCACCATGGTCAAACAGGTGAGGGCTGGCATCCCTGGGGTAGCACGACATATTCCCATCCACAGATAAACCATTCCAGGAGACACTTCACAAAAAATGGGCATTTTCAATTAAACGTGAGGTTCCCAGATTCCTGAGTCTTTCTTCTTCGGGTTCAGCTGCGTTACCATCAGCTCCCTCACTGTGTTTGGTCATGAAATATTACTTCCACTTCTCTATTTGTGACGTTCATGTCTCACAGCCTCTGCGGTGGATTTCAGGTCCTTGTTTAAAGGTATTACGGGTTTACTCTGAAAAACAGAACCCTCCATCCACCTTCCTCCACCTTACAGCCAATTCTTTTCCATGTGTTCCTTGTTTTAATGTGCCTGATTGTTTGCCCTGCCCATATTCACATCATTGGCACAGCATCACACAGCAGTCTGAACATTTGGTCTTTGAAATGAAAAGAGAATCATCTGAAGCTGATGATGTGAGTTTTACCCTGGATGATGAGGGATGGGACATCTCTGCAGGCTGGGCGGGACTGTAACTTCTTTCAGCCCCACACAGATTCATACGGTGAAGGGGGGAAACATGTGAAAACTTTAAAAACCAAGAAGCAACATCTTTACTCACAGAAGAGGAGGAAAATACACCCTCAAAGAGCTGTGTCCTCTGTGTTTAACCACAAGACTTTAGCACCTGTTTCCAGTAGAGAGCAAGCCTGGCTCGGTTCAGCTGACAATGCTGTCAGAATACCTGATGTCCTCCTGATGTGTCTGAGATCGCTTCAGCTTAACTCAGAAGACTGGTCTTATTGTTTTATTGTATCGCCACAAGATTGTGGCTGTCACTTTTCTTTGCAGCTAACGTCACTGCTGACAAACAGATGAACCAATGTGCTGTCTTCAAATGACTTTAAACCTTTAAGCTTGCATGGGTCAGGCTTTAAAAACCGGTTCAGGTGTTGAGCTGGATGTCAGTCATTATCTTTGTGCAAACCTGTTCTTATGTAATTATGAGTTTTGACATCTGGGATTCCCTCAGGAGCAGGCAAGTGTCGAGCGGTATAATAAAGCAGAACTTTTTCGTGTTCTTTAAGTACCTTATTATCTCATTTGGATAACTGGAGTCAGGCTAAGCTTTGCAAAAAACTGGAAGCTGGGGAGACAGCTAATCTGGCTCTGCCCATAGTCCAAGATCTACCTCTGAAGCTCATTCAATAGCCTCTTGTTTATTGGACAACCATCCAGCCCAGAGTTTTAGACCTGCGTTAATAGAGTCAAGCTAACTAAACCCAGTCTATATGCAAATTTGGGCAAATCAGGTCTTTCTCCCAGCCCTGTATTTTAAACAAAGTTTTTCCTTGAACGAGGGGATGGAGATACTTACCAAAGTGATGTCCCCCATGAACCTGCCTGTTTCTGTACCGCTGTGCTGGATGTCCTGAGATCTGTTGTGTCTCCAGGCTGAGGGAGGGAAAAGAGCGGGGGCAGTGGCCACCGTGGTGGCTGCCGTCGACCTCGCTCGTGTCCGTCAGCCCGCGCTTGTCGAGGGGGGTCGAGCTGAAGAGGACGAGGCTGTAGAGGTGGACTTAAGGCAGCAGGCCGCCGCCGTGGCTGCTGATCAAAGCTATCAAGCTGCTTTGACATCAACAAGAGTGCAAAGTGGGCACATGCTTTCTACTGCTCAGGAGTTTACACGTGAAGCAGCCGTGCTGCAGCCTCAGGTTAGCTAGGCCTCCAGTGAACAACGATTACCAAGAGATTTGACCAAACTATCAGCAGATTTGAATTCTTTCATTTATTTTTTATTTTGGTATTTTACTCACACCCCCCCCCCCCTTTGCTGAAGAGAACAGATGGATGTTTTATTTTCCATCAAAATGAAAAAGTTACAAAAAATGATTTTGCACAATTACAAAAAAAGTATCTCAGAAAAAACAGTCCATATGTCAGATCAATTATTTAATTATGTATTAAATGTGTCTTTGGGCAAAGTCTTGTTTGAATTATTTGGTGAATAATGACCGATTCATCTCTGTGAAGTCACCTCATAGTCAACCATAAAAAAGACATTTGAAGCACAAATCTCTTGATAATCACATAGTCATCTTCTAAATATACTGTGCAGATTTTAAAATCCTCCTGAGGTTCTGACTCTTGTTGTGTTGGTTGCTCCAGATTCAGAGAGTGACAGAAATCTCCTCCCGTGTGGACACTGGTCTCACCCCGTCTCCAGTTCCACAATTCACAGTTTCTAAAGTGTCTGTCCCAAAACTCGAGTCTAGCAGTGAGGTAAGACAGGAAGCATCAGGCGAGCTGTGGAAAATAATAATGTGATAGGACCGTTGCTGTGGCAAGCTTATTGAACTGCTGATTGGCTGAAATGCAAACTTGTGTTTTAATGCAGTGTCACCGTGATCAAATATTATCCATAAAATAACTAAATCAATCCTCCCTTAACCTTCTTTTGCTTCATCCCCTTATTTAATAAACTTGATTGATCCAGTACCTTCTATTAATCCATCTTAATTAAAGTCCCTCTATCTGACCCTGTTGTAGCATTAATCAGACTAACGTGCCATAGCTCCTCTGTGCTGTGGTTTAACACACATTTCAGAAAAGACTCAACAGTATTTGCTTGATGACGGTGTGGCTCTTCCTCTTTGGGTCGGTCAGGTTTCCATCGCCGGCTCGGCCATGGCCACTCTGCACAAAGAGTTATCCTCGTCTTCTGCCACTATTCGAAAGATCATCAAGCCTGTCAAGTCTCCCAGTCCATCTCGCAGAGTAGCAGAGACCAGAGAGATGCTGGAGACCATCCCACCACCGTTCAAACACTTCACTGACAAATATCAGAGTCATTCTGGCTCTGAGTTACAGACCGGGGTGGTGTACTCAGGCAGAATGGAGAGAATGTATGAGGACTGGGGAGCCCAGGTTTGTAATGTAGCTCAGAGAGCTGGGTCTAAACAGGACAAGAAAACCTGATGTGGATGTAAGATCTATACGATCCGTTAGCTGCCAACAGCTGGCCAAAGTATTGTGAATTTTATCAGATATTTTCAAGATGATAAATCCTAATATGAGCTGCCTGATTAGATCCTCGTTCACAGGCTGAAAAACCTCTATTTGAAAAATCTGATTGAAAGGGCAGAAGTTCCTGTTACCCCGGGTTTGAATGCTCCTGATTTCATTGACATTTTCACCATTTATTAGACTAAAGAACAGCTGAAGAAAAATGTTGTGGGACACAGGTCATACTTCTGGTTTTTACAACTTCTCTTGATGGTTTTCTTGATTTCTGTGAAAATCCATAATTAAATATCCCTGTAATAAACTTTAACTGGCTTCTCCATGCTATTGACAACCTCATTCTCACCTCTGCAGTCCATCCAGCCTTCCCTCCATCATATGTGCTGTGTTATCTCTTCTTCATCGTGTGTGTGTGTGTTGGTTGTTTCTGTCACTGTGTCCATGTGTGGGATCTTAGAAATAGCTGCTGTAGTTTTTCAGCCTAATGTTCCCAACATACCTGTGAATATCTTACAGGTGGTGGAGGCAGCTGCGGTGCCTTCTGCCGGTGGTGCTGTGGTCCCTCCCACGCTGATTTCTGTGAGTGGACTGCCCTCAGATCACATGTCCACACTGTTTAGGGAAAGAGACCTTTTTGTAAAGATGTTGTGATATTTTTTTGTGCAGGGATTGAAGAACACAAATGTGATCGAGGGCGAGTCTGTGACCCTGGAGTGCCAGATCAGCGGTCAGCCCACCCCCATCATTATGTGGTTCAGAGAGGACTACAAGATTGAGAGCTCCATTGATTTCCAGATCACCTACGAGAATGGATTTGCCAGACTGGTGATCCGTGAAGCATTCGCTGAAGACAGCGGCCGCTTCACCTGCACAGCTACCAATGAGGCGGGAACTGTCAGCACGTCCTGTTACCTGCTTGTCCAGGGTCAGTGCAAGCAGAATGCAGTGTCACTCACACAGGAAGTAATCTTCTTTCGTAGTATGCTGTAACATACTGAGGAACGATGCCCAGCGTGTCCAGCAGATATCAGGATAACTTTAATTTGAGCCCTTTTTTCCTCAGAGACTGTTCACATGCATGCACCGAGCCCTGTTCTTGATACACACAGGACCTGAAATCTTCCCGTAACATAATCTCATCCCTTCCCGTCTATACGTTCTGCATATTCATGCGTTTACAGTGATGAACTGTCTTTCCCCACCAGTGTCTGAAGACATCGAGAGCAGAGAGGAGATTGCTGTTGTTACAGAACATGTTGAAACTGCTCAGTGAGTCACTTAAAGTTTGAGTTACATTCATCAAGTGAAATCGTCAAACATATTGGTTTCTTATTTTACATCACTGAAACGGATGACAAGCGGTACAGGTTGGGCCTGAAAATAAGGAAACATTTTTATTTCCAGATTAAGAGAAACCAGAGAGGAGACCCAGGTGAGCATGGTGGAGTCAGAGTCTGCTGCTGCTGCTCCCTTCTTTATCAAGAAACCAACCATCCAGAAGCTAGTGGAGGGTGGAAGTGTTGTGTTTGAATGTCAGATTGGGGGAAGCCCCAAACCACACATCATCTGGAAGAAGAGTGGTGTCCCACTCACTACCGGATACAGGTGAGTAATACCTGTGCTCAGGTTTTCACTGTCCTTACATGGAAACCTTTGTGGTTTACGTGATCTATATTTTATCTGACGTGTGAATGCAGCTGTAAAACAAATCCCCTAACTCAAGGACTAAAGTGCTAAAGTCATCACTGTAAAATGTAAGAAATGAACACGTCATTAGAGCTCAGCTTTCTACCAGAATACACAACTCGGACCCCCCCCCTCAAACCCAACTGACACCAATCCTAAAGTCCCTGTCAGATATACCAGGATTAGCAAAACCAAACATCTGGCTCATGGTTCAGCTAAGGTCAACTGTCTCACCCAGTAATGAGCCACCAGCACATTAAGCTACAGCTCTCATTCCTGCTTCTGCATTGAGATCAATCCCTTTAGACCTGAATCCATGATTTTATCTTCAGTGGGCTCTTAGGACAAACGGTACTGGTAAGACTAAGTATGGGTAAAATATTAGGACACTGTTTGCTCCTATTGTGATGCAACACGCTGCAGCCTTCAGGGGCCTGTAATGCTCATTCCCCTCCATCAGATACAAAGTTGCCTACAAGAAGGAGACTGGAGAGTGCTGTTTAGAGATCTCCATGACCTTCGCCGATGACGCTGGAGAATATGCCGTGTTTGCCAAGAATAAGCTTGGAGAAGTCTCTGCCTCCGCCAGTCTGCTGGAGGAAGGTCAGTAAATACTGCAGTGATGGCAAACTGCTGTCCTAAAGATATAACACAAGGAGCAGAGATAAAGGGACTGTCAGTGGATATTATGCCATACAGCTGATGCAGAAACAGTTAGCTTGCACAGTCCTTAAAGAGATGATGGAAACTACTTGAACTCATAGGATTGGTTTTTTTTTTGTTTTGTTTTTTTGCCAACAGAGGAATATGAGGCCTACATGAAGAAACAGGAAGCAATGTTTAAGACTGAAGTGACATCCACTGTGCAAGAGCCCAAGGTGGGAGATATTCCCCCTGTCACTGTTACAACAATGGAGAAGATAACCACCACCATTATCTCTGGACAGGTAGAGAATCCTTAGCCATAGCTGTGATCATAATACAATACCAAACCATGTCAAAGCCATCATAAGGAACTAGATGGTTATATGGAGTGTTTGTCACTATCCTGTGTAATAGTTTATATGAGCTCCAGTGAGCTGTTTACAAAAAAAGGCTGGAGACGCCACAAAGTCTCAAATCCTGACAGAACAGTTAGTATGTGGACACCTCTATCATTTTGTGTGCTGTATATCACATCATGACGATGAGTACAGCACAAACTTAAGTAAGCACTTTACCTTGAGATTAAGTAAAAAGCTGGGGTCCCTGTAGCTGCAGATACTGCTGTTGTCAGTAGTAACTGCAGTTGATATTGTAATTCAGAGCGCACTGTCAGACTAAGCTCTCATTAGAATTGGTGTCGTTGAATTTCCCACACTACCTGGTTGACTATCCAGCTTTAGTAAAACCTTTATGTGCCTTTAAATATGCACGTTATTGGGAAGAAAATGTAATAACCGATGCATAACAATTAAAGCAAGCATAAAAATCATCATTTTCGTAATCTACAAAGACCTTTCCTTGGGCTTGACTATGATCAGGACCCACTGACTGACATCATATCATATCTGCAGGAATTCCATCTGTCTGTCATCGAGCAGAGGATCATCCAGGAGATTGAGTTTACCATTATGAAAATCAGCTACAGAGAGATTGTGACAGAGGACGGAGAGTTGATGGTGACTGCCACTGAGACTGAGGCGGTACAGCCAGCCTTTGACACTCCAGTGAAAAGTTACAGGATCATGGAGGGGATGAGCGCTACTTTCCACTGCAAGATGTCTGGAATGCCGCTCCCCAAGGTGCTGAATCTTTAAGAAATATGTTACAATTAGAGAAATGGTCTTGAAATACATAAAAAGCTCTAAAGTAGAGTTCACATGATTTTACGATCACGTCGTGTCTCTTGGCAGATTGCTTGGTTCAAAGATGGCCAGCGTATTAGGGCTGGAGACCATTACCAAATAGAGGTTCTTCAGGATGGACGGGCCAGCCTTCGCCTGCCTGTAGTGATACCCGAAGATGAAGGCGTGTACACCGCGTTTGCCACCAACATGAAGGGTAATGCTGTCAGTTCTGGGAAGCTCTATGTGGAGCCATGTGAAACAGTAACACCTCAGCAATTCACACCACAGCCAGCAGTGCAGAGGATCAGGTAAAGCTTTTCTTAAACAACAGAGACATTCACAAAGCTTGAAACAGGGAACACTGACGATAAGGGAAATGACAAGGATTAATACTTTCTCAGGTCCACATCTCCTCGCTCTCTGAGCCGCTCACCTGGCCGTTCTCCCAGTCGTTCACCTGGACATTCTCCTGCTCGTCGGCTAGATGAGACTGATGAGGCTCAGCTAGAAAGACTCTACAAGCCTGTTTTTGTCATGAAGCCTTCATCATATAAATGTTCTGAGGGACAAACTGCCAGATTTGACCTGAAGGTTGTGGGCAGACCAATGCCTGAGACGTACTGGTTCCACAATGGTGAGTACAACAAAGAGGAAATCTTCAAAAAGAGTTTGAACAAAATTTGTTGATCTCACAAGCCATTCAACTATCTTCCTCTCAGGACAACAAACAGTTAGTGACCACACCCACAAGATCGTGGTTAAAGAGGATGGCACTCAGTCCCTGATCATCGTCCCAGCTTTGCCACAAGACTCCGGGGAGTGGACTGTGGTGGCTCAGAACAGAGCTGGACGCACATCCATCTCCGTCACTCTCGGTGTTGATGGTAAGAATGCAACTTCATATTCTCTCAACATGAAGTTTCTTCCAGAAGGAAAAATGTTGGGGGATCGGCTTACTTTCATTTAACTTTCTTTTTCAGCCAAGGAAACCCTGGTGCGTCCACAGTTCACTGAGAAACTGAGGAACATCAGTGTGAAGCAGGGCACTCTGGTTGAACTGGCTGTCAAAGCCATTGGAAACCCACTGCCTGATATCGTCTGGCTGAAGAACAGCGACATCATCACCCCACACAAGCACCCAAGCATCAAGTATGTTCTGTGACTTTAGCATTAAATGTAGATCACATCTGTTTTCTTCAATGACCTTGATGCAGCAACACACTTTTTAAATGAAACGCTGCGTTTGTGGAGAGTAAAAGTGTTCCTCAAAGCAACCTGAGATTTTCATTTCAATTAAAAACACGTGTCAAATGTCAAAGCTTCTCTAAAGTGAGAATTTGATTTTCCAGGATTGAAGGAACCAGAGGAGAGGCTAAATTCCAGATCCCATCAGCAGCTGGCTCAGACAGCGCCTGGTACACTGCTACAGCCATCAATAAGGCTGGCAGAGATACCACTCGCTGCAGAGTCAATGTTGAGGTGGAATATGCTGAGCCTGAACCAGAGAGGAAACTCATCATTCCCAAAGGAACATACAAAGCCAAAGAGATTGCTCCTCCAGAGGTGGAGCCGCTTCATCTGCGATATGGTCAAGAGCAGTGGGAGGAAGGCGACCTTTATGACAAAGAGAAGCAGCAAAAACCACAGTTCAAGAAGAAGCTGACATCTGTCCGCATGAAGCGCTTCGGTCCAGCTCATTTTGAGTGCAGACTGACTCCTATTGGTGACCCCACAATGGTGGTGGAGTGGCTGCATGACGGCAAACCTCTGGCTGCTGCTAACAGATTGCGCATGGTGAATGAATTTGGTTACTGCAGCCTGGACTATGAAGCCGCTTATGCTAGAGACAGCGGCGTCATTACCTGCAGAGCGACCAACAAGTACGGAGTTGACCAAACCTCAGCCACCCTGATTGTCAAGGATGAGAAGGGCCTTGTTGAGGAAACACAACTTCCTGAAGGAAGGAAGGGTGCCCACCGGATCGATGAGATAGAGCGTTTGGCTCATGAAGGTGGACCTTATGGAGTCACTGCTGAAGAAGAAACAGAGAAGATGAAGCCTGAGATCGTCCTTCTTCCAGAACCAATCAGAGTTTTAGAGGGTGAAACGGCTCGATTCCGCTGCAGAGTGACCGGATATCCAGCACCAAAAGTTAACTGGTACCTCAATGGACAACTTATCCGCAAAAGCAAGAGATACAGACTTCGCTATGATGGCATTTACTACTTGGAGATAACTGACATCAAATCATATGATTCAGGGGAGGTCAGAGTCGTAGCAGATAACAATCTGGGCTCCGTTGAGCACGTCGTAAAACTGGAGATTCAGCAGAAGGAGGACTTCAGAACTCATCTGCGCCGCGCCCCTGAGGCTAAGCCAGCTGAGGCTGCACCTGAACCTGGAAAAGTACCATTTGAGGTAGTTAAAGCTGAAAAGCCTACAGAGGACACTCAGCTGAAAGAGGTCGTCAAACTCAAGAAGGCCCAGAGAATTGTCCATGAGAAAGCCAGTGAGGAGTCAGAGGAGCTGAGGAGTAAGTTCAAGCGCAGGACAGAGGAAGGCTATTACGAGTCTATTACTGCAGTGGATCTCAAGTCTCGCAAGAGAGATGACTCCTATGAGGACCTGCTGAGGAAGACAAAGGAGGAACTGCTTCATCGTGCCAAGGAGAAGGAGGAGGCTGAGAAGAAGAAGGAGGAAGAGCGTCGCCAAGTTACTGCCAAGCCTCTAAAACCAGAGAGGGTCAAGCTCTCACCCAGCATGGAAGCGCCAAAGATCCTTGAGCGTATTACCAGCCAGACAGTCGCACAGGGTGACGAAGTCAAGTTTAGAGTCAGAGTTGTCGGCAGACCAGAACCTGAGTGTCAGTGGTTCAAGAATGGAGTTCAACTGGAGAAGACTGACCGTGTTTACTGGTACTGGCCTGAGGACCATGTTTGTGAACTGGTGATCAGGGATGTCACAGCAGAGGATTCTGCCAGTGTCATGGTTAAAGCTTCCAGTACTGCTGGAGAGACTTCAAGCCACGCTTTCCTGTTGGTGCAAGGTAACACAGATCTTGATCATGTACATATAATTCTGATTTTAAATCCTGCATTCTCTGAATAATGCTCTGGTGTCATTTCTGCAGCAAAACAAGTCGTTAACTTCACTCAGAAGTTGGAGGACGTCAGTGCCAAGGAGAAGGATACCGTGGCTACCTTTGAGTGTGAAACCAACGAGCCTTTTGTGAAGGTCAAATGGCTGAAGAATAATGTGGAGATCTTCTCTGGAGACAAATACAGAATGCACTCTGACAGAAAGGTTCACTTCCTGTCTGTGCTGATGATCGAAATGAGGGATGATACTGAATATACATGCGTGGCTGTAGATGATGATACTGTCAGGACAGCCGCCAAGCTTAATGTTGAAGGTGGGTTAGGTTCTTCATATTCTGTTCATTAGGCAATGAAATCAACACAGTTCATTATTAATTATTCCAAATACATCAACGGTTACCTCAAGGTACTTTATATGGTATATATATACTTTGTGACTGACTTGAACTCTTGTTGTATTATGTGACCAACAGGAGCTCCTCTGGAGCTGTTAAAGCAGCTGGAGAGCACCGAGGTGCCCGAGACTTACTCCGGAGAGTTTGAATGTATTGTCTCTCGTGAAGATGCCGAAGGCAGCTGGTACTTTGGAGATAATCTGCTGACTCCTGGCAGTAAATACGTCATCTCCTCCCGCCGTGGAAGACACACTCTCTCTGTGAAAGACGTCAAGAAGGAAGACCAGGGAGAATATACCTTCAAAGTGGCCGAGTTTAAGACAAGTGCCTCTCTGAAGATGAAATGTGAGTTGCTGTTCCCATGGCACTGAATTGGATATGGATGATGAAACTCTATGGACGGAAGTTATTGTATTTAAGAAGTAAAGTTAAGTCTACTGTTCAGACTACAACAAAATGTGTTACTGGAATTCGGGCTAACCATCTTCTCCTGTTTGTGGACAAACCATTTCTACTTTCCCTCAAAATACATTTAAATCTAAATGATAGGTTTTTATAAAAGTGCCACAAATCTTATAAAGCCATATTTTATTCATAATCAAACATAGAAAACATATCAAGGGGTGAGAAAGGTGAGAAAATTAACCATTTTAAGACAAGTTTATTTTGTATTTAAGGCAGCGACATGTCTCAAAAACAGGCCCACGTGTCCCATGGTGTAGCATCGCTGGGTGTTTGGTTGCAGTTTAGCAGCGTGCTGCTCAAACACGAAGGCCTTCCTGAAACACACGTCTGCATGGAGCAGATGTTTCTCTAAAGCCCGTTCATACCTTTCAGCCCCGATGGGGCCTTTCCAGACACACACACACATCGCATGTAGAGTGCTAACAGTGACATCTTTATATTTTAGTGCGTCCAGTGACCTTGATGCAGCCTTTGTCTGACATGACCGTCTGCGAGGGTGACATCGCTCAGCTTGAGGTCAAGTTCTCCCAGGAGAATGTTGAAGGAAGCTGGATGAAGAAGGGGCAGCCCATCACAGCCTCCAGCCGTGTGCATATAGTTATTGACAAACAAATTCACAAACTCCTTATAGAAGATACAACCAAGGACGACTTTGGAATGTATTCCTTCGAGGTTCCTGATCATGGAATTTCAACCTCTGCAAAGCTGGTCATTCAGAGTGGGTCACCTCAGATGCACATGTTTTTCTTTAATGACTTTCTGTTTCAAAATAAAATCCTCTAATCAAAATATCTCATCTTGCAGCTATTGGCATCCTGATCCCACTGAAGGACAGTCATGCAATTGAGGGTACAAAGGTCGTCCTGGAGACAAAGATCTCTGCTCAGGACATCAGCTCAGTCAAATGGTACCACAATGACAACCTGCTGACAGCCAGTGAGCGAATCCAGATGGTGGCAAAGGGAGCCAAGCAGCGCCTGGTTTTCACCAGAACATACGCCTCAGATGAAGGACACTACAAACTGGTGGTTGGCCGAGCTGACACCAGCTGCAGATTTACTGTTGAGCGTAAGTTACGCCATTATGAGGTCCAAGCATGTTTTGGAGTTTTACTACTGTAGTTGCATCATCTATATTCTGGAATGACCTGGAAGCTAAGTTTATGAATCTTTAGGTCTAATAAACCATGACCACCACTAGTCACATGAAGTTTACCTGTAGAAAACTATTAAGAAACTACATGAGAGTCATGACATGAGAGTCTATGCTTTCAGCTTCCAGAAATCTTATTCAAGCTGATTACCTGAAAAGGGTCACTAATATTTGCTTGGCAACATAAGAAATCATTTTTCTGCTAAACACAATAGTTTCAGATGCATGAATGCAACTTTCTTTAAAATCATATGAAAACTTGCACCTGCTTCTTACATATATAGTCTGACATGAACATCATGACCTCGTGGCATTTACAAAACTAGAACCAAGCCCATGTGGTACATCTTTATTATTGAATGAGTCAGATTGTGAAAAAGTGAAAGCAAGTCGTCTACATTTCCTACAATTTTATTGTACATGTACAATAAAAGGGCTATTCTGTTCTATTCTACTGTACATCAGTTTGAGGCTTAACTATCGTTCTGTCTCAACAGCTGTCCAGATTGTGACACCAATGAAAGACAAACAGTGCTCCGAGTCTGAAAATGTCACCTTCGAGGTCGAGGTCTCTCACCCAGGCATTGATGCTTTCTGGACCTTTAAGAGGCAGCCAATTAAAGCTGGTCCCCAGTACAAGATGGAGTCCAAGGACAAGAGGCATAGGCTCACGGTCATGAATGCAATGAAGGATGAAGAGGGCGAGTACATGTTTGCTGCTGGTGAGAAGATGTGCAGTGCTTCACTCACTGTAACAGGTACGCAAAACACACTTTTATTGCACGCTTAAAAAGTTCAGAGAAGATTTCTGTCACCAGGCAGTAACTGGCTATCTCCTGTCCCCAGGTGGTGCCATTAAGAAGCCCCTACATGATTTGGTGGTAGCTGACTCCCAGACCGCTGTGCTGCAGTGTGAAGTTGCTAACCCATCCGCAGAGGGCAAGTGGCTAAAAGACGGTCAGCCTGTTGACTTCAACGAGAACGTGCTGAGCGAGGTGGACGGTGCTGTCAGACGCCTCGTTATCATCATCACTAAGGCCACTGACATTGGAGAGTACACTTACCAGGTCGCCACCTCCAAGACCTCAGCCAACCTGAGAGTCGAGGGTAGGTCCAGCTTTCCATGGAAACACACACGTAGATCATACAGCCAACGCGGATCAGGAGGTTAGGAAGCTGAATTTGTTTGTGAAGGTGCTTAAAGTGTTTCTTTGAACATGGGCTGCCTCTTTATTCATGTCCAGTCCAGTTTTCAGAGTAATTATATTTTTCTTTCTTATGTCTCTTCACTGATATGAAGAAATATTGTGTCAACACATAACAGACAACTGAGCAAAGAACCAGTTTGCAGTTGTTACCAGCAACCTGCCATAAAAACACACCATTTGTTGACTCTATGAGTGCAGACATTTCTTCCAAATGATCGAATGATACTTTAAATTTAAATCATTTAGATCTGGTCTGCTGACTCGTACCTGCCCACAGCAACAACCACAAAGACCCACCCTGTGAGAGTTTAATTCTGGACTCAGCCACTTCACTTGTTTAACTGTTACCTTGCCTCTTGGTGTTTTTCTCCACAGCTGTCAAAGTCAAGAAGACCCTGAAGAACCTGAATGTAGTCCAGACTCAAGAAGCCACGTTCAGCCTTGAACTGACCCATAAGGATGTAAGGGGAGCACAGTGGATCAAGAATGGCGTTGAGATCCAGCCCAGTGATAAATATGAAATCAGTATTGAAGGCACACTTCACACATTGAAGGTCAAGAACTGCAGCACACAGGATGAGTCTGTTTACTCCTTCAAACTGGGAAAACTGTCCGCAAGTGCCAGACTCAATGTGGAAAGTAAGTATTAACTATTGATTTTGGAATAAAACACAAAAAGCTTTTTGGCTCGGTGCCTACAAGGTTGGGAAATTTACCTAAACGACATGGGACCTCTAGATTCCTAAAGCTTTTTACCAACAGAAGACCTCTTTTCCCACAGCCATTAAGATCCTGAAGAAGCCAAAGGATGTGACAGCACTGTCAGGAGCAACAATTGTATTTGACGTTGGCATCTCAGAGGATGACATCCCAGTGAAGTGGATGTTCAATGACAAAGAGCTGGTGTCTGACAAGCGCTACAGCATCGTCTCTGAGAAGAAGAACCACAAGCTGATTGTCCACGACGTGGACGACAGCGTGCAGGGCAACTACATTGCTGTCGTAGGACACCTGCAGTGCAGCGCTCACCTCATTGTTGAGTGTAAGCATTATCACATCAGTAGGTTTTGGACGTAAAAAATGCTAAAACACAGGCCAAGGTCACGTTAGGACTAAACATGTTTGTATTTTACTCTTAGCTCTACGTGTCACAAGGCCCATGAAAAGCGTGGAGGTCACAGAGACTCAGGTGGCCACATTTGAATGTGAAGTTTCTCACTTCAATGTCCCGTCCACCTGGCTGAGGGATGGTGTGGAGATTGAGATGAGTGAGAAGTTCAGGATTGTGGTTCAAGGGAAACTCCATCAGCTGAAGATCATGAACACCAGCAATGAAGACTCTGCAGAGTACACCTTTGTCTGTGGGAACGACCGCGTCTCTGCAACGCTAACTGTTAACCGTAAGTTACCATCAGTGAAACTTTAGATTTACAATGTATCAATTCATCAATTAGTTCTTCAGAGACGTTTCACATGTTGCCAAATCATTACAATGTATCAAACCATGAAATGTCTTTAAGTAACTTTAATTGGATTCTTTCATTTCTCCTCTGAGTTGGAAATCTAAACATTTTTGTTACTAAAAAAAAGAAATAATTAGTACATTCAGATTTTCTAATTGGATATTTATGACAAATTATAAGTATAAGCCACTTTCAATTACTTTGTAGTCTAAGGTGAAAACTCTAACAACTAAATAACCGATCAGATGTTTGCACTAAGGATGAAGTTACAGATTAAAAAACACAACTTTGTATTCTTCACTGTACTTAAACATCTCTTCAAACTTATTATCACTTTGCTGTTTTCCAGCTATTCTGATCACAACGATGCTTGAAGACCTGAACGCTCAGGAGAAGGACACGGTCACATTTGAGGTGAATGTGAACTACGAGGGAATAACGTACAAATGGCTGAAGAACGGTGTGGAGATCCGCTCTACGGACCGCTGCCAGGCTCGCTGCAAACAGCTCACTCACTCTCTGAGCATCAGGAATGTTCACTTTGGAGACAGTGCCGAGTACACCTTCATGGCTGGCTCTGCAGTCACTTCAGCTAAACTTCACGTTGAGGGTAAAATGCTTTGATTCTAATTTAACTTTTCAATTGACTTTTCACATTAGATGTTTTTGGACTCCATCAACTTCAAATAAAATTATTTCAACACCTCACCGTGTTTTAGCTGGTTTTTAAATGTGTGTGTCTGTCGTTTGTCTGTACAACCATCTCTGTTACCCCTGAAAGACATTTAGAACTTACTGAAAGACTCTTGAAGCTACTCTAATGGACTATCACGAGTAACTCTGAAATAACCAGCAGAATCTAACACATTTGACATGTAGACTCACTCACAGGACACTTTGAACTTTTCAAAGGACTTCTGGAAACTCCCCAAATAAGTTAATCCTCGTTAAGGCCATAGGAACGCATACACAATTCTTTCTGTCACTACTAGAACCTCTAAAAGGTACCCTTCAGACCTTTTCTTACGGCCATTAATATTACTAATAGACATTTAAAACTGTGAACGTCCAAACTTCCCCAAGGACTCCTTGAATCATGTTCTTAGTAGTACCTCCTCAATGAGGAAGAAAACCTTGCAGCAGAAGGTTGGGCTGATGAGTGATTTGTTTCCATAAGGTCAGACACACTGATAGATGTAGGTAAAGTAACTGTATCTATGTCCCTGTTTTAGCCCGTGTGGTCGAATTCACCAAACACCTGCGGGACCTGAAGATCACAGAGAAGAAGAGGGCAACATTTGAATGTGAAGTTTCTGAACCAAACATCCAGGTGATGTGGATGAAAGATGGTCAGGAGCTGGAGCTGTCCGACAGGTAGAGTCCTTGATAGTCAGTTGTGGGAACAATTGCTGAGTTTTACCAACATAGGGATCAACTCTTAAACCTTCTACACCTTCTTTGTTTGCTACAGGTACAAAATGACATCGGACCAGTTTGTGCACCGTCTGGTTCTGCCCTCTGTGCGTCTGTCGGACGCCGGTGAATACACCGCTGTGGCCGGTTCAAGCATGTCCAAGGGCCACCTGGCAGTCGAAGGAAGAGATGTCAGAATCTCAGAGCCAGCCACCAGGGACATCACGGTAAGATTAGGTGGTAGACTCCATAAAAATGCACCAAATCCTGGGATTTTAATACTGTCTGTCAGTTTCTGTGTGACGATGACAGAAACATTTTTCAGACTTTCTGATCTTTGAGAGCACACGCTGCCAATCATTTAATATATTCTTTTTCAGATATTTTGTCCTACAGGAAGAGATTTCTGAATAATTATGACAATGATTATTTTTTTAGAAATACTAGAAGGATGTTTCTGGTGTTGAGCTAATCATGTGGTGTTTTTCAGGTTGTTGAGAAGCAGAGAGCCACTTTTGAGTTTGAGGTGAACGAGGATGATGTAGAAGGTCACTGGCTGAGAAATGGAGTGGAGCTCCAATTCACTGTGGAGGAGAGGTTCAATTATGCCACCATCAGGAAGCTCCACCGTCTCACCATCTCTGAGACCTTCAGGAGCGATGCTGGAGAGTACACCTTTTTAGCCGGCAGAAACAGGAGCTCTGTGAACCTCCACGTCAGATGTAAGAGCTCCAGTCCTGCATCAGTCCAGCACTGCTTTCCTTCTTTGCGTGAAAAACCACTGGACAGTTTCTGAAAATAAAAGTGAAAAGCTTAAAAATGATACTTGTACTGTTTAAATGTATCTGTTTTTAAATCTAATCTTTACTTTCTTCTATTATCATCAAAGTATTCTTTGACCAGAGGACCAAGCAGAGTATTAACCTTTCTTTCTTCTACTTTCCTTCAGTGCCAGAGCCACCTCAGATCATCCGGGAGATGCAGCCCCAAACAGCCATCTCGGGCAGGTCAGTTCGCTTCTCGACACAGGTGAGCGGCCTTCCTCAGCCTCAGGTGTTCTGGTACAAAGATTCTGAGGTTCTGTCCACGAGCTACAAGTGCAAGTTCCTCCATGATGGAGATGAGCATACGCTGCTGCTGCTTGAAGTCTTCCCTGAAGATGCAGGCATCTATAGCTGTGAGGCCAAAAACAACTACGGAGAGGTGACGAGCTCTGCATCTCTCACTGTGGAAGGTACATATGGAGTGTTTTTCTGCTCTTTAGGCTTTTATTGGAATTATGAATTATTAGCCACCAAATCGAGTGATGACTTACGGTGTCTTTGTCTTTTCTGCAGTTCCGGAGGTGGTTGAAGCCGTGGCTCAGGTTTCCCCTCCAGTCCTCATCGCTCCCATGAGGGACCTGCTGATCTCAGGAGGACATCCTGCCCAGTTCCAGTGCAGCGTCTCTGGGGAAGGTATTGACCGTTACTCGCCTCCTTTACTGTCATACGGCATTTTAAATACTCATTGACCATAAATCCTCTCGCAGCTGTCATCAGTATGGTGTGCCGTAAATGTTTTTTCCTGACTATGAGAAAACACTTTCTCTCCAGATCTGCAGATTTCTTGGTTCTGCAATGACAGAGAGATCAAACAGTCGGACATCTTCAGGATGTCTCATTATGATGACACCTGCCTGCTGGAGATTTCCCGAGTTCTCCCCAGCCTTGAAGGAGAGTACTCGTGTGTTGCTACAAATTTGGCAGGAATGGTCACATGTGCCGCCACTCTGAATATTGATGGTGAGTTCAGCAGACATTCGCATACTAATTGGATAAAACTGACAGGCTCTTACTGCACGTTCATCAGCTGCCAAGAAGGCCCTAAGTCGGTGCATGTTCCTCACAGGACTGATTTTAATTTTAGAATATCATGTGGATTTCCTGTAAGACAAGGTCTGATATGTATAACGTCCAACTTATCGAGAACCGATAGTCAAAGTTTAACAGCACTCACTGACTACGGTGATATAATGATGGCAGCATGTAAGCACGTTCTGATTAGCCAGGTGTGCTTTAAGTCTCCCTCCATCCCTCCGGAGCCATGACAGCGTGTTACACAAGAAGTTTACTTGCTGGCAAAATATAAAAGGAAGCATCTATTGGCAAGCAAAGCAACCTTAACTGAGCCAATAGAAAGATGCATGGTTCAGCCGGGGGGGAAGTGGCAAGCATGTCAGCTGTACTGGAGATCAACGCTGCTGGCTGCACAAAGATTTTCCTTTTCTTTTAATATCCTCGTGGAGGACAGAGCCTAGCTTAGCATTCACAAATAAAACTGTTCAATATGTAAAAACATTTAAAATGTCGATTCAGGACAAATCAAATCTCCTGCAGCTGTCAGCGGCTAGCACTGACGCCACGTCAGCTCTTATACCGTCGTGGGGAAAACCATGAGCCCTGCTCATGTTACAGTCACTGTGTGCATGACGTCTCCTGGATCTTTGTGCAACCAGCCCTTGGATTGGAACGATTTTCCAGCCACTCCATCAAACTCAGATTTCATACTTTCAGTGCGATGATGTGAGAAACTGACTCGTTTCTGTGAGCATGCAGCTGCTCCACACTGAATCTGCTCTTATCCTCACTGGAAGCATCATCTTAAAGGTCTCTTTGCAATGCATGACGTCTTTTCTCCAACACAAACAGTATTAATGGTCTTTATTGCGAGACTGGAGTTTTCATGTCAGAGGAATGCCGCATGGTTCAGGCACTGCTGGACTTCCTCACACTCAAGCACGGACGTGATCGCTGGCTGTGTTTTTCTGTCTGTTGTTGTTCTGTTCCAGTCAAGCTTGCATGATTGACAGCGGACACCCACCACTGTCCACTCCCTCACTCATCATTATTGATCCTCAACGCGCCACTCCCACTGCACTGTTGGCAACAGGCTGTGACAGTAACCTGGAGAAATCCGTAGAGTGATGATGTGTTGACCTAATTCTTCTACTCTTTCTTATTGCCCAGATAAAAAAGCCTTAGCTAGCGTGTCAAGCACTGGGGCTGAGGCTAAGCTATTTCAGAGACTGGAGGCTCAGAGTGAGAGTTTCAGCTCTCTGTCAGTGGGACAAACAGCCCACAGTGTTGAGTTTACTGAGACGATCACCGAGAGCTCCTCTGTGTCTTGGAGCACGATTGAGATAAGCTCGATGGAGAGGAGCTCTGAGAGCAGCTTTGACTTCAAACTCTCAGCCAGCCCGAAGCTGCTGATGGAAATGAGCGATGTCCGAGTGAAAAGTGGTGAAATGGCAGAGTTCAGCTGCTCATTCGACGGCCAGCCCTTCTCCGGGGTGGTATGGGAACATAACGGCGAGAGCCTGGTGGACACCGAGCGGGTGAGAAGCTCTCAGAGCGGTGGCTTTTTGTCCCTGGTCATCCAGGGCGTCGGTGTGGCGGACCAGGGCACGTACCGCTGCACCGCTACCAACGAACATGGCCACAACAGCTCCTCTGCTCAGCTCACTGTTGAAGGTGGTTAATCTTTCTTTTTTATCAGCCTGTCTCTCCATCTGGTCCATCCCACCTTTCCAGCTGCTCTTCCCGCTTAGTGCTCCCCCACCCCCATGACTTAATATTTAATATGTTATCCTGTAACCTCTTGTAGTGTAATAAAATAACAAACCCTAGTCCAGTTTATCCTCCCCTCCTGTCAGCTTCGCTACGCTAACCTCATCATTCATCCTATTAACCCTTTAGCATTTAGAGTCATGGCCATGTACTCTGTGACCCCTAATTACTTTTCCTAACTCTATTCTTACCCAGCTAAAGAAGCAAATCTCAAAGCAGAAACCCCCATCCCTACCGATTCAGTGCGCAAAGTGTCACAGGCACACAGGGAGACCCCTAGAGATCCCTCTGACCAAGACAAGCAGGAGGTGGTGGAGAAGCCGGGACCATCACCTCCATCTTCCCAGAGACCTTACAGCCTCATCAGCCTGTTGTATTTCCCTGACGTCGTGCCTAATGAATACCAAGGTCATCGCCCTTCCAGCTGCCCCGACTTCCTGATCAAACTTCCCCCTGAGCTGCTGATCAGAAACAAAGGCAGTGGCTCCCTGAATTGCGTCGTGAAGGGGCTTCCCACTGCGTTTGTCATTTGGCTTTACAACCAGTTGAATGCTGAGGAAACTGTGTGTTACTCTGTGAAAAATCAAGACCCCTCAAGCTGTATAAAAGTTAACAATGTGGGACCTGGAAAAGGGGGCTCTTACGTTTGCAAAAATATCAGCTCAGCCGGAGATGCTGAGCGCAGCACAGTGACGAAAGGTTGGCATCTGCATGCTTTTGGTCCTTCTGCTCGCTAAGGCTTCTTTACACCACTCATTCACACTGCTCTTCACCCACACAGCCAGCAGAGGCACACTTCTTCACAGGGTGACAACACTTCTTCAACGAGGTCATAACCACTGTGTGCTCACACCACTTAGTGTTTGAAAAAAAGCCCAGCGGTGCTGCACACTAAGAGACCAAACGGGAGCATGCACAAACGTCAGTTAAACGAAACAAAAAACGGATGGATGCACGAGCCACCACTGGTTCTAACAGTCTCCTGGGAAGCTTTAGGAATGTTTTTAATTTGTGAACATCTGTGTCTTTACAGTAACTACAGAGGAGAAGGTGATTCAGGTCCAGGAGGAAATAAAAGGTAAATATGGCTTTTATCCATGATGTCTCCATCCTTAGTCTTAGTTGAGAAGTTGTTTTTGTTCTTTGTCTACAGGTTGGGTTGGTAAGAAGTTCAAGGGCACTTTTACGAGTTTACTTTGATAACTGAATCAAGTTCAGAGTGGACTCGGGACTTTTATTATCCGACTCTGATCATGTAGAATTTGTTTTGATTGAGGAAAAAGTCTTTGAATCCTGGATGCAGCGTTATAGAGGTTTTTAGTCAAACATGTAAAACAGTGCTCCTGTACTGAAGATGAACTGCAGTTTTCCTGTTTTCAGCAGACTGTACTGTGGTTGGAGTGTGAGGCTGATTTAACCTGTGATTATTCCACTCAGTCTTCTCTAGCTCAGCCGTCACAGTGGAAGAGGAAACCCAGGAGTCATACTTCACTGGCATAAAGTTAGCAGACAAAACCAAAACACTTGAACTCGAACCAGAGTCTAAACGCTTCTCCAGCACTTTGGAAAAGAAAAAGGAAAAACCAGTTTTCCTCAGTGAACTTTCTCCGGCAGCTGTGACTGTCGGAGAAACGGCTACGTTTACCGTCAGAGTGTCCGGCTTCCCTAAGCCCACCGTCCAGTGGTTTCACAACGGGCACACTGTAACCAGTTCATCTGTGTATACATTTATTCACGAACACGATGAGTACAGCTTGGTGATTAACACAGTTCACAGGGAATGTGAAGGAGAGTACTCCTGCACGGTCAGCAACAGATTTGGCCAGTCAACCTGCACTTCCTACCTGCACGTTCAGGTGAAGGAGCCAGAAAAGCAGGAAAGAGCTGAGGAGAGAACATTTGCAGGGACTGGTAAGCGCCCAGAATTCACTAAATCTATAGAATCTCTTCAGCGGCAGGAGGGGGCTCAGGGTGTCTTCAGTTACACTGTGACTGGAGATCCTCTCCCTGAGGTCCAGTGGCTTAAAGGCACTTCCCACATCCAGCCTAGTGGGTTCTGTATCGTTGTGAACAACCCGGATGGGTCCGGTTTTATTAACATTAAGAGTGTCAAACAGGAGCACAGCGGCATTTACACCTGTAAGGCCTCAAACCCGTACGGGGAAGCCTCCTGTACTGCAGAGCTGCTGGTGTTCAGGGAGAAAGCTCAGGAAGAGGACACGTTAGTACAGAAAACAAAAGGTTTGACGATATCGATGGCAGAACAAACCGCAGAACTGAGATTACACCAGGAAAGATCCCGGTCTGAACACATGATCTATACCATTAGTACTGAAGACCGACAGATTATTCCCAGTGAAGAGGTGGAAACGCTCAGAGAGCTCAGCATCTCTTCTGCCACCCTTCATCGTGAGCAGTTTACCCACCAGGCAGCGGTGCTGCAGTCCCATGAAATAGAGGAGAGGGTTTCATTAGCCCCCAGCCATCCACCTCAGGTCTCAGCTGTCCCTGTTAAACAGCATCACGTGGCTGCTTTCTTATCCTCAGTCCAGGAGAGACAAAAGATCACAGCGCAGCACTCTGAACGGATTCTCAGCCCCGAGGTGGTTGAGCTGGAGTCAGCCAAAGAGCAACCGCCCAAGCTCGTGTCAGCTACGTCTGAGGAGGTCCTTCCCCTCAGCACAGTGAGAGCTGAGGCACTGATAGGTCAGAGTCCAGAACACGTAAAGACCTCCAGCGAGCCGAGGCAACTTGTTACTAGTCACCAGGTCGAGCTCGCTGTACCTATCGCTGATGAAATCTCAGAAGACATGCACAGACAAGAGGAGGAGAGGAGCTTCAGAGTCACAGAGGGGGTAAAGATTTTATACTCGGCTCAGTATGCAGGACAGCTTCAACTTACAGAAGGACACACTGAGCATCTTCCAGCTTTAGATGCAGACATTAAAGGTTCAGCTGGCAAAGAGCAGCCGAAACCAGTGGTAGCACCAGTGAGTGAAGCCAGAGTGGCTTTATCCAAAGAGCAAAAGCTTGAAACACAAAGACCAGAGCAGGAGAGCATTACCCCGTGCAAAGACATTGTTTATAATTCAGCCGTACAGACCGAAGAGAAATATGAGCTCTGTGCTGATCAAACAGGACAAGTGCCACATGGGGCATTTTCTGTAAGTGTGCAGCCACAGCAGGAGGGAGAACAGCTTCTGAATCTGCAGGTTATCAGTGATCAGGAGGTTTTACTGTGTGAGGGAAGGTTGAGCAGTGAAAAACCTCCAACAGAACAAGCAGAAGCGAGGAAAAGTCCAACTTTGCTGCATTCAGTGACTCAAGAAGAACAGAGGACTGTAGTTTGTGAGGCAGCTTCAGAATTAGAAACAAAGATGAACGCCACCTCTGTCCAGCCAAAGCAAGAGTTGGTGCAACCAAAACGCCTTCAGTCGGTCCATTCTCTAACAGTTTTACCAAAAGAAGGCATACTCGCTGTCACCAAACCTGACCAGCAGGTGGCAGCACAGAAGCTGGAAAAGGCTAGATGGCATGCAGCTACCTCAGAAGAGAGAATGGAGGTCACTGCGGATTACCACAAAGATCTTGACATGTCTGTGATCAGCGCTCGACCACAGCCACGTACTGAGTCCAGGCCTCTAGGCAGCCTTGCTGTGTCCTCCCAGCCCATGCAGCTCCCAAAAGAGACTCCTTTTGTTACGAGCGTCACGCAACAGCGAGCATTAGTCCAGAAAGAGGATTACTGGAATATCATGCAGTCTTTGATCATCACAAACAATCAAAGTCTGGAAGAGGGTCACACTACTAGCTTCGAAACTGATGAAAAATTTAAGCCTGAGATTAAAATTGAGGCCAAGATACCAAAAAAGCCAGTTTTCATAGAAGAAAAAGCAATGGCCACCGAAAGCTGCACTATCTTAGAGGCGGCTGAGGGCGACTTTGCAGTCCAGATCCAGGAAGGTCAGTCAGTCCGACAGTCAGTGTTTCTAGAAGAAAAACAAGTCATGGTAGGAGAGCGGTCGAGTGAGATTGGTAAATTCGAGGGCTCCGCGGTCAGTGTTAAGACACAGCCTAAAGGGTTTCTTTTTGTCCCAGAGGCTCAGGATGCTCTGACTCTACCTAAGGAACTGAATTTCATCATTTATGCCCCCAAACCATCTAGTTTGAATGTACGACATCAGCTCAGAGATGCTCTTCACTCAGCTGTGGCCAGTAATCCACCAGTTTTACTGGCTGATGTTGTTGGAAGACTAGAGGCAGCGGAGGTCCATGAGGTCAAGGTTCAGAGAGAGCCCAGGCAGGCTGCATGTACCTATCTTATCACATCTCCAGGTTCCCCCCTGGAGATCACGCTGACTTTTGAAGGTGATTACCCTCAGACAGCTGACCTTAGGCATGAACTCCAGGTAGCTTTGCATGCTATGGTTTCCCAAGAACAGCCGAGTCTTACATCAGAGCAGCCGGGCACCATGCACATTGATAAGCCTCAAAAAGTGCAGGTCAGCTCAGTGTCCTCCAAGGAGGTGTTGTCTTCTGTGGTGGACTCTGTGGTGGTGGCAGAGAGCGCAGGCAGTTTACTTCCTGCTGTATCTCAGTCTGCAGCTCTGACGACAGAAGCCAGGGCTTCCTTTCAAAGTGCGACACTTCAGAGCCAAACCGAGGTCCACGAGTCCAAGAGCAGCAGGACGGTTCGATCAGAGAAGGACGGCACAGTATGCCAGGCTGAACAGCATGTGGACATTTTTGTCCACAGAGAAACCAGAGAGGAATATCTTTCAGAGGCAGTCATGATCAGTGAGTCCTCGGACAGTATCACTGATTATCCCGTCATCGTAGATGTTCTGGAGGATGTCTGTGCTGAGGAAAATGGCAAGGCTGTGCTTACTGCCAGTGTTAAATACGTCACCAAAGTTAGCTGGTTTTTCAATGGGAAGCTGGTGAAATCTGGCAAAGAGTTCAAGTGTTTTAAAGACCGTGACACATACACACTAGTTATTGACAAAGTTGTCAAAGACCGCCATCAAGGAGAGTATGTCTGTGAGGCTGAGAATGAAGTCGGCAAGACTACGACATCTTCGAGGCTGACTGTGGTGCCACGAGGTTTGATGATGGGAAATTCTTTGATATCATCATCATCCACTAACTTCACGCTAGGGCTGCTCAATTAATCGAATTTTAATCTCGATTACGATCTGGGCTTTCAACGATCATTAAAAATGACTGAGCCGATTATTAGCCCCTCCCTCATGCTTTACTCTCGCGCTGCTCCGTGTGGCAAATCGAGCGCACCTCTCTGCATTTCGGACACGTCACAACAATTAAGAGGACCCGAGGGAAGCTCGGAAAGCTAAGCAGAAGTTATTTGGAGAGGAGAGTGACTGCTGTTGGTTGAAAAGAGAGGTAAAAAACTTCAGTGGTGTGGAAACATTATGGGTTCGAGTCAGACGTGGATCAAGTAGACACAGTGTGTAAACTTTGCTACAGTGTAGCTGCACCACAGAGCAACACTGCAAAGTTCACTGAACATAGATGTTTACATTTTTCATTTATTTCTTATATTGCAAACATTTGCACTGTTATCAGTATTTGCACACAATTTTATATTATTTTTTAAAGTCATTATTCAATACATTGTTATTGTTAACCCTTTAAAGCCGGTCAGAGTAGCACGCTCTGTTTTGTGTAACTATTTTTAAATCCCTGTAGAACCGGAACCGCGTAAGCTAGCGCAATAATTGTTTTGCATATGAAACCAGAGGAGTTGTACTTACATCTTATGCCATCAGCTTGTCCTCGGTCACGGTTTCCTTCCACATAAAGCTTTGCAAAAGCTGCATAAAAAGCGCTTGCAGGAACAAAAACATAATATTCCAGAAACACGCTTTGCCGATCCGATCAGCTGTTCGTAACACTTCCCACATTGAACAAGACATCAACGCGAACTATCGCATGTATGTCATTTCCTGCCAGAAACCGAAAGTGACGTCATTTTCGCGGAAAATGTAGTTTTTTACTTGTAGGCCTTAAAAGCCTATACTGGTGTTTTTGTAAGTCATGTTTGACTCTATACTTTTCTGAATAGTTTCTGGGATGCTTAGAACTCGAATTGCACTGCTGGAAATAGTTTATTTTGATGCACGTGCTGTTTTCTTTGCAAATTTGCATCATAGGATTGTTTTTCGTTTTTCCTGCAGTATATAAAAATTGGTGTATCTCCAAAATAAAACTATGAAGACACTCAAAATAAATTTCCTGTTGTTGTAAACTATTTTTTGCAACTTTTTTGTATTTAAATTTCTCCAAGTAGAAATATATGTCAAAAAAACAAAAACGATTTTCAATTTTTTTGTAGTTTATTGCACTTTTTTGCAATTAATGTAGTTACTATGGACTTAATGCATACATATTATTAAAATATGGGCTATAACAGTTGTATTGATGTATAGCAACTTGAAATGCTCCCGAAAATGGCACTACAACATGTAAAAAAATATAAGCTCTGGCGGACTTGGTTCTATGGTAGGTCTTAAAGGGTTAAATAAATATCGTCAAATAATCGAGATCTCAATTTCAGTGAAAATAATCGTGATGATCATTTTTGCCATAATCGAGCAGCCCTACTTCACGCTGTGGTGAACGTCTGCTGTCTGCAAACCTCAACCAAAACTCAAAGTTTAGGAAATGAGCACAAAGGCAGAACTGAAAATGGCTTACAGCAGGGGTCCCAAAGTCACGGCTTGTAAAACTGACGAACGTGTGCACTTATGTCTGCATTTGTATTTTGTTAAATACGAACACAATGATAGCAGAAGTGCTGCCACGTGTGTGGGCAGACAGACCAGTGACGCCTCATTGAACTACGAAATAAACACAGTTAGTGAGGAAAAAACGTCTCGTTATAAAATATTTGAAATTTTGAAAAACAAACATTTTCAGAAGTATTTGTGGGAGTTTGCTTGTTTGCTTTTCTTGTTCCACTTGAACACTAAGGTGGCCGTCCAATGAGAGGACGCTGCCAGCCCACAGCTCATTTACCTTCGAGACACCTGGCGTGCAGTTTTTTTCAAAAGAAAAGCATTTGGACTTTGAGGCTTTCAGCAGACAGCAGTGACATGATCACATCCCACTCCATCTACTCCTCTGCAACCTTCACAGCCAAGCAGTCTCCTTTGACCACATGCCTTTAATCATTCATGTTTGCATGCCTTCTCTCCTTTTGTCGTCACAGACTTCCTGTTCATCACTTCAGCCTGTGCATTTTTTCTCCTCCACTTTCATCCCACCATAACTTTGTGTGTCGCTTTCCGTCCCAGGTTCACTTCATCACCGTCTCCAGTACAAACACTAATTTTTGTTTCTAGTTCATTTCAGCACCTGCTGTGTATTCACATGTTCTTGTTGCCTTTTTCTCTCCTTTGCAAACACAGTGAAGCCTGTGTTCAGGCACAGAATCGTCCCAGTGGAGATAAACATCGGCAGCTCTGCCAAGTTTGAATGTGAAACTGAGGACGCTCCAAACGTGAGCTTCAAGTGGTTCAAAGATGGACACCCCATCAAAGAGGGTGAAAAGTGCAGGATTATCAGTCGCTTCAGCTCTTCCTCCCTGGAGCTTCTGAGGACAACCAAGGATGACAGTGGCGAATACACCTGCAAGGCGTCCAATCAGCACGGCAGTGATGAATGCTCCGCCTCCCTCAGTGTCACAGGTAAGAGCAGTGCATTTTTCCTTCTTCTTGGCTGGTTGAGTTTGGAACTCGTATTGTTTTTATTCCCCCTCCGAGGGGATGTATGGCGTGTTTTCGTCTTTGTGCTGGCGTTTTGTTTGTGCAATTGTTTCTCACCCTGTTGGTTTGATTTCGGTTAAGGTAAAACTTATTAACACTGATTTGTTTCTCTTCTTCTTAATCCCTGTAGAACAATTTCCTCCTGTCTTTATAAGTAAGCCTGACCCTCAGACTGTGTATGTTGGAAAGAGGGCTGTAATGCAGTGTGTAATAGCAGGAACTGCTCCTCTGAATGTTGTCTGGCTTAAAGACAACCAGGCCTTACCCAAAGTGCCCGCACACTACCAGAGCTCTTGTGAAAAGAATAAGCACACTCTTGAGATACCCAGTGTTGAGGCAGCTGACAGCGGGCTTTATGTGTGCAAGGTATCTAACAAAGCTGGGACAGCTGAGTGCCACACGGAGCTGTGTGTTATCGATAAACCCAACTTTGTAAGGCCCCTGGCTTCAGTCGCCGCTGTGGTCGGAGCTGCTCTGCACCTTGAGTGTCAGGTGGATGAGGACACTGGAGTAACTGTCAGCTGGACCAGAGATGGCAGAAAAGTCCACCAGTCTCCCGACTGTAAACTGTTGTTTGAGGATAAGACAGTTACTCTTGATATCCTAAAGACCACACTGAAAGATTGTGGAAATTATGTGTGTACAGTGGCAAACGAAGCCGGCAGTGCGTCTTGCTCCACCACGGTGAAGGTACAAGGTAAGAGCTATCTAGTTAAGTTTCAGGGAAACTGCAGCATTTGTAACTTTTGCAAATCTGCAGTCCTGGAAGTTAACACAGTTCAATTCTCTGGTGTCCATTTTAGATGATAGACAGCAACGTAAATCTCTCCTCTTTCATTGCGTGGTTGCTGTTTTTAAATGCAATCTTTGACTTCACAATAGCTCTTTGTTAACCACACACCTCTGCAGAGCCACCGGTCTTTGTAAAGCGGCTGGAAGCCACAACGATTTGGAAGCAGGGCAGCACCGCTCGCCTGCAGTGCACCGTCAAAGGATCTCCCGAACTCCACAGCACCTGGTTCTTGAATAACAGTGAGCTGTCCACTGGTGGCAGACATGCTGTCGGTCTGAAGGACGGTGTCGCCACTCTCGAGATACGCGATGTCCTGTTGACTGACAGTGGAAACTACACCTGTGAGGTTCTCAATGAGTGCGGGTGTGAAAGCTGCAGCATTAAAGTAACAGTGAAAGGTGTGTCGAGTTTTTGGCAACAAAAGGCCCAAGTCTGTGCAAAAACACATATAACCGAACTGTATGTTCCCTTTAGAACCTCCGTCATTCAGAAAGGAGTTACTGTCCACCGAGGCAGTCAGAGGATCGGTAGCTGTGCTGGAGTGTGAGATTGCAGGCTCTGCTCCGCTCGAAGTGTCTTGGAAAAAGAATAAGAAACGCCTGTCCTCAGATAAGAAGTACAGCATAGTGTCACAGGGATCGCTGGCCTCTCTGGAGATCCAGTCCTTTGAGAGCGCTGATACTGGTGAATACGAATGTGTCGTATCCAATGAGGTTGGGTCAGCAACCTCAAAGTCAGTACTTAAACAAAAAGGTTAGTGGTGTAAAAAAGGACTTTCATTACAGCGTCCCACAGTCTGGCAGGTGTTGACATTATGATAACAATCGTGTTATTTCAGAGCCACCTGTGTTCTCAAAGAGGATTGAGAGCGCTACAGCAGTTTTGGGAAATACAGTGAAATTACAGGGAACCCTGAAAGGTTCAGTTCCCATCACCATTAAATGGATGAAAGACTCTGAGCTCCTCAGAGATGATGATCCCAACATCAAAATGTCCTTTGTGAACAACATCACTAGTGTTTCCTTCTCATCTGTTGAGCTGAAGCATGGTGGAAAGTATACTTGTCTCGCTGAAAATGAGGCAGGACAGCAAAAATGTGAAGCTATCTTAACTATTCAAGGTTAGAAAACATTCCCATTACAAATGTCTTCAGAGTTCAGATCTAACTGTTTGTTAAGTGTAAAATTCAATGTGTTTTAGAACCTGCTCGGATTTTAGAGAAAGCAGCCTCCATCAGCGTGACTGCAGGCGACTCTGCCACGCTGGAGTGCACCGTCTCTGGAAGCCCTGAACTCAAAGTGAAATGGTTCAAAGACGGCAAGGAGATGATCAGTGGTCGTAAATATAAAATAGCAGTTAAGGGGAACACTGCCATTTTAAAGATTCTCGCAGCAGATAAAGGTGACACTTCCGAGTACAAGATGGAAGTGTCCAATAAAGTTGGAAAAGACGAGTGCACGTGCTCGGTTACAGTTATAGGTCAGTTTTAGTCAATAAAACATCATTAATATCAATTTGTCCGATCAGCACAAGTGGAGCTTGTAATATGTTTGATATACTTCCCTACACAGATCGTGCAGTTCCCCCGTCCTTCACCAAAACTCTAAAGAAAGTGAATGGGAGCATTGGCAGTAATATCACGTTGGATTGCAGGCTTGCTGGATCTCAGCCGATGGCTCTGTCTTGGTACAAAGACAATAAAGCAATCCACAGCGATGCAAAATACAAGCTTGATTTCAGTGAGAGTACAGCCTCTATGACAATAACTGGCCTGGATCAAAGCGATGGTGGAGTTTATACATGCAAAGCTTCTAATGATGCTGGAGAAAAAGAAACCAGTGGTACTCTTTCCATCAAAGGTCAGAGAAGCTGCATTACCTCAAGTTAAGCAGTAGCCATTAGACATCAGCACAGGCTTAATGACAGGGTGTGAACTGATTTGCTGTATTTCTTCCCAAATGACTCCAGAACCTCCAGCCTTTACCTCGAAACCTGAATCTCTTGATGCATCCCCGGGATCAAACGTTGTCTTAAAGTCTGACTTTACGGGATCGGCTCCACTTATCGTTAAATGGTTCAGAGAGGAGAAAGAGATTTTCACTGGGGGAAAGTATTTCATAAAGAAAGACTCCTCTTGCAGCTCCCTGGAACTTCATTCTGTGAAGCCCAGTGACTCTGCCAAATACACATGCCAAGTATCCAACGACGCTGGGAAGGTTGACTGCACTGCAGCGCTCTTCATAAAAGGTGCAGAAAAGCTGCTGCTTTCGTTCTTTCTTTAAAAAGTGTTAAAAAGCTGTTTTCCTTTACTTAACCTCTTTATCGCATCTATAATTGTTACTCTTAATTTACAGAAGCGCCAACATTTACGATGAAGCTTGAACCTTCAAAGCTGCTGAAAACAGGACAACCTCTGGAGTTGTCCTGCAAAGTGCAGGGCACTCCTGTTATTACTGTCACATGGTTTAAAAATGGCTCAGAAATGGTTTCAGACCGCAGACACAACATGACCTTCGACGGCTCGTTGGCCACTCTGGAGGTTGAGAGTTGCTCTGTAGAGGATAGTGCAGATTACGTCTGTGTGGCATCCAGCGAGGCCGGCAGGGAGCAGTGCAGCAGCTCAGTAACAGTGAAAGGTTGGTTCACTCTTCACCGGTCAAAGACTCCGTTTCCAACACCAAGATTAAACCTGGTTCAAGACGCAGGTCTTCATCTAGGTTTAGTTTGTGAAACTTGCTAATTGATTTTACTCTTGTTGCTGTCCTCAAACTTTAGATTTGTTTCCATCTAAAGTCTGGTCCACATGTTCTCACATGTTCGGTGCTGCATGCATTATATGGACGTCAGTGCAGGGTTTAGTTACTCTCCATCAAAGCAGAGACTCCCAGTAACAGTATATTTGTAAGAAGCTAGGAGGGGTTTACTGGGGTTTCTGGCCTGACTGTTGGTGTAAATGGTTGTCAGCCATGTTATTAACAGCTGACCTTTTCGTACAGATGTTTAATGGACAGACTGCATTAACTGACAGTGTGAACTTGTGTTTTGAATATGCCGTGCCATGCTAACCCTATAAATTAAAAATAAAGAGCCATGCAGGTTATTCAGATGCTCTGAAATGTCCATGTTTTATGAGCGTGCGTTGGCCCCAAAGGGCCAACGCATTTCTAAAGAAATAAACCCATGACACATTACCTGTAACCCAAGGATTACTAGTCATTTAAAAACCATTGTCCGCTACAGGTTCACTGTTACTCAGAAAATCTAGAAACTAGAGTTTAAAGGCTAAATGAACTCTGTGGACCAGACTTTCCACATCAGACTAGAATTATTTCTTCATGCCTGTAAATGTAATTTTATTCTCTGTTTTTTAGAGCCTCCATTGTTTGTGAGGCCTTTTGAATCAGCTGAGCTTGTTACGGAGTCTGAGATTGTCTTGGAAGCAATCGTTTCAGGTTCCCCTCCATTTGAAATAAGCTGCTTCCTCAACGATAAGCTGATCAGAAATGATAAAAGACATAAAATCAGTGTGGAAAATGATACAATCACTCTTCAGATCTCACACTGTGAGGCCGGAGACGAAGGAACATACAAGTGCACTGTTTCAAACGATGTTGGGGAGACATCTTGCTCTTGCCAGATTTCTCTAAAAGGTTTGTGGCGGGAGAGTTTGCCTCGCTGCATGCGTCCACTTTCATTGCAAAGGTTTAGGATTTCAGTTTCATTTAGACTACCTGTGAATGATGACAACATATGTGTTTTCTCACTAGAACCACCATCATTTGTTCAAAGACTAAAGGATATGTCCTGTATTGTGGGCTCTGAAATCTCCATGAAGTGCATGTTGTCTGGGTCACTTCCCATGACTTTGTCCTGGATCAAGGATGATCGTGAACTTACGGAAGACGAGCATTTTAAGATGTCCTGTGAAACCAAAAGTGCCATGTTGAATTTGAAAAATGCTCAGTTGTCACATGGCGGGAAATATGTCTGTCAGGCGCAGAATAAAGCCGGGACTCAGAGATGTGCCGCGGTGCTCATAGTGACAGGTTTGTACGATGTTCGTGGGTCTCAATCGTCCGCTTTTGCCTTTGTGTCAAGCTTGCCGCTTCATCTGTCGCATGCAGCGCAGTGATCAAAACTAAGTTGCCTTTGAATCATTTTGTTATCGCAGAGCCAGCAAGTATTTCAGAGCACCCAAAGTCCATCAGTGTAACCCATGGCGACCCAGCCAGACTTGAATGCAGGTTTTCAGGCACTAAACCGCTGAAGGTCAGATGGCTTAAGGCGGGAAAGGAGCTGCCGTCAGGACAGAGATACAGAATACAGAGCACAGACACGAGCTCTGTGCTCAAGATGATAAAAACAGAGAAGAGCGACGGCGGTGACTACACTGTCGAAGTTTCAAATGTTGCTGGGCACAGTTCGTGTGACGCATCAGTCACAGTCTTAGGTCGGTCCGCCCAAAGCTTTGTTGAATCTGTTTGCAGTTCTTTCTACAGTCACCCTGACAATGTTTTTGTTCCACTTGTATGTAATAGATCAGATTATTAAACCGTCCTTCACAAGGAAGCTGACAGAGACTGAAGGTATAAAAGGATCGTTTGCTCATCTAGAGTGCCTCGTATCTGGTTCTCTGCCGATGACGATACAGTGGTACAAAGATGAAACAGAGATCCAGACTTGTCAAAAATATAAATGCACGTTTTTCGAAAATGTTGCTTTCCTGGAAATCGGCTGTCTCGACAGTAGAGACAGTGGGAGCTACACTTGTGTGGCTGAGAACGAGGCGGGATCTGCCCAGTGCTCCGGGAGTTTGTCTGTTAAAGGTTTGATCTCATGCATCATCAGTATTTTTTCATAGTTTTTTACAGACTTGTGTTGTATGATAGCATTTTGGGGTTTTTCCACCAACAGAAGCACCACGCATTCTTGAAAAACCGGACTCCAAGAATGCGTTGCCTGGATCAAAGGTTAGGTTTACTCTTCGTGTCTCTGGCACACCTCCGCTCACCATCAAATGGTTTAAGAACAAAAAAGAAATCCTTCCGAGTGCCGAGTGCTCTGTAATCAAAGACAACACTTCAAGCTCCCTAGAGCTCTTCTCTGCCAAAACCTCTGACTCTGGAGAGTATCTCTGTGAAGTTCAGAATGCTGTGGGCTCCGCTTCATGCAAGGCAGCACTCTTTGTAAAAGGTTAATATTGGAGCTACATCCTTTATCTTCACTTTGAAAATGATGACCGTCTTTAAGTCGCTTCTTCATGTATTTATTTCAGAGCCCCCGTTTTTCACTGAAAAACCTGAAGCGGTGTCATTAGTGAGTGTCGGAGGCAGCAAGGTGTTTGAGTGTAAGGTTGCTGGTACCCCAGAGATCTCCATGAAATGGTTCAAAGATGGAGTTCAGATTCGCCAAAGCCTCAAATACAAGATATCATTTTTTACCTCTGTTGCCATTTTAGAGGTTTGTGTAGTTAGTCAACAAGACAGCGGGAAATACTTCTGTGAGGCCTCCAATGAAGCAGGCACAGAGAGTTGCATTTCTGAGCTTGTAGTGAAAGGTTGGTTTTCTTTTCTCTGTTTATGTTCTGTGAAAATTAAGATCAAGTTAAATGCTAAGTTCTGTATGTTATTATCTTTAATTGATCCAAAGGTTTCTTTAGAGCGCTTTGCTTTGTTATTTTCAGAGCCTCCGTCACTTGTTGAAGAGCTATCATCTCTGGAAGTCGTTAAAGGTTCCACGGCAGCGTTTGCTTGCAAAGTTGCAGGAAGTGCTCCGTTCAGTGTCACATGGTCTAAAGATAAAAAGGCAATTTTATCCAGCCAGAAGTACATTATTGTTGATAGTGAAAATGTGGGCTTAAAAATCCAGGACTGCAACGTGGATGATGTGGGCATCTACCAGTGCGTGGTAGCCAATGAGGTTGGGAGCTGCTCTGGCTCGGTGGTGTTGTCTCTGAAAGGTTGGTTTTATCGATGACCCAACACTCAATGTGTTATATATGCTCTGGTATTACAACAGTGTCTTCTCCCTGTTAGCGCCTCCAAAGTTTATTGAGAAGATAAAGAGTGTCTCCACTGTTGTGGGAGATGCTGCAGTGTTTCGTTGCTCTGTGGAAGGGCCCCTGCCACTCTCTGTGCTATGGAAAAAAGATGAAAACTGGATCCAAGATGATCCGAAGATCAAGCAAATTTTCCAGAACAAAGAGGCCACTCTCAGGATTCTTGCTTGTGAGGCTATTCACGGAGGGAAATATACCTGCCATGTTGTAAATGAGGCTGGGCAAGATGTGTGTTCAGCAACACTGACTGTGCAAGGTACATTTACTTCAAGCAGTTTATCTAACATTAGGCTGATTTCCAACTACACCAAGAAGTACATTTACTTCTTCTTTTTTTGGCATCTTAGAACCACCAACGATTGAAGAGAAACCGGAGGTTGTTAAAGTGACTTGTGGAGATCCAGTTAGCTTTGAATGCAGGGTAGCTGGAACTCCTCATATAAGTGTGAAATGGATCAAAGATGGCAACGAGCTCCAGTCGAGCAGAAAGCATAATCTCTGCTATGGGGGCAACCTCAGTAGACTTAACATAATCTCCTCTCAGCTGGAAGACGGTGGAGAGTACATGTTTGAAGCCCAAAATGCAGTTGGGACTTGCAGATGTAAAGTGAAGCTGGTTGTTTTGGGTTGGTAGACACCTTTGACTCTAGGTTTACAGCTTTACATGTGTATTTACCACAGTACAAATAGAAGACACGAATATTTGAAGTTTTTCTCTGACATTAATTATCTTCTGCTATCATTTTAAACAGAAGAGTTGATTCCTCCCACATTCATTAAGAAATTAACAAACATTCAAGGAATCATGGGTTCAGTGGTGACCATGGAGTGCAGAGTAACCGGTTCGCTTCCTCTGACTGTTGAATGGAGCAAAGGGAAACAAAAGATTACAGAGAGCTCCAAGTACACACTTGTACACACGGAAAATAGAGTCTTGCTGGAGTTAAAACTTGCTGGGAGTGTTGACACAGGAGAGTACTCCTGCAAAGTTACCAACAAAGCAGGCAGCTGTGTGTGCAGTGGAGTCCTCACAGCTAAAGGTTAGCATTCAAAGTTTATGGATTTATCAGCTGACGGGCTCTTAGTCACATATCATCATCATTCTTCTCTGTTGGTTTTAGTGCCGCCAAGATTCATAGATGAGCTTGAGTCTCAGGCTGTTATTCCCAAGTCTGACGTATTCTTCAAAAGTGTCTTTGAAGGGACGTCTCCGTTTATGGTGAAATGGTTCAAGGATGACATCGAACTCATCACTGGGCCATCGTGCAGAGTTAGACTGGAGAAATATTCCTCCTCTGTAGAGCTCTGCTCAGTGGGCACTTTGCAGTCTGGGATTTATTCCTGCCAAGTTAGCAACGAAGCAGGCACGGTGAAAAGTGCGGCACAGTTACTGGTGAAAGGTTGGACTATTCTTTTTTTGTCCACCATCATCACCGTGCATTTAACTCCATCTTTTTTCTCCATTTTTCACAGCTCTTCCCTGTCTTCATGTGTCCTTTCTTTGCTTTATTGCCTTCCAGAGATATCTGTGTTATTTTCAGAGTCCCCCACAGCAGCCAGTCATGTGTCTGCATCCTCCATCCGTCCCATTACTGCTCAAGTGCTACTTTATGCTGAGGATAGTAACTTGATATTTTTCTTACTTTGCAGAACCACCTCAGTTTGTCCTGAAACTGCCTCCCACTACGTCTGTGAAACAGTACGAGGGACACTGCTTTGAATGCAAGGTCACCAGTGTACAGTCCCTGAGAATATGCTGGTACAAAAATGACCAACAGATAACTGATGGAGGCAACTATAAAACAATGTGTGTTGACTCAACTGCATACCTCCAGATCTCCAATGCAACATTTGACGATAACGGAGTTTACTCTTGTGAGGCTCATAATGATGCAGGCAGTGCAAGCTGCAGCAGCGTTCTCACAGTTCAAGGTCAGCTTTTGAGTAGAGACTTGGCTTGTGGATTTTGCCTCCTCTAAACATATGTTGCATGAGGAGAAGGATAATTCCCCTGTGTTGGAAGCTTGAATTCGCTGTTTCTTTCTGGAATCGTGTCTTTTTTCTTCAAAATCAAATTTGTCTTCCAGTATGTTGGGGAACACGATTTAACCTACTCTCCTATCATGAATATTAGGACTTTGTCTCTCATGATGAGCTTTTCTTTTTCTGTTTAACCCTCCACAGTATTTCTATTGGCTGAAACTGTCCGGATGAACTGCTTGCTTCGTGTCATGTCTTCATGAATGCTTCATCTGTTAATATATCTCATTGTATTTTCTAGAGTCCCCCTCCTTTGTTAAAACTCCAAGCCCTGTGGAGGGCATAAAAGGCAAAGATGCTAGTCTGCATTGTGAGATGTCTGGCACCCCACCCTTCCAGGTTAACTGGTACAAAGACAACAGGCCACTAAAGGAGGATAGAAAATGCAAGATGGTCAATGTGGGCAGCTTTGCTACACTTCATATTATAAAGCTGGTGCAAGATGACGCCGGGCTTTATGAGTGCAGGGCGTCAAACAATGTAGGAAGTAAATCGTGCCAAACTGCCATTACTCTGAAAGGTTAGTGTAATATTAGTGGTCATTTCCTCAAAGCTTGGCCACGTGTGATCACCTCTCCTCATCTGTGATCTTTCCATCACTGTTCAGAACCACCAGTGTTTGTGGAGAAACTGGTCGATCGGTCAGTGAGACTCGGTCAGCAGCTGACGCTGACAGCTACCGTGCATGGCTCGGAGCCACTGACTGTGTCTTGGGTTCAGGACAAAGATCATATTCTCAGAGAAGATGACAACAGGAGGATCACCTTTGAAAACAATGTGGTTGCTCTCGTAGTGCCCCAGGCTGACTCAACCACAGCTGGTAAATACACCTGCCAGCTGAGGAACGACTGTGGAGCGGTAGAGTCGGTCTCCCAAGTGACGGTTCTAGGTTTGTAGAACTCCAAAGTTAATTGCATTACCATTGCAATTAAGTACCAGGGTTTCTTTAGCCTAATGCGTTCTTACATAATCTTTAGAACCTGCTGCTATTGTGGAAAGCCCGGAGCTGTTGAATGTGAAGTCAGGAGAAACTGTATCTCTTGAGGTAACAGTATCTGGCTCACCAGAACTGAAAACTACATGGTTCAAGGGCAACAAAGAGCTCTCTGCTAATGCAAAGTATCATCTGAGCTTCAGAAAGCAGCTTGCCACCCTGAAGATTCTGTCTGCTGACAAAGCAGATGCCGGAGAATACACACTACAGGTTACAAACCACGTTGGAACATCCTCTTGCAAAATTAAGCTCACAGTCTCAGGTTTGTGTTTTTTGTGTTCGCTGTCCATTTGTGAGCTTGTCTTCTTCTTGTCTTCTTCTTTTTAATGAGCAATCAGCTCTCCATGTTATTGTTTCTTTACAATAGATAAGTTGATTCCACCGAGTTTCATAAAGAAGCTGAGAGATACCCACCTTGTTGTGGGTAAGCCTGGTGAGATGGAGTGTAAGATTACCGGTTCTGCTCCTTTAACAACTTCCTGGTTCCATAATGGCCAAGAGATAAACAGTGGGCCAAACTATGACATTAGCAGCGTGGATAATGTGCGCACGCTGAGAATTCCAGTGATTAAGACGTCAGATTTTGGCAAATACACATGTAAAGCTGTGAACGCTGCAGGAGCCAGTGAGACAAGTGCTTCAATGAATGTGACAGGTCAGTAATCCAGAGAACAGAATATTTTAAACATGGTTTCCTCAGCCAGGATCAGAGGTTTGGTTACAGCAAATCTTTTTTTATTTGAATCTTTTTATTGGAAACCAGAACCTCCATCTTTTTCTGAAACGCCTGAGGCTCGAGAAACGCTGCCTGGCCAAAGTGTGTCTTTCTTGGCTAAAGTGAAAGGCAGCATTCCCATAAAGGTCAAATGGTTCAGGGGAGCCATGGAAATGCAGCACGGGAGAGGCTGCGAGACCTCCCTGAAGGATGACGTCGCCACGCTGGTGCTTCATAAAGTTGAAAAGTCTCATGCAGGAGAGTACACCTGCCAGATCGTTAATGATGCAGGAACGGACAGCTGCTCAGTTTTTCTGTTTGTGAAAGGTTTGTTAGCATTATATATGCCCGTCTTACAATTCATGCACTGATTTTTATTTAACTGACGGTGGACTTACCCCTCTCAGAGCCAGTCCACTTTGTGAAGAGGCTGAGGGACATTTCCATTGAAAAGAACAAGCCTCTGAGGCTCGAGGTCGCATATGCTGGAACCCCAACTGTAAATGTAACCTGGAAAAAGGATGGTAAACTCATCCAAGCCTCTTATCTGCACAATATGATCACCACAGACACCTCTTGCATCCTGGAGGTTCTGAACTCTGAAAGGATGGAGGCAGCTGGTAGATACTATTGTGAGGTAGACAATGGAGCTGGAAGTGACAAATGTGAAGCACAAGTTACAATCCTAGGTAAAATGATTGGTTGTGCATGTAAATGTGGATCACTCTGTTTTTCTTATGGTGACTTATGACCATACATCAATTAATTTTTAAACACATTTTTCATTTATATGTTTACACATCTGTACTTAAACTAAACCACCCTGATGTCTCACTTTAGAACCACCATACTTTGTTGACAAGCTGGAGCCAGTGGAGGTAACTATGGGTGATGCGGTGACCTTAGAGTGCAGGATTGCAGGAACTCCTGTGATCTCTGTCGCCTGGTTTAAAGATGATGGAAAGCTGCGCAAGTCCAACAGTTGCTCAGTGGACTTTGCAGATGGCGTTGCCACTTTGAAACTGTTCAAATCTACCAAGTCTGATCACGGTGAATATATCTGCAAGGCCGAGAACCGGGTTGGTTCAGCCTCCACCAGCTGTAGCGTGACTGTGAAAGGTGATGCTCACGTTCACTACTTCATTTTTCTACATTAATGAAGAATGAATGAATGAAGCCTTGTGTGACTGTGAATATTTTAAAGACATTTTTCGAGCTGTTTTGTTGAGTTACAAGGAATCTTAAAAGTCAACAACGAGCTTTAATCCAGGTTCATATTTAGAGGTTTCCCACCTTTCAGACAGTCAAAGGAGCTTGCAAAGAAAAGCGTCTGGACTTCAAGTTGCTTGAAGACGTTTCACCTCTCATCCGAGAAGCTTCTTCAGTTCTAAGGTCAAATGGTGGGGAGTCCCGGATTTAAACCTAGTGGGAGTTTCCCCCCACAGAGGGACAAAGGGACCCCCTGATGATCCTCTAATCACCTGAGCCAAGGTGTGAAACTGGGTGTGGGTCCCAATCAGCCAGAGTTTCGGGTGAGCTCATTGTGAAACCTGGCCCCACCTTATCATGCGATTTCCTGAGGTCAGATGGCCCAGGATGTGAGTGGGTGTTAAGGCGTCTGGGGAGGGAACTCAAAACTGGATTATAGATGGCAGACAGTTGGTGTCGTAAACCACCGCCTCTGTTCAAAGATGGTCGCTCACAGTGGACATAGATGCTTCTTTCACTCCTCTTTCAAACCACCTTGGCTCAGGCGATTAGAGGATCATCAGGGGGTCCTTTTGTCCCTCTGTGGGGGGAAACTCCCACTGGGTTTAAATCTGGGACTCTCCACCATTTGACCTTAGAACTGAAGAAGCTTCTCGGATGAGATGTGAAACGTCTTCAAGCAACTTAAAGAAGTCCAGACGCTTTTCTTTGCAAGCTCCTTTGACTACGATGACCTGGATGACTGAGAACCTTCACAGACACACACCTTTCAGACAAGTACTGCAAAAGAGCAGCCGGGACCCGCTGTTGTTTAGGAACACAGTATTTAGTCATCGAGGTCTAAAAACTGATCTTAGTTCATCTCCAATATTTCATAACCTCCATCACCTATTATTATTAGATGGCAGCATAACAGGGGAAGCGTGAAGCCAAGCAGACCATTGTTTCTCAGAACCAGCTTGCCTGGCATGATGTTGAGACTGAAGATATACTTGAAACAGTCAGAGGACAATTCCCATGTTTATGTAACATGAGTAAGTGAATAATTCATAGATGCCAGTCATGTCAGAAAAGGTGGTGCACGAACCAACACGTTTCCTTTGTCTGATTCCCAGATATCGTTCTAATTACTGATGCTGTTGAACGTAGCTGTTTCCTGTGGTCTGCGGACCAAATGCGCCTACATTTCCCGAGGTTCAGATTGCAGCACAGAGATTGGCCCTTTGCTGTGGCTTCACCTAAACCGTGGGACATTAGACACTTTCAAAACCCACCTGAAAACCCTCTTATTCTCTTTTAAATCAGAATAAGTTCTGATTGCTTTTGTGCTATTTCTTACTCAGATCTTCTCGATTTATATTTACTTTCTTAAATTCTGTTGTCTTTCGTCATCTTTTTATGCCATTTGACTTTTCTTTTAGATGTTCAGCACTTTGGTGACCAGCTGTTGTTTTAAAAGTGCTATGGAAATAAATTTGACTTCCTGTGATCTTGTGCTTGCCAGGAATAACCAGGATGATGTTTTAGGGTGTGTTTTCAGTGGCTGGCTCTGCGTTTTGTAGGTCTTGAAATAAGGATTTACTAAGCTTTGAGAGATGCCTGAAACCAACGCTGTAATGGTCAGATAATGGTCTTTTTCACAGACAGGAGATTTTTGGTCAGAATCTCTGATGTTTAGTATTTCTTTGCTTTTGTGTTGTTTGTATGTTGTCTCGTGTGCTGTGCCAGACTCTTTTTCCTGAAGCTGTGGTAAAGGCCCAGTGGCCTGAACTCTTAAATTGGAATCTTAAACTTCCAATGCCACAGCATGGCATGATTTTCTTTCTTATTTTCTTCCCCACTAACAGAGCGCAAAGTTCCTCCAAACTTCACCAGGAAGCCTTCTGAGTCCATGGTGGATTCAGTGGGTAAGACCGTAAAGATCGAGGGCCGAGTGTCCGGCTCTCAACCTCTGACCGTCTCCTGGTACAAGGACAACAGTGAGATCCGCGCCTCGGACAAATATGATATCAGCTTCAAAAACAACATGGCCGTGCTGTGTGTCAGAGACTCCACGGGCTCTGACGGTGGTGTTTACACCTGCGAGGCCTCCAATGAAGCTGGCAAAGCTTCTTGTAAGGTTTCTCTCATAGTAACAGGTAGGACTCTGTCATTTAGGATTTGATCCTTTTCATCCATGCAGCTAAAGCTGATGTGACTCTACAGGATGTTCTTATGGCACTAAAGATTAAAACCTGACACTTTCATTGTATTAAAGTAATGTTTGGGTAATATTTTACTATATTTGGGTAAAATTATGACTGTTTGCAGGATGAAATACAGTGACTTGTTTTGCTAGCATCCATCCAGATTTTGGATGAGCTTCAGTTTAACAGTTCACTGTTTGAAAGGTGAGTATTTGTAGTCATCCTGTCGGTTTTTGCACCACTTCTCCAGAGACCGGCCAGGCTCCCAAATTTGATGTTCCTCTGGAACCAGTGACTGTGGGTGAAGGGGAGAAGCTGAGCCTCCAGTGCCACGTCACCGGCTCTACTCCAATAACCATCCAGTGGATGAAGGACAGGAGAGAGCTCGTGTCCAGCGGAAACACCAAAATCTCATTTGTTGGTGGAACGGCCAATCTGGAGATCAGCCAGGTGTCAAAGACGGATGCTGGAGATTACCTGTGCAAGGCCAGCAATGCAAATGGCACTGACTTCTGCAAGTCTAAAGTCACCGTAAAAGGTAATCAATCTGTGGTTCCAGTTTTGTGTAATGAACACATCTTGTGTCTCCACTGCACGGTGGAAAAAGTTTACTGCAGTGAAGCTAAACCAACATTACTGCAAAACTTTGTTTTTAAAGTAGTTTTATGAGAAATGCAGTGTGTTTATTTCTTTCTGCTGGTTATGTGTTTCACAACATTTAACTCACTTTCAAATCCTTTCAGATAAAGGTGCCAAGGCCCCACCCGCTGAGGCTGCTGCCCCGGCTGCAGCCGCCCCGGTCAAAAGGCTCGACAATCTGTTCTTCATCGAGGAACCCCAAAATGTTTCTGTCACAGAGAGTAAGCACGAGGAGCCAAGGCTCTTTTTACTTCCATTCATTATCTCTAAAGGTTTCCATTTTGAACTAACTTCGTGTATTTCTGATTTTGGCAGAGGGTACTGCAACCTTTATCGCCAAGATTGGAGGTGACCCAATCCCCAGTGTGAAGTGGATGAAGGGCAAATGGAGACAGATCACCCCCGGTGGTCGAATCTCCATTGAGCACAAGGGCCAGGATGCCAAACTGCAGATCAGAGAAGTGACCAAGTCTGATTCTGGTCATTACAGATGTGTTGCCACCAACAAACATGGAGAAATTGAGAGTGGCGCTGATATGGAGGTGACCAAAAAGGAGGACGTGGGAGAAGTGGGAGACTTAAGAACGAGGCTCAAGAAGTAAGGCATTAAGATATGGTGGCAGTGTGAAATTCTTTTCTGTGCAACGACTCTTTTATCAAAGCCTAAAGGAAACAGAAGAGCAAACATCTGGGAGATATCTGCTTCAGAGAAAAGTCTGATCGTGTATTTTCTATTTCAGGACTCCTTCCAAGCAGAAGAGTCCCAAGAAAGAAGAAGAGGTCAACATTGTAGAGCTGCTTAGAGGTCACGACCCCAAAGACTATGAGAGGATCCTGCGGGAACATGGAATCCATGACTACCGTGCCATCCTGCAGGCCGTGGAGTTCCTGAAGAAGGAGAAGGAGATGGAGACTGGAAGAGCGGTAAGACAGAAAGTGTCAGCACAGATGACCGGACATCGTCCCACATAGCTGTGCGAGAAAGCAGCAGAATTAATGTCACGGTTCAGCTTTACAATCTGTTAGCAGGAAGGATGGAGACAAAAACTTTACCTCTAAATTCCACCAAATAAAGGGCCAAATGGCCCTCAAGTCTCTGGACTGGTAACACACTGCTGGGGTCTCCAACATTTTGGCTTAGCTGTGGAGCAGATAACATTTTACCAACTTTAGTCTGCAAAGACTCACTACCAGCAGCTTCTACGTGTGAGTATTTGGTCCCATATTTAAACTAAAACCTACTTTGGGCTTCTCCAAAACTTGATTGTGTTCACCTGGACGTTTTGTGGGAGAAACGTTTCGTCACAGGTGACTTCTTCAGTCTCAGCTGACTGCAGGTTTCAATCTTATAAACAGGGGCTTATACTTTGTTGCTTCTTAGTCTGAGTTGAGAGCAGCTGAACATAGTTGAGGCAGACAAATAAGGCAGAAAAACAGGCATTTTACATATACTTCTCCTTTCCAGAGAGAAATTTGGACATGGCGAACATGATCTCTCCATATTTTTGCTACCAAGCCAACTTTATCTGTAAAGCACTTTAAAACAGCAAGTGCTGACCAAAGAGCCGAGAACAGAATAATGCAAAGTTAAACAAATTAATAATAATAATAATTAAAAAAGCACGAATGAATACCATGGAAACATGGAAAACGTTCCCTGAAGCGACTCTCACAGACTCGCCTCTGTCCTGCTGCAGGAGGTCGAGCGTGGGGCACGAGTCGAGGAAGAGGACATGGCCCGACTCATCGAGCAGCTAGAGGGACGCGTCAGCATGGAGGTAAAAGCACCATCTAATTATGAGGCCATACACATCGTGTATATAATACTGAAACACTTCATATGATTCCTGATAATCAATGATTTGACGTTGATGAAACGGGTTTTTCTTGCTCAGCCTGTCTCTGTGATGGAGGACATCACTGACCAAACCATCACGGAGAACCAGAGCGCCACCTTTGAGTGCCAGATTAAGATCAACTACCCAGAGATCACGCTCACCTGGTACAAAGGCACCCAGAAACTGGACAACAGCGAAAAGTACGACATCAGCAGCGTGGGGGACCGCCATTATCTGAAAATCAAGAACTGCCAGGTCAAAGATCAGAGCAACTACCGCGTGGTGTGCGGTCCTCACATCTCCAACGCCAAACTGACGGTCACAGGTAAGAGTCAGAGTGTTTGATCCCGATGTCTGTCTCTGTGTGTCTGTAACACGTCCTCACGTCCAGCTCTTCCATTTTATTATCAGCAGCTGCTCGTAAGACAGGTGAGAAGGATGAGTCCAAACTAACACGACTCAGACTGACCTCTTTGAACCTGAAGGTTCTCCTCTACCTTTGACTGTGTGTTTGTTTCTGTGTCTTTTATACTGAATCTGATTTAGTCCAAAGAGGAGTCTTAACACTTAACTGTGACATCAGATCTTCACATTTAAAATGCATATTTCGGAGGCTCACTCTTATTGTCTGGTTCTAGTCGATCAAATTCAGTTCACTAAAAGCATCCGAAGCATCGAGGTCAACGAACGCCACTCTGCCACCTTCGAGTGCGAGTTGTCCTTCGACAACGCTACCGTCACGTGGTACAAAGACTCGTGGGAGCTTAAAGAAAGCCCAAAATATAACTTCAGGACTGAAAGCCGACGGCACTTTATGACAATCCACAACGTAACTGCAGAGGACGAAGGTTTGTTACACAGCCAAGTTACTGTTTTCTCCGGAGACACTTTTCTAATAACTAGACCAAAGTTTAGCTGTTTGAGTAGTATGCATCATCTTATAGATTAACATCTGGTTTTAATGGTGCACAATAAACGTATTAAAAAATAAAAGTATTCTAATCATGTCATTGAATGCATTTAGCCGTTTTAGCTGAGACTTTTACTAACTCACACGACAAACAGCAGCTGAAAATCTTTAAGCTAAAAAGATGTTACTGGGCGCTTGAAGGGGGCGAATTCTGCTGTTACTGAGTTTCATAGTAAACACAAAGTTCTTACTGTTTCCAGCATCTTTTGGTATTTTATCGGTTTTATTTATACAGCACCAAAACACAACAACAGTGACCTGAAGGCGCTTTATATTGTAAAGTAGACAGAAAAACCCAACAATCATATGAATGCTTTTAGGGAGAGGGGCAGTAAAAACATGAAAGATCTGAAATTATTTTTAAGCAGACAGAAGATAAACTGATGATAAAGTAAGAAATAATTGAGAATTTTTAGGAGGGGGCTAGATCCTCTGTAAAATGATTTTTGGTACATGAAAAACTCATCAAGGACCAAAAGAAGACATGTCTGCTAACCTGGTAACGTTCTGCCTCAGCTGCACAGACTCGATGCAAAGATGTGAAATCTGAGTAAAGGTGCGGTCACGCCAGCATCGTTTAGTGGATCCTCTCTAATGAACCCTGCTGCTCATCGACCCGCCGTCGTGTTACAGCCGAGTCGCTGTCAGAGTTCAGAGCAGCACATGCGCTTTTATTTAGCTTCTTAAACCTTGAGCTTTACTCAGTGATCAGTTTTTATTTTTTGAATGAACCGAACAGGATACCGTCAAATAGCAAAACTAGCCAGCGACCATATTTGTGTACCAGCAGCGGTGTAGCATATATGACTTGTCCTTGTGCAGGATTAGCTCTGTGAAACAAATTTAACTTCACCTGGACATTACTGCAGTGCTGACGTTTAGAGAGGATTAGCTGGGCTCTCTGGTGTGACCGGCCTTTACCGCGATCTCTTCTGTAAGTGTCTGAGGGACAGTTGGCCTGAACTCCGTGATGTTTCCCCATCAGGCGTGTACTCGGTGATTGCTCGCCTGGAGCCACTGGGAGAAGCTCGAAGCACAGCCGAGCTTTACCTGTCAGGCAAAGGTCTGTACGTTTTTACACATTACTGACATCAGCGTGATGTCAGCAGCGTGATGTCAGCAGCTACAATAACGCTTCTGTACTTTGTCCTTTCACAGAAATTGAGTTAGGGAGGGTTCCTCAGGGTGAGTATCTTAAAAAGTGCAGCAAATAAACGACAGTAAACCTGAACACATCTTCACCTGCAAACTCAGACGCAGGTTTACGATTTTACAACACGGTCGAGGTCGCACTGGTCATTTCACCGACACCATTTTCACAAGAATCACGGCTCATCTATTTGCGAGGCTCCTTAACGTCTCATTGGTTTGTGCAGTACAGCCGACCACTGCCAACAAGGCTTTCACTGTGACTGTGGGGTTTCACTGCATCATCTTACACGTCACTGTGATTTCAGTCATACCGAACAAGTGTTAAGTTTTACTGTCAGAACATAAAAACAACAATAATAATAGTAATAATAATAATAATAATAATCAAAGTGTTTGTGGCTGAACCTTCAGATGTCCCCGACACAGCCGTTCATGTGTCAGAGGCAGCGTCTATGCTCGTGTGCAGAGGTGAGTCTGGTTCAAACTGATCAGAATTTCAGTAACTCTGCTCGTTTCTGTCATTTACACGATTGTTTTCTGCCACAAGATTCCTCCGAGTTTGATCACTTTGAGGAGAGAACAGAAGTGAGAGGTACAGCAGTCGCCACTCTCTAAGATCAGCTCTAACCGCCGTAATCTCTACAGTTTGCGTGACGAAATTTTCTGCATTAAACCGTTTTCTTTAACCGTCATCACCCTCAAGTCCATCATAATCATAACCATCATCATCTTCATCACCTTCTTCCTCCTCCTTTAACCTTCATCCTGAGTAACTGTGTGCTTGTTTTAAGCGTCATCTGTACACGACCCGTTATAATATCCCAAATGTAATTCAGCTTCATTATCTGAGCTGTGCAGACGACGGTCACGTCAGTGTCTAAGAATCACTTTTCAAATTAATCCTGATATGACGAGATTTAAAATCCAGCCAGTTTAAAGGTGTACAGTTCTTTTTATTTCATTGTTGTAAAGAATTACAAGTTTCTGACTATAATTATGATTTTTATCACGTTGTGTTCTGAATTACAAAAATGTCAACATTCCTGTTTTAAAATCTGATTTATTATGTTCTCATTATGGTTTGTGTTGCCTCTCAGACTTCGCTGCTCAGATTTTAAAAATAAAAATGAGGTTTTCAATAAATAAACAGTAAGTCAGATTTTTGTAAAGCTAAACTTAAAATTGGATTATCTCACCTCAAATTCAGAACTTTAATAAATTAACAGTATTTTCAAATTCAGGATTGTGGAGTTTCATCTGAAATATTTAAAGGTTTCACGACCTGATCGTCGTCTGCTCAAACATAAACTGTTCACTGATCCGACGTCTAACGGTGAATATCTTTCCGTGGTCTGCTGTAGTGTTTCAAAGTCTGACACGTGAAGAAGAGATGCTTTCGGTTCAGTACTCGTCCGTCTCAGGTATCAGCTTTAATCACTTTATGAAGTATAATGACTGTTAACGTGCTGTGGACGTGTTTTTGTCTGAACTGCTCATCGGTGCGGCCCACACCCGTCTTCCTGTTTCGCCTGTTATTGTGTTTCGTTTTGTTTTTAGCAGCTTTGGATACTCGACGACCTGCAGCAGCTTTCACGTGTCAGTCGTTCTTTTTCTGAGTTTACATTTTTTTCCTCACCAGAAGAGAAAAAACCTGTAGAAGAAACCGTTGAGTGGACTGAGGTCGAGGGCAGAGGAGAAATCCCTGAAGGTATAACTGCAAATGTTCTGGCTGTTCATAAAGCTCGGAGCTGAAATATAACGAGGCGCTGCCAATCAGCTGACTGTTATGTTTGTCTGCCCACTTAAATTCCACTTAAATGCTTCAAACACCAACTGCTGCTTACAGAAGCTGTTCTTCTTCTCAGGTGTTACTTCTATGATCCTGCATGTTACCTGTTTTTGTCATGTTTTGGTCTCATCTCTCTGCAGTTATTCTGTTCTTGCCTTCATGCTCTTATTAACCTTCACTGGAGCTTTCCATGCAGTAGATTTGGCAGAGTAGACGGTAGAGCTTGGCTGAAGTAGTTTTAATGTGACCTTTCTTGATCTTTCAAGTTCCTGAGATTTACAGGATGCCAGAGGAGAAACCCTCTGAGCCTCAAGCTCCGCCTCCACCTCTGGTCAAAGGTATCTACAAATGTCTGCTCTTTATATTCTTCTTCGTGTGGTGTTTGTCTTGTTGGTATGTTACATCTTTTCTTTTTTATTTCCATTCTTTATTTTTTTCCTAAATAAATAATAATAAAGAAACCTTGATGTTCAGTTTAATGTGGTGAGAAACTGAAATGAATGATAATGTTTTAAAGTACCTCAAGCAAAGAAGCTACAGCCTGAAGCCCCTGCTCCACCTCAGAGAGAGGAACGTCCAGCTCCAGAAGGTAATGTTCATGATGCAGTGAGTCACTAAAAATGTCTTATTTTATGTGCTTGTGGGTCTTTATTGGCTCACGTTCTCAACTGTTTATGTAAATGATGCGAATTACAAATCTTTACTAAGCATCATACTTTTACACAAACTTCAGGAAATCTCATGATATATTATATTGAATATTTACACTATATTTAAAACTTTAGTCAAGTTTTTGTAGCACAAACTCACCAGCTTTAGCATGAATATGAAATTCAAACTATTCACGATTATGCTCTCAAGATCTTTCAGATTTAATGAATATTTTTTAGGCTTTTTTTGTCTCTTTAATTGTTGTCTGAAGTATTTTCTTGCTGTTCTTACAATGCGTAAATAGCATTGAGTTCTTGCTGTCAGGTTTTATGTGTCTCCTCTTTGCCCCAAGCTCTTACAACTCTGTGGTTCTGTGTTAAATTATGGTAATATTTCTCTGTTAACCTTGAAGAACCAGTAGTCTTCACCCAACCTGAACCTTACCGACCCAAACCAGCAACACCAAAACTGGTTCATTCAGAACCTGAAGTGGAACCTGTGAAACCAGTGGTGCCTAAGCCTGAAGTGGAACCCGTGAAACCAGTGGTGCCTAAGCCTGAAGTGGAACCCGTGAAACCAGTGGTGCCTAAGCCTGAAGTGGAACCTGTGAAACCAGTGGTGCCTAAGCCTGAAGTGGAACCTGTGAAACCAGTGGTACCTAAGCCTGAAGTGGCTCAAATTAAGCCTGAGCTCCAAGAACCAAAAGCTGTCCCCACTAAGAAAACACCAGAGGCCTTAAAACCAAAAGGTAATGTAATGAACACTTTGTTTTTCTGATGTTCAAATGGAAAGTCATTACATCCCAAGTTCTTCTAGTTTTGTTTCATGTTGCTGTGACCTAAGTGTGCACTTCTTAACATGTTCATATATGTCATGGATGTCCTTTGCTGCTAACCTCTTGATCTTTAAGCATTAACACCGTCTATAGTGTGGACCACACGTGGTGTTTGGAGTGTTTGAATATAGCCTTTAAAAAAGACATTGCTTTGGTGTATAAATAACAAATCTAACAAATTTTGATCATGAAAATAATTCTATGGTAAGTAAAAGAGTAAACCTTTAAACATATAAATGCTGTCCAAAGTGCCAGCTGTAGACAAACTAGCAGAAGCCACAATTCAGCCAGTCCCTACAACGATTACTTCAACAAAGACTGACGCTAACAGAACAAAACCGTGGTTCAGGGGGTTGGGAAGCTCATCTGTAACCGGAAAGTTGCCGGTTCGATCCCCCAGCTCTCTCTGTTCTGGTCGTTGTGTCCTTCGGCAAGACACTTCACCTACCGCCTACGGTGTTGGCCAGTGGGGCCGATGGTGCGATATGGCAGCCTCGCTTCTGTCAGTCTGCCCCAGGGCAGCTGTGGCTACAACTGTAGCTGCCTCCACCAGTGTGTGAATGTGAGAGTGAATGAATAGTGGCATTGTGCGCTATATAAATGCAATCCATTATTAAAAGGTAATGAAGGGACATGTTTTTCATGTGTGACACTAACTCTCTTTACAACAAACACAGCTCGGCTGTGTATTTAATGTACTGTGATTGTGTCTTTCTCTAAGCACTCGATAGAGTGTTGATGCCACCGTGGTTACCAGAAGGTTACTGAACATATACACTGTATGCATTTTTTCCAAAGTACCAAAACCACCAAAGTCAGAAGAACCTGTACTTCACCCAAGTGCAGTCCTTGCTTCTCCATCATTGGAGCATCTTCCAACTGAAGGTATAGATTGTTAACCAAAGTCGTGTTGCTTCTTTTTCTCTAATATCATCTTTCCTACTTTGTCTTCACTCATTAAGAATGTATCTTTGATTCCATATTAATCTTAATTGTTAGCTGTTGGATAAAAAATACACAATCTTCTCTTAAGTGCAAGAAACACCAAGACCAGAACAACCTGTACCTCAACCATCTGCACCCAAAGTTACTCCACAAAAAGTTGAAGATGTCCCAGTTAAAGGTACTACAAAGAGTTTGTTGATAGGCTGCTGTGTTGTGCCGGTTTCTTATATACTTGTTAGTATAACTTTTGCTTTTCTGAAATATCTTACATGAATATCTTTCAGCATGCTAAGCACTCGTTAGAGTGTGACTACAAATTTTTGGTATTAGAAAAAAATCTTAAATATTAAATAAATCTTCTTTTAAGTTGCTTTAGAATCAAAGATACACGAACCTCCAAGAAAACCATATCTTCTGGCTGATAAACATCAGCAGGAAGTAACTGAACCAAGGGACCTGGAAGCTCCAGAAAAAATCAAGGCTCCTGAGGTTCCTGAAGCACCAAAGAAGGTTCCTGAAGCACTAAAGGTTCCTGAAGCGGCAAAGAAGGCTACAGAGGAACCAAGGAAGCTTCCTGAAGAACCAAAGAAGGTTCCTGAAGAACCAAAAAAGGTTCCTGAAGCAGCAAAGAAGGCTACAGAGGAACCAAAGAAGCTTCCTGAAGAACCAAAGAAGGTTCCTGAAAAAACAAAAAAAGTTCCTGAAGCAGCAAAGAAGGCTACAGAGGAACCAAGGAAGCTTCCTGAAGAACCAAAGAAGGTTCCTGAAGCACCAAAGAAGGTTCCTGAAGCACCAAAGAAGGTTCCTGACGCACCAAAGAAGGTTCCTGAAAAAACAAAAAAGGTTCCTGAAGAACCAAAGAAGGTTCCTGAAGAACCAAAAAAGGTTCCTGAAGCAGCAAAGAAGGCTACAGAGGAACCAAGGAAGCTTCCTGAAGAACCAAAGAAGGTTCCTGAAAAAACAAAAAAGGTTCCTGAAGAACCAAAGAAGGTTCCTGAAGAACCAAAGAAGGTTCCTGAAGCACCTAAAAAGCCTCCCAAGGAACCAAAGAAGCTTCCTGAAGAACCAGTTCCAGAAACACTAAAGAAAGTTCCAGAAGTAGCAAAAACGGCTGTGGTAGAACCACAGAAAGTTCCAACAGCACAGGTTATAGAACGATCAGCAGAGCCAGTGAAAGATCTAGAAGTGTCAGCAGAACCACAACATTTGGAAACACCAATACAACAACCGCAGGCCAAAAAGTCTGAAGGTAGATATGTCTGTCAATACCATTTGGTTGGTCTTATAACCACTTACTAGTAACTCATCTTGACCTATTAACACAATAAGTTGGCCTTGTTGAAATGCCGTAAGCTGTCTTCAAAGATTTTGTTATGATTTGTGTGTTGACCTATATGTTCACTGTTTGTTACTTCATATCAGTCATCCAAACAGTCAAACAAAGGGGGATACCAACAGCTCTAGCTAAACCACAGCTGGAGGCGAGTACACCAGTCAAAGGTATGCTTTGACTTTGAAAGGTTCCCCGTGGATATTCAGCATTTTTATGAATTCCTTAGAACATGACTAGATACGTTTGCTTCTATAATCAGATGAGATCGTTGCTTCTGGAAAAGTAGAAGACGAGCCAAAGGCCATAGAAATCCCTCAGCAGAGAGGTAGAAATTCATAATACTTATAAAATAGTTATAAAATAAGGGTCATAGTTGAATATGTACCACACTAAAGTTTGTATTTTTGTGTCTTGGTGGTGTGTATGTGTCGTGTTTTCTTCTTGGCCACCGCTCCATGGTGCATTTCTTCAATCTTGGGTAATATCTTAAAATTGATCCCAGTTCCTCTGAAGAGTCATCTGAAGCCAACAGCTGAGGTTGAAGGCAGAAAGGAGTGTCCTGCAGAAAAAGGTGTTGAAGAAAGGATTACAGAAGCTGGCTACAGGAAACAGGAAGTCGACACATATGAAGAAGGAGTCAACGAGTCAACTGAAAGAGAAGAAACCATTTTGAAAACTGAAATAATGGAACAAATTGAAAAGACAAAGGAGGTGGTTTCTGTATCATACAGAGAAGATCGTCAGGTAGAGATTATAGAGCAATCGAAAACAGATTATGAGGCTGAACAACTGGAGTGGACTGGACCTTACAAACCTGAGAAAATAGAGAAAGAAATGTCTCAGTGGTCTGCTTCTCCAACTCTAAAGGGGTCTGCCCATTCTCCTGCAGAACAAGATGTCGCACCTCCACCTGAAATGTCTCATCTTTTGCAGAAAAATGTTTCTTCTCCTGATGTTGGTGTTACATCAGAAAAAGAGGCTTACAAGAAGAAAGAGCAGGCCGAAGAGGCTGACCTTCCTACTGCGTATTTACAGACAAGAGTTACTGAATCATTATATCATGAAGAAATTCAAGACTCTGCAATAGAGGAACTTAAGTCTAAAAAGGTCACCACATCAAAGAAGCCTAGAGCTCTTACAGAAGTAATTTGTTTGAAGCAAGATGGGTCTGTTGAAGGTAAAGCAGATGTTCCCCAAACCACTCTTTCTCACCCTGCAGCAGTTTCTCCTACAATGGTATCTTCAAGTCAAGACATGGTGAAAACTCCTAAAACTTCCATAAATGTATGTGATGAAGATATTCTACCTCTGGACAAGCCAAGTCTTCTATCAGAAGACGCATCGATTAAACAAAGTAGGAATGGATCACGTTTTGTTACAGATCAGATTCCTTCACCCGAGGAGAGACGCTGTTCGGAGGAAGACATTTCCCCAGCAAAGAAGTCTGTTCTGCCAACCAAACACAGCTCCCCTACACTCTCTGAGGCAGTTTTTGGCCTAATAGAAGATCTGTCCCTTGAAGAAGACACTCCTGTCAAGAAACCTATTCCTTCTGTGCCTGCTCCAGTAAAAACATCTCAAGTTCAGCAAATCTCTCCATCTTTGAGAGTTTCTGAGGAAGCAAACAACTCTGCAACTGAAGCTACACCAACAAGAGCAGATGACAAGAAAGCAAAGAAGCCAACACAGAAGACTGACCAACAGGCTCTTGATACAGGTATCTGAGCCACACAGGCTCACGATCGCCACGATCGCCTCTCTTAAACTTTACTTTCACTAATGTCTTGTACTCATCGTGGTTAACAAGAAAACCTTAGTCCATATTAAGCTGATCTTTTTAATGATTTGAGGCAGTCTTGGTCTGTTAACCTCTTTTACTGCTGGGATTTTGTTTTCATTCATCATCTTCATTCTTCAGCCTTCATCCACATCTTTATCTCTGTCGCTGTTTCAGCCTGTTTATGATGTTTGCAGAAATGTGCCTGAAATATCTGTGTCTAGTCTTGGCTGACTGTGCTGCTGTCTCGGTTGTGACCTTGACATCTTGTATTCCTAAAGTGCCTCCTCCTGAGGAGAAGAAACCATCTCTACCAGCACCAAAGCCTTCACCTACTCCTCCTCGTGAGCAGAAGGGGGCTCCCCCTGCAGGTAGCCTGTTCAGTTTGTTCCTCATCTTTGCTGAATCTTAATGGGCCAAACTTTAATCTTCACCTCTATTTGTTTGTCCTTTCTGTCTAAGTCATCTTCAGATTTCCATGTTTATTTTTTGTTTTATGTACTTACTGTGTGTCAGTTTGTCGTGACCTTGGCATCTTGTATTCTTAAAGTATCTCCCCGAGAGGAGAAGAAACCATCTGCACCAGCACCAAAGCCTTCACCTGCTGCTCCCCCTGCTCCTGAGCAGAAAGTTGCTCCGACTGCAGGTAGCCTGTTTAGTTTGCATGTTCCTCATCTTTGCTGACTCTTCATGAGTTGACCTTTTTTGTCTTTGATTTTTTGTATTCTTCCTCTCTAAGTTTTTTTTAAATTAATGTGTGTATTATGCGTAAGTTTGCACTGACCAAGCTTATGGCTTCTTGGTCGTGACCTTGGCATCTTGTATTCTTAAAGTATCTCCCCCAGAGGAGAAGAAACCATCTGCACCAGCACCAAAGCCTTCACCTCCTGCTCCCCCTGCTCCTGTACAGAAAGTTGCTCCTCCTGCAGGTAGTTTCTTTGCTCACTTTTGTTATTGTTGTAAATGTTGTCTTTCTGTTTGGTTTCATTTGGTGGGTGACAATCGCCCCATGTTTGCTTTAACTTCACTGGCTGACTGTTGTTAGTCCTCTCTGGTGTCTCTACTGACCATATGGTAATCTTGGTCATGATCTTGGCATCTTCTATTATTATTTCCTTCAGAGGAAAAGAAACCATCTGCTCCAGCGCCGAAGCCTTCGGCTCCTGCTGCTCCTGCAGCCAAAGTTGCTCCTCCTGCAGGTACTTCTGTTACACCTCTGTTTGTTATTATAAAAATTCTCCATGTTGTCTTATTCTGTTTCTGTTTGAGTTACTTTGCTGTTATCTTTGTTGCCCATGTAAACTTTTCTTCCATCTTAACATCTTTATATTGTTCTCTGTCTGTTCCAATTTGTTGGTACTTTCGTGTCTTCTCTCTTGGTCGTAACCGTTGATATTTTGTACTTCTAAGTGTCTCCTCCTGAGGAAAAGAAGGTACCTCCACCAACAACCAAGCCAACAGCAGAGAGAGTGGTTCCCCCCGCAGGTAGTTTCTACTGTTTATCATTAATCTTACTGACTGTTCTGTTTGTCCTGCCTTTGAGAAATCTGTTGGGTCTTAACAACAGTGAATTCTGTAGTTTTATATGTTGCGTTCATCTGTTTGTCAGTTGGTTGTTGCTTGTTGACCAGATCTTTGCCAGTGATTTAATCATGTTGGCATTCTTGTAGCTGAAGTTGCATCGTTGGAGAAGGAAGCTCCTGCACCAGCCGTAAAGGCTGAACCAGCTCCTGTTTCAAAGGAAATCTCGCCGCCTGAAGGTAACATCTGTTCTTTCATGTATGCTCCTCTCTTATGTTTGTCTTCTACTTTGAAGCATTTTTAATGGCACAGCTTCAATCTTCATACCAAACATATTTACCTTTTCTTTTAAAATGTGTTTCCTGTTTACATCTGTTGGTCTGTTTCTATACACAACAGTCCACTTCCACACTTTGATCCAATTCACTTCTTTAATATTAACACAATTTGCTGAATGAAGCCAAATAACCTTTTAAAGGATGTTTAAACATCTGGGTGCATCATGTTTGCAGTAATAAAACGTGTTAAACAGCCGATGAACTTCCTGCTTCTTCTTAAAGCTCACTCTCTCTGTTTCTGCAAAGTATTCTGCTGAAAGCTCAAAACAGTAAAACAACCCCAAACACAGCTGCATGCCTCAAACAAATGAACCATCTTTGGCTTTGACTGAGCCTTTTGTCTAACTCTGTTTGCATTGTTTGTACTTATAATGATTTTATATAATTTTCTGCAGACAAGGAACCAGTGTCAGCACCTGGACCAACAAAAGGTATGCAAAACCTTTTTATTTCAAAGAAACAAAGCACAACCTGCTTCAATTTTTTGCAGCCTTTTAGGATATTTTAGTTTCATCTACATGTGTAAGTGTGATTCTGTGTTATACTGTAGAAAATAATAATTATTTTCTGTGTTATTATGGTGATATTATAAAAGGTGCATTTGCTGCCCAAACCACAGTGCCGTCTCTTAAGCAAAAGGGTAAGATTCCTGTTCAGGAGGCAAAAACACCCGAATCACCTAAGCTGAAGAGTAAGTTCACCAGAATACCGAAAGAGAAAGAACCAGAACCAGAGGTCATTAAGCTGAAGAAGGTTCCAGTGAAACCTCCAGAGCCAGAGAAACAAGTCGTAACTCATAAGGCAGAAGTGACGAGGCATCACGATCCAGAGCTAACAGTTCATGGGCTTCATGACAGAGACGATCGAGAGATAATCACACTTGGTAGAACTGAACGAGTATTCACTGCAGATGAGGAAACTATTGAGTTAAGCCATTTTGAGGAAATGGAAAGCCTTACAGTTGTGCAAAAACCAGAACCTGGCAAATGGACAAGAACCTTAAAACCTCAGAAAGACGAGGCACCGGAGGAGCCGCACGTCGCAAAGAAGAAAATAACTAAATTGCCAAAAGCAGATGAGCAAAAAGAATCAGTGAAACTAAAACCATTTGAAACATTTGGGAAACAAGATGCTGAACTACAAGCAATCAAACTAAAAAAGGTGCCACCTAAACCAAAGGAGCCTGAAAAGGAAGTCATAACTCATAAAGTTGAAGTGACAAGGCATTATGATGCAGAATTAACAGTCCAGAAACTTCGTGATAGAGAGGATCGAGAGTTAGTAACAGTTGAGAGAAAGGAACGAGTTTTCACAGCAGCTGAAGAGACATCTGAACTCAGCTTTGCAGAGGAACCTGAAAAACTGGAGGCAGAAGATGAGAAATCAAGATGGGTAAGAGCCCCAAAAGCACCAAAAGAAGAGGAACCTGAGTCAGATTTAAATAAAAAGAAAATAAAAAAATTACCAAAGAAGGACGAGGACCAGGAAGTAGTTACACTGAAGCCATTTCAGAAACCTCAAAAGCAAGAAGCAGCTGAACCTCCGAAGGCTGAGACAGAAGCTGAGGCAAAAACAGATACTGAGCGGAGTCCTTACATGAGAGGTGAGCTGCCACAAAGAGATCAACCTGCCGCTGCTGTAAAACACCAGAAAGATGATGATGATGCTCCACTGATGAATGACAATGCATCTCCACATATCAACAAAGACCAAAAGGAAATCCCACATAAGAAAAAGGTTGATCAAGTACCCAAAGATGTAGAGACTACAGCGGCCGAAAAGCTCCGCAGAAAACCTAAAATTATTTCTACACCTGATAAAGAGAAAGAGCAGGTTGTGTTGAAACCATTCACTAAAATCACCAAGCCTGAAGAAAAGCCAGAAAAAGCATCAGAAGAGAAGAAGAAGCCTTTGGACACAAAGGTACCCAGTCAAGCAACTAAAGAGCCGAAGGAACAACTTAAGAAAGCTGAAAAGACTGTAACGCCTAAAAAAGACAACGAAACACCTCAGGAGAAGGAGAAACCAGCTGAGAAGCCCAGTCCTCCAGGTCAGAAAGAAGAAGAGAGACCGAGTCCTCCAAAACAAACCGATATCCTGAAGAAAAGTCCAGAAATCAAAAAGACTCCTTCACCCAAAGCCAAGATAAGTAAAGATAAGCCTGAAGAGGAAAAGCCCCTCAAACCTATTGAGCAGCTGAAGAAGGTTGAACTAAAAAAGACCCCATCACCCAAGATAGAGAAAATAAAGCCAAATGAAGTGGAGCAAATTCCCATCGAGAAGAAGCCAAGTGGTGAAAAAGTCAAAAGGATTCCCAAGACTGTTTCGCCAAAAGACTCCACTGAATCTGTGACCCTCAAAAAGGTGCCTAAGAAGCCCTCACCAGAGGGGCCCTCAGAACCCGAAAGGCCTGATACAGGGCGGATCCCTCTGGTGAAGGAGATCTCTCCTGGAGCTGTGGAGATGAAGCGGGTGACAACCCAGCCAGAGGAGGAGGTATTTGAAGAGGAGGGTGAAAAAATGGTAGCCGACGAAGATGAGGAGGTCTGGGACTGGGAGCTGGTTCCACCGGAAGACTGGGAAGGTGAAGGGGTGGATGGGGCGCTGGAGACTCCAGGCATGCCCGGCGCCAAGAGAGGTGAGGTGAAGGCCGGTGAACTCGTCCAGCTGATGACTCTGGAATCGCCTCATCCCATTTCAGACGATTCATCTAATCTTCATCACATCCAATTTTACGTTACATTATATATTTGTTCATCTGTTTGTCTGTCTGCTCATTGCCCATCCATCCTTTGTGATGTTTTTAAGTGGTCATCATCTTAAATCTGTCCTCAGTTGTGTCATCAGTCATTCGATGCTCATCTTCATCACTGTTTTTATTATTCACTGCAACAGTTTTTCTGTTTCCATCTCACCTTCATCCTCGTCACTGAACATTTTTTTTTACATGTGTGTAATTTGATGTTCAGCTGTGATCTGGATACGATCTTGAATTTTGGCTGTTAGTTTTGTTAACATCTTTATCTTGGCTTGTGTTGGAGACTAGGAAGCTTAAAACTTGTCCTACTCTTTCTTGTCCAGATGGAAAACCAACAGAAGAGCCCGCGAAAGGCCGAGGTCGAGGATTTGGGGGTGAGAGCTCACTAACATTAGATCTCATCAGCACAAACCATTCGGCACTTTCATTTGCTTCATACACACTTGTAAAGACAAAGTTGTTGTTTTGTGTGTGTCTTTCGAACAAAACCAAAAATATATTTTACGTTACAATTTTAATTTTGAGTTCAAAGCTCATTTCTGACTGACAGCTGTGTCTGTGTATCGTCGTGAGCATAAATCTAAAGCTTTTTTGTCCTGTGGGATTCGTTGTTTGTGTCGAATATGTTTATTCTTCATCGGTTTTAGGCAGAATCTTATTTTTTGTGCTTATTTAACATTAAAATCTTTTTACTTTTTAAAGACGTTTAAGTCACAGTAGGTAGCTCACAGTTTCAAAATAAGCTGCTGTCTAATTCGTCACTTGCCCCAACATCTGAATCAACAAGAGGAGTTTTTGTGTCTGATGTTGCAGCGAGACAAACTCCATCTCCTGGTGATGGAGGCAGGGGCCGGGGTCTAAAGCCAGGTGGAAAAGGCCCATCACCTCCCGAGGAACCATTTGGAGGATTCAAGCTGAAACCTGTCCAGCTGAAGTTCATTAAGAAGCTTAAGGACATTGTGCTGCAGGAAGCTGAGTCCATCGGCTCCTCCGCGGTGTTTGAGTGCGAGGTCTCGCCTTCCACGGCCATCACTTCGTGGATGAAAGATGACAGCAACTTGCGTGAGAGCCCCAAGCACAAGTTTACGTCTGATGGCAAAGATCGCAAGTTGCACATTATTGATGTGCAGCTATCTGACACTGGAGAATACACGTGTGTGGCTAAGAATGCGGGCAAGGAAATAACATGCACAGCCAAGTTAATTGTTGAAGGTAAACGATTGTTTTAATCCAACATCAATTTTTAAAAACTTATTTGACATTCATGAAAACACTTTTAATCACCTTTTCCCCACAGAGCTGCCTGTGAAATGGTTGAAGGAACTGGAACCAGAGACAACATGCATTAAGGGTCAGCCAATGTACCTCACCTGTGAGCTGAACAAAGAACGGGACGTCATTTGGAAACGTAACGGTCAGGTTCTGAAAACAAAGGCCGGAAAAGTGGCCGTTAATGTAATTGGCATGCAGCATGCAGTGACCATCCAGAACTCCACCGATGAAGATGGCGGCGCCTACACCTGTGAGGTCGATGGACAGGAGGACGTCAAGACTACAACTAACGTCAAAGTTATTGGTAAGAAGTCTGCAGAGTATGGTAGCAATGAAACAAGATAAATACAGTCATTGTACCGTCCATCATTCAGGGTGAGTCAACCTACAAGCTGGATTGGTCCCAGGCTGAAACTGTCCCCCAACAGTTAAAAAACAATATGAAGGGCAGCTACCATGAACAGTAGAGCTTGTGTTTATGCACCATTTAAGGCCTAAGTTGATCCCTGTTTGAGTTGCCTTGTGCTGCACCAGAGAAAACAGACCATGGCACAACCAAAATTACTGTGACGGTGTGCAGTCTCATTGTTCTGGCAAAGATGGCTGCTCAAAGACGGGAACCCCTCGCCATCTTTAATCTGACCTTGATGCATCAAGATGGCAATAAAGCTGCACTAGGACGGTGTCAGTCTGCACACTCAAGCTCTCTTGCAGCCAATCTACCAATCCAGTTAACCAAAGATTTTCCCTAGTTACACAGAAGTCGTTGTCATATTTCTTTAGTGTGACTGAGGCATAAGAGTGTGTCTTGTTGAGCAGTTTTCCACTGTAGGAACAAATATAATGTGAACCCTTCCTCCTCAGAAACCATCAAAGACTGGCTGGTGAAGCCTCTGAGAGACCAGCATGTGAAACCAAAGGCAAAGGCCACCTTCAAGTGTGAGCTGTTCAAGGACACGCCCAACTGGAAGTGGTTCAAAGGAGAAAACGAGCTTACTCCCTCTGACAAGGTCGAGATCACTAAAGATGGAAAGGACATGACGCTCAGCATCGATAACTGCCAGCCTGATGATGTATCAGACTACACCATCCAGGTGGAGGATCGCAGATATACAGCCAAGCTGACACTTGGAGGTTGGTGTATCCACGCTGGGAAAGCATGAGGACCACGCTTTTCCAATCGCAAAGATTTCTAACTTTAACTTTCTTTGGCTGCTTTCAGAGCGTGAGGCTGAGATCCTGAAGCCACTCTCCAGTGTGGAGGTGGTTGAGAAGGAAGAGGCCAACTTTGACTCTGAGATATCAGAGGACGATGTGGCCGGTGAATGGAAGCTGAAAGGCCAGGTGTTGACTAGATCTCCGGTAAGATATTTAACAGTGCTTTGTCTCAGAGTAAATTATTGGAGATAAATATCTGAATTTCAGGAGCGGGACCACGCCTCCAAACATGCTCCGTCCAGTTCTCATCTATATAGGTTCCCCCAGTTCACCAGGCTGTTCCTTCTCGTTTCCGTGCCCCACCCTCCCTCCGCTTTTCAAGTCTTCACTTCTATTTAGTGCACGGGGATCTGCCAGGAGCCGTCGCCCCTTTGAGGCCTTCCCCAAACCGCAGCTCAGTTCATGTCCAAGCGTCACCTTTACCTACTAATGTGCTGTCAAACCTAAAATGAGGACGTGGGCCCAGCTAGTGAGATAGCAGCTAAACGTGGGCTCGTCGCAGGACTCAGGCCACTCGAAACCACAAATGAGAAGATCATATACTTCTGTGCTGTAGTAAATTTAGTAGCCTGCATGATTTGGGTTTATAGAAATGTGAATAGGGAAGTAGCACTCATGCCTCTTTGTTTTGCAGACCTGTGACATTAAAGCTGAAGGCAAAAAACGTTTCCTCACACTGAAAAACGTGCAGCTGGATCAGGCTGGTGAAGTGACATACCAGGCTCTGAACGCCGTCACCAGCGCTATGCTCACCGTCAAAGGTACGGATTTACCAAAGACAAAACTTCATCTGTTGCAACCTGCTGCATTTTGTTGGTCATGGAAAACTGTTGCAGAGCAAACACGGTAAGAGACGCTGTGGTTGTGTCTTTGTTTCTGTTATTAATTGCCAAATCGTTCGCACCTCTCAGAAATCGAAATGGGCTTTGTTGACCCGCTCAAGGACCTTTCTGTGCCTGAAAAGAAGCAGGCTAAGTTTGAGTGCACCATCACTAAGGACGTGTCAAAGGTCATATGGTTCAGGGGGACAGAGATTGTCACTCCAAGTCCTAAATATGAAATAATTGATGACGGAAAGAAGCACATGCTGATCATAAACAGCTGTGAGTTTGACGACGAGGCTCAGTACACGATCGAAGCGTTGGGTCAGAAATCAACGGCTCAGCTGATGGTGGAGGGTAAGTGGCAAAGAGAAGCGCCACGCTTCATGTTGTTCATGTTTCCTCTGTGAGCTCGTTCAGTGGCCAATGTCTGTCTGCGCTGACTCGATGTATTCCAGGCATGAGGCTGAGTTTTGTCCAGCCGCTTCAGGACCAAACGGTCAAAGAAGGTAACGCGGCACGCTTTGATCTCGAGCTGTCTCATGAGAACGTGCCAGTGGTCTGGTACCGAAACGAAGTCAAACTCCACGTGAGCCGAACGGTTCTCATTCACGTGGAAGGAAAGAGACACACTCTAGAAATGAGGACGCTGAGTCTAGATGATACCTGCCAAATTAAGGCAGAGGCTAAAGGCATTTACTCCATGGCCAAACTGACGGTCGTAGGTAACTGCGCTCCCTCGTTTCCTTTTCACTTCTGTTTCACAGTAGCGTGACTTACATGACTCACTTTTTGCATTTTCATATTGTATACTGCATTACAAGACTGCTCTTCACAGAGAAAAATTATGAAAATCTACAAATTATTTGTATTAAACCAAAACTTCCTGTCTGCTCCAGAGGGTGACCCCATCTTTGTGGTGAAGCTACAGGATTACTCAGCCACCGAGAAAGAAGAGGTGACCCTGGACTGTGAACTGAGCAAAGACGTCCCGGTGCTTTGGTACCACGAAGAGAAGGAAATCATCGCCTCCAAGATGGTCATCATGAGGTCAGAGGGCACGCGCAGGTCTCTGGTCCTGAAGAAAGTGGAACTGAGCGACAAAGGCAAATATGTATGTGACTGTGGAACAGACAAGACATCAGCCAACATCAATATTGAAGGTAAGCACGATGACATGATTGCCTAAATTCTTTTAAACATAAAAATCAGTTGAATCATAAATTAATCGTAAAGCTGTTTAAGATTTACAGGTTGCTAGGTCAAAATAAACCCGTAAAACGTTAAATGTTCAAGCCTTTCACTGCACAAGGAAACATGACTCCAAAGGGAGGTCCAGGCCTCGTCAGCCTAGTGAGCGACCTCGTAGCAACCTCACGTCTCTAGGAAAAAATGCACATCTCCACACCGGTCTGGGAATGACACATCGATGCCTGCAGTTCACATCAAAGACAGCAGCTTCTCTGCAAACACTCACTGAGCAGCAGTGAAAAAAGAGATGCAAAGAGCATTTAAAAGTTGTGCCTCAATGCTGAAATCACCACAACTTTAAAAATGAATGAAAAATAAAAACTTTGAAGGCGAACTTTTCATGGTGAGCTGTGGGCGAGTTTGCAGCCGAGTCTTCCATGGGAACTGCAGGAAACCATGGCAACGTGACCCAAAAATCACTCTGCAACCAGAATCCACATTTTCCCCTAGCGACTGACCGAGGCCGCCGAGGCTGTCTATGAGGACAGACTGATGGATTTACTTTCTTTAAATCAAATTAAAAAAGAACTTAAAATGAGAAATCCGAGGGAACAAACTGAAACTGATAGTTTCCAGTTCTTCCATTTTTTGTTGTTTAGCTGTAAAATCAGTCCTTTCTTCCAGAAGCAAAACAAACTGCATTTTCATATCATGACCCTTTTTCCCAAAAGCACGCGACATCAAAGTTGTTCGGCCGATTTATGGCGTGGAGTTGTTTGATGGAGAAACGGCTCGTTTCGAAGTGGAGATCTCTGAGGACGACGTCCACGGACAGTGGAAGCTGAACGGAGCGGTGCTCAGTCCGTCCTCTGTGAGTGCTTTGCTTCATCACAAGCGCCTCATTGGCAGCGCTCTCCATAACATGAAGCCAGTTTATCAGTGACTGTTTACGTCTTTGTTTAACAGGATGTGGACATCATCGAGGAAGGAGGCAAGCACACGCTGATCCTCTACAACTGCAAAGTGTCCATGACCGGCGAGGTGGCGTACTCTGCTGCTAACGCCAAGTGCTCCGCTAACCTCAAGGTCAAAGGTAAACCAGCCCACTGACCTCATCATATTTCATAAAAAACATTTAAAATCATTGTAACCTAAAAATGTGAAACTAAAAATGAGAGCGTCTCATAGAATAAGCCAGCGGGGGATCGCAGCAGTTCGATCAAACCTCCGTCTGAGCTTCACCTTCTCAGGTCTGACTTCTCATCAGACTTCATCTCCACTGAACAAAGACACCATATATAAAAACATCAATACTTTTTACTCTGTGTTGGTTACTGTCACAGTTCGTTATGACGAGAGGAATCCTCAAAAATGAACTATACTGATAATTACTTGTGATTATCTAAATTCAACAGGCTAAGTTTTTGCAAATATACGATAAACACCAGTTTTCTCACTGTTTTTCTTCAGAACTCCCGCTGAACTTCCTCACACCCATGACTGATGTTCAGGTCTATGAGAAGGATGATGTGAGGTTCGAGGTCGAGGTGTCGAGAACTCCAAAGACTTTCCGTTGGCTCAAAGGCTCACAGGAGCTGCAGAGCGATGAAAAGTACGAGGTGATCCAGGAGGGAAATTTGTACGTTCTGGTGATCCGATCGGCCGCCTACGATGACGAGGCAAAGTACATGTTTGAGGCCGAGGACAAGAGGACGACGGGCAAACTGGTTATACAAGGTAACGTCATGGTTGTATTCATTTTTTTTAAACTCCTTTGGCACCAGTGAAACCTTCAGAGAGTCAGGGCACATTATAATCATATGTTCACATTTAGATCAAATTATTATAGTTTTAAATTTGCCAAATAAACACTTCTGTCCAAACCTTTTTGATGAATTCAGTTTGGCAGATTTTTGCCTCTGCTTTGTCTTCTGGTTCGGTTCACTTTGAACTAGAGATGGCACGATACCACTTTTTCATGTCCGATACCGATACCATAAATTTGGATATCTGCCGATACCGATATGAATCCGATATAGTGTTTTTTAATCAATAAAACTGTTTTTTTAATATCTTGCTGCTTTTTGTATAAGTTCATACTCAAGTTTAAATAAACAACACTAAAGGTATTCTGTTATACCTGTATGCAAAAAATGCACTGCACCCAAAATATTTCATAGTTCAGCAAAACTGATCAATCTAATAAACTTAAACCTGCTCCATCCTCCCTATTCTGGTGTTTTAAAGAGTACTTAGCAGAAATATTAAGCAACCTAACTAATAGGGTTGCAAACTCCCAGCAAAAAAAAATAAAAAATAGGGAACCACCCCCCACCCACCTCATGATGCTTAATCGATGTAATCAACTGTAATTTGATGCAGTGTGAAAGAAAATGCACAGAAATAAATAATTTTTCAAGAATAATTAAATAGATTCAACATCTTTCTTCTACAGAACTGCAGACTGCACAGATGGTTCCCAAAGGAAAAAGTACTATAGCTTGCTAGGGTATATTAGACTTAATAGTTACTATATACAGTAATGGACTCCTATATATTTTACATCAGATTAAAACTTTGGGTGTAAGATTCAGATAATTATTTATTAAACTTAAAAGCATTTTAAATGAGAATAAAAAAGAAAAGCATGTCTTTGTGCCCCCTTTTCCCTGTTCATGCCCTATCGGCCCCCCTGGCTAAACTTTGCTAGATCCGCCCCTGCACAGTTACCAGCCGTCAGCTGCGTAGAAAAAGATCCTGGTGTAGAAAGTAATATTAAATCAATTCTAACAACAGCTTATCAAGGTTAAACGTGCTGCTGTTGTTCAGCCGCTGGTTTCCTCTTTTTGGCGCAAAGTGGGCCAAAAACAAAGAAGAGAGACGGACTCACGACAGAAAAGCCGATCAGCTGATCATTGATCAGTTTCATGATTGAAGTAGCAACAGGAGAGAGAGAGAGAGAGAGAGAGAGAGGTAGTCGTTCCATATATCGGTTGTTAAGCTTAACGCTGGAATGCTTTACAAACATTCAGAGATGAACTTACACACTTGCTTTACTTCTCTCTGGGAAAACTTCCTCGGAGATGAAATGCTGGTTTGAGGCTACAAATACACACAGCTGCTCTATCACCTGACGCATACTGCTGCGACGTGCTACGGTTAAGTTTTGTGAGGTGTTTTTTTGATATTTAATGGATCGGATTACATTTTTTATTTCTCTCCGATATCCGATCCAGTAATTTACGTCAGTATCGGACCGATACGTAATATCGGATCGTCCATCTGTACTTTGAACACAGCGCTGGTGCTCATTTTTGTTTGTTTGTGAGTCACAAATACAAATCTGCTGTGTTCTGCTTCTACTGAAAGTTAAATGTACCAATGTCTGATGTCTTCCTGCGGCAGGTATTCGCCTAGAGTTTGTCAAAGCGATCAAGGATGTGACAGTAAAGGAGCGTGAAACAGCTGAATTCAGCGTGGAGCTGTCACATGACAAGATCCCGGTGGTCTGGTACAAGAACGACGTCCGACTTCATCCCAGCAAAGTTGTTCACATGTCAGCACAGGCGAAGGTTCACACGCTGGCCTTCAAGGAAGTCATCATCGACGACACGTCCATGATCAAAGTAGAGGCCATGGACAAGAGCATGACCGCCATGCTCACTGTCATCGGTCAGTGCCTCCTTTCTAAAGCACATTGAAACAAATGACATAAAAACATAGGACCAGACGACAGGGCTTTAGAAAGAACAAACATTAAAGCAATCACAACTCATTCTGATTTAAAAGCCAAAGAAAAAGAAAACAGGTGTAAACAAAGCAAACAGAACAGGTGACAGCAAGCCACACCCACCAACATCCAAGAGTTCATCCTGTCAAACTGATTCAGACACGCTTCTCTGACGCCTGATTTTCATAATGAAAGTACGTTTCCCCACACAGAGGGTGACGCCTACTTCACCACTAAGCTGCAGAACTACACGGCAGTGGAGAGGGACGAGGTGAAGCTGGTCTGCGAGCTGAGCAAGGCTGTAGCTGATGTGAAATGGTTTAAGGATGGGAAGGAGATCACCCCCTCCAAGAACATCGCCATTGTCACCGATGGCAAGAAGCGCATCCTGATGGTGAGGAAGGCAGAGAAGGCCAACATCGGAGAGTACACCTGCGACTGCGGCTCAGACAAAACCACAGCTAAGCTCAACATTGAAGGTAAACCATGGATCTGATCAAACGCCTCAGACATTATATTTTTGTAATAGCTAACAATGTAAACGTCCCAGCTCTCATGCTTTATGCATGCTGCTTCTCTGGAATTCTCTGAACACGTTCAGTTTTTAGCTGTTGGTAAAAGTCCATGTAAATACAATCAGTCTGACCTTTGACCTGACAAACAGACAAACAGAAACCGAAGTGTTTGGTAATGAGCTGAGACGGTAATAAACGGATCATTTGGCATCTGTAGCCATCGTATCTGCATATGTGCTTTGTTAGTTACAGTTCAGCTGTTTGAAGACCTTTGATGTGAACATAAATGATGTTTTGTTCTGATAAGCACAGAGGTCACCAGGCTGACAGAGCTTTGTCAGCATTTCGTCCCCTCTCTGTAGAAATGTTGGAGAGAAGCACCGGTTGGGTTTCTTGGTGGATCCTCAGCTTTGTAAATTAGAGCCTCATCATTAGCGAAGTTAAATTGACTGCTTTAACAAACAGGCGCTCCACGGGTGAAGATGTTGCTGGTTTTTATAGCGATTTCTGTCCTTTTGCAGAGCGGGATATCAAAGTTGTCCGTCCGCTGTACAGTGTGGAGGTCACGGAGACAGAAACAGCCAAGTTTGAGACAGAGATTTCTGAGGAGGATGTCCATGGAAACTGGAAGCTGAAGGGAGAAGCTCTTCATCAGTCAGCTGTGAGTCTGCAGTGACCCGCCGGGCAGTCGGTTTCATATTCATCGCCACAAAGATGCGTTCAGCTGACTTTCATGTGCTCGTGTTTACCTCAGGATGTTGAGATTAAGGAGGAAGGAACCAGACACCTGCTGATCCTCTACAACGTCTGCATGGACATGGCAGGACCCGTTGACTTCTCTGCAGCCAACGCCAGATCCAGCGCCCAGCTCAGAGTCAAAGGTCAGAGGTCATTTTAGCCCTTATTTTTTAAACGATGGACAAAACGTCTCTGAAACGGAGGAAGCTCCGTGCCGTTTGGCTGAAGCACACGCAAACAGCAGCCCTGGTTTCTGTCACACACGGGTGTCGCATGTCTCTGTAAGTGTTCAGCCAATCAGGGCCTGTGGTTATTTTCACCACTTCAGTCTTTATCTGAAGGCAGGCTGCTCTCTGATTGGAGGAGCAGTAACCTGAAACACGAACCAGACCACAGGATCTCCAGCAAGTGCACGCCGGTTCATTTGTTGAAGGAGCTAACCATGTCTTTACCCTCAGCTCGGTCCATCACGCTGGTCCATCCTCTGAAGGACGTGACGGTGACGGCTGGAGAGACGGCCATCTTTGAGTGCGAGCTGTCGTACGAGGGCATCGCGGTGGAGTGGTTCCTGGGAGGGCAGAGGATGGAGGCCAGCGACCGGGTGAGTCTGACCACAGCAGCGCCCGCCTCTCCTGTAACTCGCTCCACACCGGAGAAACCGCTCACAGAGCTTTGCCTCCTTTTTAACAAAATGTTTCTCTGGAAGAATTCGCTCACTCGTAAAACTTCCACTTCACCACAAAAGAAGAAGCAAAAGAAATGGGACGACAGAAATAAAGAAAGTTAGCGTGGATCCAGTAAAACACTAAAAAAATAACAGAGCGTTACTTTTATTGAGCCTTGAGAATTTTAGCGATTTCCTGCAAAAAACCGAGTCGGTGCAAAAAGAAATGATTTCATAGTTTCTGTTGTGATCACACAGACAGCATTAATGAAATACTATCTTTGTGATAAGAAAGCTTTGCTTATATGTTTTGTATTTCTGTTCTCACATTTTTAACATTTTCACTCCAGATTTGGAAACTTTAACTTTGGTTAGAAAATCCGAGCATACAAACCTTTTTTAATGTGATTTAAAATGTGAGATGGGACCTTTTAGTGGAAACAGGCACAAACAGACCTGCACTGAGTCTGTCACACATCTGATTTTAAACAGTCGCCATCAGGACACGTTTACGGTCGCCGGGCTCTGATTTGTTCCTCTCTCTGAGCAACAATGCTGAGTTTTAAAAGAATTTCAAAATCTGAATCCCAGTTTGGATTATGAAGAAAAGACACGAGTTTTGTTTTGCAGATGAGGACAAGTTGTCTTTGTGATGTTTGATGTTTCTCTGTGTCTGCAGAGGCTGCAGCTAAAAATATCTGGGAGATAAACATGCGGCTCTTATCTGTAACTCTGACCCTCGAGTGTCGCCTCAGATTCTTTCATCTCCATTAAATAAACGAACGTTTCTCAGCAGGTCGAGATCATTTTGTGTTCCTGGTAGTTTCTAAACATATTACATGTGCTTGAATTAATAATCATGTTTTGCATTATAAGGAATGTATCAGTCAAACTAAATCTGCACTACTCGACCATTATTTGTTCGAACGAAGATTCCTCTAAGATGCTGTTTTCACTGTTTAACTGTTAGAGCACCAGATCCTCTCCCTGCTCACCGTTACTCATCGTCCTTTTGCGACTCTCTAATGTTATTTTTCTCTGAGAAAATCCTCAAAACACACCAAGTCCTGCCGTCTGAAGTTGCCTGTAGCTCTTCCTTTGTACTTCCTCTCCCATCACACAGTTTTTCTGTTTTCCAGCTTCCCTCTGTCACTGATATCTCAGATCTCATCTGTAAGTCAAAAGCTTCTACCCGGACCCCGTTCCTACAGTTTGGGTCAAAGCCTGTCTACCCTCTCTGCTTCCCCTCATATCTGCTCTCATCGGCTCCTCACTACCACTGGAGCTGTTCCTGCTCCCTTCAAAGCTGCGGTGATCACCCCAATACTGAAAAAAAAGCAGGGTTAGATCCCAGTAATTTTGATCATTTCCGTCTCCAATTGACCATTTCTATCAAAACTTCTTGAAAAGACAGTCGCCACACAGCTCCACTCATACTTCACTAATAATAATCTGTATGAACAGTTCCAGTCTGGTTTTCGTCCGTCCCACAGCACTGAAACTAATAAAAATACTCACTGATCTTCTCGTGGCAGCTGACTCTGGTTTACTCTCCATTCTTATTCTCCTCGATCTCACTTCTGCTTTTGATACTATCTCTCACTCAGTTCTCCTCAGTAGGCTAGCCTCCATCGGTCTCTCCCATACTCCACTAGCTTTAAATCGCACTCAGTTTATTCGACTTAAATCCTTCACTTCTCAGCCCTTTCCTCTGGTTGCAGGCGTGCAGGGATCTGTCCTGGGCCTCTTCTTTTCATTATCTACCGTCTTCCGCTTGGACACATTTTTTGTAAATACAATATTCAGTTTCACTGCTATGCCGATGACACCCAGCTGTATCTGTCCACTAAACCTGATTCTGCTCTCCCCCGTCCTCCCTCACTCCTGTTTAGCTGAACTAAATTCATGGTTCTCTTCCAATTTTCTCAAACTCAACAGTAACAAATCTGAGCTCCTCCTGGTCGGCACTAAACAAACACTGTCCACAACTAACAGCTTTTCTATTACAATCAATAATTCGCCGGTCTCCGTTTCCCCATGTGTGAAAAGTCTGCATGTCATCGGCGATGGTACTCGATCTTTTAACTCCCACATCAGTAACGTCTCTCGGTCTGCATATTTCCAACTCCGTAACCTTAATCGTCTCCGTCCTTTTCTCTCCCCACATGCCGCTGCCATCCTTGTTCATAGCCCGGTCACCTCCCAGATCGATTACAGCAACTCTCTTCTTTTTGGTCGTAGTCAAAAATCTGTCCATCAGCTTCAACGTGTCCAGAACTCTGCTGCTCGTATCATCACCAGGACTCCTTCTATGCACCACATCAGCCCTGCTCTGCAGCAGCTTCACTGGCTTCTGGTTAAATACTGCATCAATTTCAAGATACTTTTGTGCACATTCAAGGCTACCCATCATCTCTCGCCTTCATACCGCTCTGGTTCAGATCACCATCCCTTCCCCCCGGCTAGCCACCGTGGGGCGCAGGGCTTTCTGCTGCTCTGCCCCCATCATCCCTTCCTCCTGAGATAAGAAACATCACTTCCCTCCCTCTTTTTAAGTCCAGACTCAAACTTCCACATAAATGTTTCCATCCTGCTACTTTCATTTATTTTCTCCTTATTATTTTGTAAATTGTTATGTTTGTTGTTGTTATTGCTTGTGTACAGTGTCCTTGAGTGTTTCGAAAGGCGCTTTGCTAAATAAAACAATTATGATTATGATTATTATGATTATTATTCCATCCATCCATTCGCTTCCGCTTGTCACGGGGGGTGCTGGAGCCTATCCCAGCGGTCATAGGGCGAGAGGCGGGGTCCACCCTGGACAGGTCGCCAGTCTGTCGCGGGGCCGACACACAGGCACAGACAACCATTCACTCCCACATTCACACCTATGGGCAATTTGGATTCATCAATTAACCTATCCCCGCAAACTATTATTATTATTATTATTGATTAATTATGACGTTTTTTCAGAATTTAAAATTTTTGGATATTTTTGAACAGTGTTTTTTAGCAGGTGAGTGTCTGAACCCAAATAATTAATTAATAAAGCTTAATTATGAATTAAACATCACAAATGAGTTTTATTTAAAAACACAAAGGAGTTTAATTCATTGCTGGAGAAAATGGAAAAAGCAGCCCAGTGATAGAAACCTGCCTGTGTGTGAAAGAGAGCAGCTCGATCAGCTGAATAATAAATTAGTAAAGTGAAATTTATTCTGTTGATATGACCAAAGTTTTTCACTCATTTATAAAAACACATCTGCAGAAAATTCTTAAATATTTTATTATGATGTAGCTTCTCAAAGTGAATCAAGGCTGGAAGTTTGTGGACAATAAAAAATAAAAATGGTATTTTTCCCTGATTTATCAGTTTGACACTCGGAGTTATTCAGTCATCACTCAGACTCGCCGCCTGTTAACAAGTGAACCAGAATAAGAGTAATTATTATTTATAATGATTATTTAAGTGACCGTCCTGTATCTGTGTTCATGGTGACGCGTTCAGCTCGTGTTCGTGTGTAAGTGTAACGGTCGGTTTGTTTTCGGTTCCTGCAGGTGAAGACTCGGGTGGCGGGCCGAGTTCACACTTTGACCATCCGAGATGTGAACCTGTCGGAGGCCGGCGAGGTCAAACTTACTGCCAAGGACTTCCAGACTCAGGCTCAGCTTATCGTCAGAGGTACGGCACTCGCTCAGACCGGGCTCCGAGGATCGAGGACAAAGCATTTCTAACAGGAGGCTGTGGTTATCACCTGTTAACCACGTCTGTCTCTGTACCTTTAGAGCCACCGGTTGAGTTCACAAAGCCTCTGGAGGATCAGACGGTGGAGGAGGAAGCCACGGCCACTCTGGAGTGTGAGGTTTCCCGTGAGAATGCTGAGGTACGATGGTTCAGGGAGGGACAGGAGCTCAGAAAGACCAAGAAGTACGACACCATCGTGGACGGACGCAAGAGAGCTCTGATCATTCACGACTGCTCTCCTGAAGATGCCAAATTGTACACGTGTGATGCCAAAGACTTCAAGACTTCTTGTTTCCTGGAAGTTACACGTAAGGACCTTAACCAGGCTTTAATCTTTCAAATCTGCTGTCACACCTCCAGCTGAACATTAAAATAGTCTAAAATATGAATCATAGTGTAAAGCATAACTGTGCTCATGCTGTGGCCTTTTCCATTCACAGCTCCGTATGTTGAGTTTACAAAGCCTCTGCAGGATGTTGAGGTCAGAGAGAAGGAGTCTGCCAAGTTTGAATGTGAAGTTTCTCGTGAGTCTGCCAAGGTGAGCTCAGCAGGATGAAAACAGTCGCTGCTGTCGATCAGACTGAAACCGCTCTCACGCTCTCCACTAACCCTTGTGTCGTCATTTTTCAAGGTTCGCTGGTTCAAGGACGGTGGCGAGATCAGGAAAGGAAAGAAGTACGAGATCATTGCCAAGGGAGTCCAGAGAATCCTTATCATCCACAAGTCTGTGTTTGATGACGAAGCCGAGTACGAATGTGATGCGAGAACCTCCAAGACCTCTGGCATACTCACGGTCATCGGTGAGGAACATTATTCATCTATTTCAGGGGTAGGCAACTCCAGGCCTCGAGTGCCGGTGTCCTGGAGGTTTTAGATGGGTCCATGATCCATCACAGCTGATTTAAAGGGCTAAATGACTCCTCAGCATTTCTTGAAGTTCTCCAGAGGCCTGGTAATGAACTAACCATTTGATTCAGGTGTGTTAACCCAGGGTGCGATCTAAAACCTGCAGGACACCGGCACTCGAGGCCTGGAGTTGCCTACCCATGATCTATTTCATGTGTTTGATTCATGTTGAATTTCCAGTTTCACCAACCTTCCAATGAGAAAAAAAGTGACGTTTTTATTCATGTCAGCCACAGATGTTTGTTCTGCTGGAAAATAAAACATTGTTCACTGATGACGTTCAGCTTTCTAACCACTGCAGGAAATTTGTCTGCTGAAGAAATATTCTTGTAAAAACTATAAACATACAATTTTAGGCTTGACTTAATAGATGGATATTTCTCTGTAAATGAACTCCTGGTGCTCGTGTTTCCTTCAGAGGAGGCAGCCAGGTTTACAAAGAACCTGTCCAACGTGGAGGGAACAGAGACGAACACCGTGAAGATGATCTGCGAAGTGTCGAAGGCCGGCGCTGAGGTTACCTGGTATCGAGGGGACGAGGAGCTCCCAGAGGGAGGTCGCTACGAACAACAGACGGACGGACGCAAGAGGATCCTGATCATCCGGGACCTGAGGATGGAGGACGCTGGTGATTACAACTGCAGGCTGAGTCCCACCATCAGGACATCCGCCACGCTCAAACTCAACGGTAAAAAACGTCGCTTACTTTTTGATTTTATAGAAGAAACTGAAGTCACCAATTACCTATCCGAGTCATTATCTTTCTAAAGTATTTTCTTTGTAATGATTTCTAAAGCAATCTGAAGAGCAAAACAAAGAACGTGGAGAAATCCACTAATCCACCAAACCTTAACTCCGTCTTCTTCTCCTTTGCAGAACTGGCAGCTGAGTTCATCGCCCGGCCTCAAAACCAGGAAGTGGTGGAGGGCGAGAAGGCAGAGTTCTCCTGCTCTGTCTCCAAAGACACCTACGAAGTAAAATGGTTCAGAGGAGACAAAGAGATAGAAGCTGGAGACAAGTACGGCATCATCAGTGAAGGAAAACGAAGAGCTCTTATTGTGAAAAGCTGTGAGCTGAAGGACGAGGGAGGCTACACTGCACACATTGGCACTGTTAAAGCCGTGGCAGATCTGCTAGTGATCGGTAAGACACTTATTGTCTTTGTCATATCTTATTACAGATTTCAGAACGCAGGTTTGGTTTTATTAAGTTTGAATTCTGTTTTAGAAAAACTGAGGATCATAACTCCGATCAAAGACACCGAGGTGAAGGAGGGAGGCGAGATTGTGTTTAACTGCGAGACCAACACGGAAGGAGCGAAGGCCAAGTGGCTGAAGAATGAGGAGACCATTTTTGAGAGCAGCAAGTACATGATGGCTCAAAGGGACAACGTCTTCTCTCTGAGGATCAGAGACGCCCAGAAGGCTGATGAGGCCGTCTATACCGTCAGCCTGACCAATCACAGAGGAGAGCTCGCCAAGTGCACTGCCAGCGCTAAAGTGGCAGGTGAGTGGGCAGTAACAGTATCTGAGTGAAGTTACAGGCTGGATTTGACTCTTTAATGAAACCAGGGCCAGTTTGCTGAGTGCTGAGTGCTTTTTTAGTTGTTCCTGTGACTCTACTGTACACACAGCCTTATTTCATTATCTGTATATGGCTCACAGTAATGTTGAAACATATTTAGGAGTTTATACAACGGCTGTCTCCATTATGTTTAATATTATAGCATCTTTTTGGCAGGTCAGTGTCCTAAACCTTTTCTCAGTAATCGCAGACGTGACTCTGAAAGACAGATGGATGTGTCAGCTTTGTTATAAAGCAAAGAAAGCTGAAAATCATCTGAAGAATTCAGAATAACTGAAGTTCTGTTTCTTCCAAGAGTATCAGTACGTTTGATCTAAAGCAGCCGTTTCTTGCTCAGTGACTTTGTTGCACGTCCTCCTTTGTTTCTTTACGTTCACCCTGAAATCATTTGGTCCTCCACAGAGGAGAAACTGAGGTTCTTGGAGCCCATCGAGGACAATGAGACTCAGGAGAAGAAGACCATCAGCTTCGTCTGTAAGGTGAACAGGCCCGGGGCGACGGTGAGGTGGCTGAAGGCTGGTCAGGAGGTGACACTCAGCAAACGCATCGTCTACAGAGTCGATGGCCTGAAGCACAGCCTGACCATTAAGGACTGCATCATGGAAGACGAGGGCGAGTACACGGCCGTGGTCGGAGATGACAAATGTGCAGCTGAGCTGATCATTAGCGAGGCACCCACAGACTTCACGGCACAGCTCAAAGACCAGACCATTACAGAGTTCGAGGATGCAGAGTTCACTTGCAAGCTGAGCAAGGAGAAGGCTTCCGTCAAGTGGTACAGGGAAGGACGAGAGATTCGAGCGGGCCCCAGGTATGACAGATCTGCGTCTGCTGTTGTTTCGATCCAAAGGAACACAAATCAAATGCTAATCAACCAAGAAAATATTCAGAAAGTTAAAATTTGGGATACGTGGTCATGACAGAGGATTACAAAGCCTAAAGCTTCTGGGACCTTGTGTTACCTTTGATTTAAAATAAAGTGCAGTGGTGTACAGAGGCAAAATTACACAACTGATGCTATTATCTAAGTCTTATAGTATCATGACTGTACCAAGTTCCTGATGTTTGTTGTGTTTTTACAGATATCAAATGGAAAAAGAAGGAAAGACGTGCAGACTGATCATTAAGGTGTGCAGGCCTGATGACGAGTGTGAATACGCCTGTGGTGCGGATGAGAGGAGGACAAGAGCGAGGCTCTTTGTTGAAGGTGAGATGTTTGTTTCTTTTTGTCTTCAAAAGCAAAGATTTATTCGACGAATCTTCTTGTGAGATGTGTTTTTATGTTGCGCAGAGACCCCAGTGGAAATCATCAGACCACCTCAGGACGTGTTCGAACCTCCGGGTTCAGACATCGTGTTCGAGGTGGAGCTCAACAAAGACAGGGTGGAGGTGAAGTGGATGAGGAACAACATGATCATTGTCCAGGGAGACAAATACCAGATGATCAGCGAGGGTAAAGTCCACAGACTGCAGGTCTGTGAAATTAGACCCAGAGATCAGGGAGAGTACAGGATCGTGGCCAAAGACAAGGATGCCCGGGCCAAGCTGGAGCTGGCAGGTGAGTCAACTTCACATGCAAACAGGAAGTGAAACGCATTTCAAGAAATGTTAAAGAAATCACTGATTTAACAGACAACTTTTAGAAAGTTGTCGTTTCAACAAACGAATCTTTTCTTGACACTTTATGAAGCATCCAAGTTGTTTTGGGAATATAGTTGTAGATGCAAAGCATAACAAGCAGTTTTATTTTAAGGTAATATCCACCAGTTTGGACTGCTCTGTGTTATGCAGGGCGAATTAAACAGTACAAATTTCTCCTCTGTCTCTCCTGCAGCTGTTCCAAAGATTAAAACCACCGACCAGAACCTGGTGACAGATGCCGGTAAACCCTTTGTCATGACTGTGCCTTATGACGCGTACCCTCGTGCTGATGCCGAGTGGTTTTTTGAAGGCACCAGTCTTCCTGTCCAGAATATTGACACCTCTTTGGACAAGACCGAGTACCGCCTGAAGAGCCCTGCCAAGGAGGACCAGGGCCGGTACAAGGTGGTAATTAAGAACAAGCATGGTGAGGGTGAAGCCTTTATCAACCTGGATGTGATTGGTGAGTCTGGAGGGTAAATTCGAGTCATGTGATCAGATAACTGCTCAGTCCTCTGTCTGAGGATATCACCAGAGTTTCTGAGTGTTGTCCTGGTGGTTTTCCAGATGTACCGGGACCCATAAAGAACCTGAGAGTGGTTGACACTGTTGATGGCGAGGTCAGTTTGGCCTGGGAGGAACCTGAGAATGACGGTGGCAGCAAGATTATCGCCTATGTTGTAGAAAGACGGGATGTGAAGCGCAAGACCTGGACTGTGGCTACAGACCGTGCTGACACTCCAGAGTACTGCGTCAGTGGCCTGCAGAAGGAATCCTTTTACCTCTTCAGAGTCTGTGCTCGAAACAGAGTTGGCAGCGGACCCGCTGTTGCAACCGAAGATGCCGTCCAGGCCAAAAGCAAGTTTGGTAAGCAACACCCCGAGATCCCCGCTCCACCAATCCTAACCCCATCTCCACTCTCGTCCTAATCATGTCCGTCACATTTTTGTTTCCTAACTTTAGATGTTCCAGATGCTCCTGAAAATGTTGCAGTAGAGTCAGTGAACAAGTTTGGTGCCACCATCACTTGGGAGCCCCCCAAGTTTGACGGTGGCTCTGAGATCACTGCTTATGTGATTGAGCTCCGTGACAGAACATCTGTTAAGTGGGAGGCAGCCTTAGTCTGTGCTGCCGATGACCGCTTGGCTATGCTGAACGACGTGGTGGAGTACAAGGAGTACATCTTTAGAGTCCGAGCAGAGAACAAGGCTGGCATCGGCAGGCCCAGTGCTGCCACCAACCCCGTCAAGATCATGGATCCCATCGGTGAGCTCACTCTCAATGTTTCTATCGAAGTCCTGTGTAGAAATATCAAACAGTCTGATTTTGCTCATGTCTTGTGCCCACAGAGAGGCCGAGCCCACCTCTGAACCTGAACTTTAGTGACCAAATCAAGACAGCAGTCACGTTGACCTGGGAGACGCCCATAAACAACGGTGGCAGCATGATTACAGGATACATCATTGAGAAATGTGAGGACGGCTCTGACAAGTGGCTCCGCTGCAACGCCAGACTGTGTCCTGACCTCTCCTACCGGGTATGCAGCCAACCTGAAGAGTCTGCCTTTATTCTGATTTAACCTCAGCGCAGTTACATTTTTCTTCCTGGTCTGGATTGTTTTGTTGTTTTCTTCAGGTGTCTGGACTAAAACCTGGTCAGAAGTACCTCTACAGAGTTTGCGCTGAGAATGCCGCTGGTGTCTCCGATCCAGCCGAGCAGCTGGGACCACTGCTTGCCGATGATCCTCATGGTGCGTGCAACAAGCATAAACTCAACCAACCACTTCTTCTTTATAAATCCAAGTAGTTCACTGGATGGCAGTGTGCTTTCACAACCAAATGTTTCTCTCTTGGCAGTTGGTCCAACCTTTGATCTGAGTGGCTTCAGGAAAGGCCTGGAGGTGACTGTTCCTCAGCCTCTAACAATTAGAGTTCCCATTACTGGATACCCAACCCCTGTGGCCAAGTGGACCTTTGGCGAGAAGGAGCTGACCCCAGAAGATGAGCGTGTCTCCATGGTGACGAAGCCTACGTACACGGAACTGACGATATCTCCTAGTGTTCGTCCAGACAAAGGCATCTACACCCTGCAGCTGGAGAACGACGTATCCTCTGTCTCTGGAGATATTGATGTCAACGTCATCGGTAAGAACCCATGACCATGTGATCAAGTTTAGCAATGATGGTGCTTATTTTAATAGACAGCTCATTTTATTGTGGTACAGAGACGTCTGTTACCCCCAAATCATCTAGAAACAAACCCAAAAGAAGAAAACTGATGGAAGTCTTTTTCGTCTTATTTTCCCAGCATGCCCCAGTGCTCCGAAGGACTTCAAAGTGGCTGAAGTGACCCGTCAGCATGTCCACTTGATGTGGGAGGCACCTGAACATGATGGAGGAAGTCCAGTGACACACTATCAGATTGAGAAGAGAGAAGTTTCTCGCAAGACATGGGCCAAGGTACTTTCAGCTCATTTCAGTAATGTCATCTTTGGCGCTGTACGTAATAAAAATATTTCAGCTCATCACAAAATGTAAACTGAGTGAATTACCTGGTTTTGTGTGAAAAAGTAACCGCCTTCTAAAAATAATACATGAATGTGCAGCTCCTTTCTGAGCTACCAAAGAAAAGTTTTAGAGGTTTACAGATGGCGCAAAATGCAGCTGCTTGCATTTGAACTAAAACTGGAAAATCTGAGCACATTCCAGCAGATTCTAAGGTCCTGCTGCTCACCTACAAGGCTTTCACTGGTTTGGCACCTTCATACCTCTCTGACCTTTTGAACCTTTATGTTTCATCTCGTGCGCTCCGATCTCAGGACTCTGGCCTTCCAAAGGTTCCTAGAGCCAGAAAAAAGACAGTCGGGGAGTGTGCTTTTTCTTTTCGTGCCCCATTTTTGTGGAACAACCTCCCTCAAGATATTAGGCAGGCTGCTCTGTGGAGGGTTTTAAAGCTAAGTTGAAGACACACTTGTTCAGCCTATCCTACACGTCTTAATTCTTTGCCTATTAGTTTTTTAAATGTTTATCGTTTTTAACTCTTATTATGTTTTTAACTTGTGTTGCTGTGTATCACTTTTATTTATTTATCTCTTTATTTTCAAATCGCTGTACAGCACTTTGTTTGAAAGCGCTTTATAAATAAAGTTATTGTTATTGTTAGCAGCAGTGTTATTAGGTTTCAGGGCCTGGCTCAAACATGGCACGTGACATGTTGGCTTTTTTATTTTTTAAAACAGAAAACATCACTTCCACAGTGTGAAATAATGTTCACAGACCCAGAAGTCTACCCAGGTCTGAGTTTATTTGCTCAGCAGTGACAGTGACATTTTTCCAGGTGGCTGCTGGCGTCCTTGACCTGGAGCACACGGTAACAGACGTGATTGAAGGAAAGGAGTATCTGTTCAGCGTCTCTGCATGCAACAAGTGCGGACCTGGAGAGCCAGCCTACATCGATGAGCCCATCAATGTCTCTTCTCCTGCAAGTGAGTGTTTTTACACTTCATGTGAAATTAATTGTCTTTGAGTGGAGAAACTGACAGATAACTAGAATCTCACCTGTTTGACATTCATGTATTTTCTCCTGCAGCTGTACCTGATCCACCTGAGAACCTTAAGTGGCGCGATAAGAGTGCCAAGTCCATTTTCCTGTCCTGGGAGCCTCCAAAATACGATGGTGGTGCCCATATTAAAGGCTACGTGGTGGACAAGTGCCAGCGTGGTACAGACAAGTGGGAACCCTGCGGTGATCCCATCCCTGAACTCAAGTAAGATTTAAGAACTTGTAACTGCCGGTTAAGTTTTTTGGGCCACACGTTATTAGTGTCCTGTCTTTATTTTGGTACAGCTGGATATATTATATGATTTGAACTCACAGGTTCCAGGTTACCGGCCTGGTCGAGGGCCAGTGGTACGCCTACAGAGTCAGAGCTTTTAACAAGCTGGGAGCCAGCCGACCTTGCAGGGCTACCGATGAGATCCAAGCTGTGGACGCTAAGGGTAGGACGGGTTGTGCTCTTCCAGACAGTCACATGACGCTGTAGCCACATACTGCACAAAAAGTGCAGCAGTATAATTTATTTTTGTAATGGATTCTGCAGACTCACTCAGAAATGTGCAGCATCTCTCAGTGATACAGGAACAAATCTTTCTTATGACAAATAAAAGAAGAAGTGAGAATGTATGGATTTTAAGGATATTACCATCAAGGTTTCAGGCATAGTTGTGATAATATAATATAAGATACATTTCATTTCTCCAAAAGGTGGAAAATCATTTGTTAAAGCAGAACAATTTTATAACTAATTGGCTTAAATAAGCAGAATTATATATAGTTCAGTCAAATAAAATGCGGTATGGCATATATCTGCCGAGAATAGAGTGCCCCTATTGTCACTATACAGTGACACAGTTTTGCAGCACTATATACACATGAACAGTATTTAGAAAAAAGGAAAATATATATATATTTAATGTACAAATATACAAATCTGGGGAAAAGAGGAATTAAATACATAAATAAATGGTGTTATGTATTTACAGTTTGGGTTATTGCATGTAAACTTAAATATTGGACAGTTGTGAGTTATTGAGGGGAAACTGAAATGAACATATATTTATATAAGCACAAATTGAAATGAAACACAGTAATGAGGTTGGGACTACTGTGACTATGTTTACAAATTCCTACAGAACCTCCTGAGATCCAGCTCGATGTGAAGTTGCTGGCTGGTTTAACCACCAGAGCTGGCAGCAAGATTGAGCTTCCTGCAGATGTGAAAGGGAAGCCCGATCCCCGGGTGAAGTGGACCAAAGCCGACGTGGTCCTGCGGGCTGATAACCGCATTGCCATCGACACCCAGCCAGGACACTCGAAGGTTTCCATTGACAACACCACCAGAGGAGACACCTCCACCTACATCATTGAGGCAGTCAATGCCTGTGGACGAGCCACTGCCACTATTGATGTCAACATCCTGGGTACAAAAGCTGATTTCTTATCGTAGAAGACAAATGATAGCTGTGATGGCAATGAAAACATGAAAGTAAACTTCCTTTACTGTAGAAATCCTAGAGTTCCTTACAGCTACAGGATTTTCATGCTACCAGGTGATTTTAGGTTAGTCAGAAAATGGGAAAAACATCTCCTTTTTTGATTAAAGATATGAAAATAATCTTAGCATAACATACTGGACAGACCATTTTATAGGGTTATCCTATATCGCCGAGCCTGCTAAGCAGTTGTGGCACCTCCAGATGTCTTGCATTACCATTATCTTGGTTATGATTTTAATTTTGGCCCCTCCTCTTTAGATAAACCGGGCCCTCCAGCTGCTTTAGATATCTCTGAAATCACCAACGAATCCTGCGTCCTGGCCTGGAACCCTCCCAGAGATGATGGTGGGTCTCCCATCACCAACTACATTGTGGAAAGTCGTCAGACTGACAAGGAGGAGTGGGTCAAGCTGTCAGCCACGGTGAAGCACACCACCTTCAAGGCCACCAAGCTCACAGCATTGAAAGAGTACATTTTCAGGGTCAGTGCTGAGAACCAGTATGGCATTGGTGAACCTGCAGAGCATGTGCCAATCACTGCCAAGTATTCCTTCGGTACGTTGTTTTATACTACTCTCCGGTGATTTATTTCCAGCCTGTGCAGGTGAACCGTAGATAAATCCTCTTATTTTTCATCTGTTTCAGATCCTCCGGGTCCTCCAACCAGAATCACTCCCTCTGACATCGCCAAGGACGCTGTCACTCTGACCTGGTTAGAGCCTGACGAGGATGGCGGTAGCCCCATCACTGGATTCTGGATTGAGAAGTTAGATCCGGAGAGTGACAAGTGGATCAGATGTAACAAACTGCCCATCACGGACACAACATTCAGGTAACTATGTACCTGAAGGTACAAGTGGCAGGAGTGATGGTGAAAGTTCTTCAGCTAACAGTGTGGACCATTTTTTGTCAAGTATGTTTCTAACTTTGAATTTTGGGCTGCAGGGTAAAGGGTCTCACCGCCAAGAAGAAGTACCGCTTCCGTGTTCTGGCTGAAAATCTAGCTGGACCTGGAAACCCAAGTGCAGAGACTGATCCCATCCTCATCAAAGATCCTATTGGTATGTCACATGTCAGTCAATGTACTTAGGCTGAGTCAGATGCTGTGGTATCAAGATTATAATTTCCTTATTGCAAAGCATCTCACAAAGATCAGGAAATAAAAGTATTCATATAACTCTTCTTCAGATCCTCCATGGGCTCCTGGTAAACCTGTCATCAGGGACATTGCCAAGACCTCAGCCCTGTTAGGATGGACTCGTCCAGAGCACGATGGTGGGGCTAAGATTGAAGGCTACATCATTGAGTTCCAGAAGGCTGGAAGCGAGGAATGGATCAAGATTGCAGAGGATGTTCCTCAGACTGAGCATCAGCTGAAGGGCCTAATAGAAAAGCAAGAATACTCTTTCAGAGTCAGGGCCGTCAATAAGGCTGGTGAGAGCGAACCCAGTGAGCCCAGCGACCCCGTGGTCTGCAAGGAGAGACTCTGTAAGTTGATACCAGTGTGAGCAGTGGGCAGCAAATGACGTCTGTAGAGGTTATACAGGGAGTGCAGAATTATTAGGCAAGTTGTATTTTTGAGGAATAATTTTATTATTGAACAACAACCATGTTCTCAATGAACCCAAAAAACTCATTAATATCAAAGCTGAATGTTTTTGGAAGTAGTTTTTAGTTTGTTTTTAGTTTTAGCTATTTTAGGGGGATATCTGTGTGTGCAGGTGACTATTACTGTGCATAATTATTAGGCAACTTAACAAAAAACAAATATATACCCATTTCAATTATTTATTTTTACCAGTGAAACCAATATAACATCTCCACATTCACAAATATACATTTCTGACATTCAAAAACAAAACAAAAACAAATCAGCGACCAATATAGCCACCTTTCTTTGCAAGGACACTCAAAAGCCTGCCATCCATGGATTCTGTCAGTGCTTTGATCTCTTCACCATCAACATTGCGTGCAGCAGCAACCACAGCCTCCCAGACACTGTTCAGAGAGGTGTACTGTTTTCCCTCCTTGTAAATCTCACATTTGATGATGGACCACAGGTTCTCAATGGGGTTCAGATCAGGTGAACAAGGAGGCCATGTCATTAGTTTTTCTTCTTTTATACCCTTTCTTGCCAGCCACGCTGTGGAGTACTTGGACGGGTGTGATGGAGCATTGTCCTGCATGAAAATCATGTTTTTCTTGAAGGATGCAGACTTCTTCCTGTACCACTGCTTGAAGAAGGTGTCTTCCAGAAACTGGCAGTAGGACTGGGAGTTGTGCTTGACTCCATCCTCAACCCGAAAAGGCCCCACAAGCTCATCTTTGATGATACCAGCCCAAACCAGTACTCCACCTCCACCTTGCTGGCGTCTGAGTCGGACTGGAGCTCTCTGCCCTTTACCAATCCAGCCACGGGCCCATCCATCTGGCCCATCAAGACTCACTCTCATTTCATCAGTCCATAAAACCTTAGAAAAACCAGTCTTGAGATATTTCTTGGCCCAGTCTTGACGTTTCAGCTTGTGTGTCTTGTTCAGTGGTGGCCGTCTTTCAGCCTTTCTTACCTTGGCCATGTCTCTGAGTATTGCACACCTTGTGCTTTTGGGCACTCCAGTGATGTTGCAGCTCTGAAATATGGCCAAACTGGTGGCAAGTGGCATCTTGGCAGCTGCACGCTTGACTTTTCTCAGTTCATGGGCAGTTATTTTGCGCCTTGGTTTTTCCACACGCTTCTTGCGACCCTGTTGACTATTTTGAATGAAACGCTTGATTGTTCGATGATCACGCTTCAGAAGCTTTGCAATTTTGAGACTGCTGCATCCCTCTGCAAGATATCTCACTATTTTTGACTTTTCTGAGCCTGTCAAGTCCTTCTTTTGACCCATTTTGCCAAAGGAAAGGAAGTTGCCTAATAATTATGCACACCTGATATAGGGTGTTGATATCATTAGACCACACCCCTTCTCATTACAGAGATGCACATCACCTAATATGCTTAATTGGTAGTAGGCTTTCGAGCCTATACAGCTTGGAGTAAGACAACATGCATGAAGAGGATGATGTGGACAAAATACTCATTTGCCTAATAATTCTGCACTCCCTGTAGACTATAAAATATAAGCTATCAAGAGTTGTTTTCATTTGGAAAACCATACGACCTTGAATTTAATTTTTTAAATAAAAGTCTTTGTGTTTGCTTCAATAGATCCTCCATCAGCTCCTCAGTGGCTGGAGGTGGCGAACATCACCAAAATTAACGCAGACCTAAAGTGGCAGCCTCCCAGCAGTGATGGCGGCTCACCCATCACCAACTACGTGGTTGAAAAGAGGGACGTGAGGCGGAAGGCGTGGCAGACTGTCGATACCACCGTCAAGGAACAGAAGTATACGGTTACCCCTCTCAACGAAGGATCGCTGTATGTGTTCCGGGTTGCTGCAGAGAATGCCGTTGGGATGGGTGAATTTTGCGAGCTGGAGGATGCCGTTCTTGCCAAGGACACTTTTAGTGAGTTTTTTAAGTCAGCATTGGTCTTCCCCTTTTAATTTATTTCTTTGTGAAACCCAAGGAACCACTATCTCTACGTGTTAATGCTTTTCACTTTTTCTCCAGCAACTCCTGGACCTCCTTATGCACTGACAGTGGTGGAAGTCACCAAGAGACATGTGGAGCTGAAGTGGGAACCTCCCAATAGCGATGGTGGAAGACCAATAACAAAGTAAGGCAAACTGCTGTAAAGCCATTCAGACGAGAACAATTATAGGACACTTTTTGGTGGGTTTTTTCCATAAAGCAGCGCATTCAGGCTTTCAGTAAGAGAACTCTAAATTGAGACAAAAGACGTGGTTTATCTCATACTGTTCCAGAGCTGTACTTGACAAACACCATCTGCCTAACAGGTATGTGATTGAGAAGAAAGAAAAGGTGGGAACTCGCTGGCTGAAGTGCTGCAAAACTCCGGACAGAAAGACTCAGTTCAAGGTAACGGATGTTGATGAAGGTTCAGAAGTGCAGTTCCAGGTCAGAGCTGAGAACGAGGCTGGAGTTGGAGATCCAAGTGAACCCACCGTGATTCTCACCATTGAAGATCCAACCAGTAAGATACTTTTAACTGTATTTCTTTATTCTTTTGGTGCTCAGTGTATTTAAGCAGGGATATCCCCCCAAAATAACCCCAACAATAATAAAATAAGGACAAAAAGTTGTTGACTTTCTGCAGATAAATGCATGAAACCTCCTTCCTCTCCAGGTGCACCATCACCTCCACTTGAAGTGGTCATCCCTGATGCCAGCAGGGAGCACATCAATGTCACCTGGAAGCCTCCGGTCAAGGACGGGGGTTGTCCTGTCACTGGGTACCATGTGGAGGTGGCAGAAGCCCGTCCAGAACTAAAGTGGCTCAGGGTCAACAGCAGACCCATCAAGGAGCTAAAGTTCAGGATAGATGATGGAATCAAACCTGAGAAAAAGTATGTCATTAGGGTTCGGGCCATCAACTCTGTCGGAGTCAGTGATCCCTCTGATGTCTCTGATAAGGTCGCCACCAAAGATCCTGACTGTAAGCAAGGATGAAATTCAACTTTAGAACTTCAGAAGAAGTGAACTTAAAGCACCGATAATACAAATCTAAGTAATAATCCTGTGTTCTTCTCACAAGGTGCTCCAACCATGGATTTGGAAGCAAAGGACGTGATAGTGGTTGAAGGTGAGAAGCTGCACCTGAATGTTCCCTACAGGGCAATCCCGACACCCAAGATGGTTTGGCAGAAGGACACTGTGGAGTGTAAGGCCGGTGACCGGCTCTCCCTGACAGTGGAGATGAACAGCGCCCACCTGGAGCTGCTCAAGTGCACCCGCGGTGATGCTGGCGCCTATGCCATCACTCTGGAAAACAGTCTGGGAACTGCCACTGGAACCGTCAATGTCAAAGTCATCGGTAAGGCGATTCGATGCTTAGGACATATAACGCTGTTAATATGCCGTTCAGCAATGGTGTCCTCTGTAAACCAAATTTAAAGTTTACCACCAACAATTTCCAAGTTTGGATTTAGATCCATTCTTAGTCTGAAAGTCCTCAAGCAGACTCACTATTTCTTTTTTAATCAGACACAGACACTCTGCAGTAATCTTCTTAAACAGTTTTGCTTCTTTCCCAAACCGTGTAGGACTCCCTGGTCAGTGTAAAACGATCACCTCCAGTGACGTCACCAAGAACAGCTGCAAGGTCAGCTGGGAAGCTCCAGAGGATGATGGCGGCACCCCCATTGTCAGCTATACCCTGGAGCGCCGTGAAGCGTCCAAAAAGACTTACATGCCCGTTATGTCGGGAGAAAATGTCCTAACAAGTACTGTCAAAGATCTCTTTGTCAACTGTGAGTACTACTTCAGGGTGAAAGCTGTCAACAAGGTCGGAGCGGGAGAATATCTGGAGTTACAAAACCCGGTCATTATAGAGGAAATAAAACGTAAGTTTCATTTTATGTTCAACAACTGAAATCTGTTTTATTGCTTTGAGCATTAACATTACCATTTCAGATAAAGTTTAGTCTGAAAAAGCACATAAATACTTTCCAAAGTATGCTGCAAGGGAAAAGAACATTGGAATGGACTGAAAATGAAATGATCTTCATAAACTGTCCCATCAATACAAAAATGAGGACCGATTTAGTCAGGTGATTCTGATACAGGACAACTGACAGGGGGTCCAAGCAGATCAAGTGTAACTCCTAAAATATGAGGCATAAACAACTGGAACATCAAAACATCAGACATTGACTCTGTTGTTAATATTGATTGCACAGAGAAACCAGACCCACCCATCCAAGTGGAGGCTCATGACCCAACGTCCAAGTCCATCACAGTCACCTGGAAGGCTCCAGACTACGATGGCGGCTGTCCCATCCAGGGCTACATCATAGAGAAGATCGAGAAGGACGGCGACCGCTACGAGAGGGTCACACCAAGCCTGGTCCCTGGTTTCTCCTACGTGGTGATGGGCCTAAAGGAGGACATGGAGTACCAGTTCAGGGTCAGAGCTGAGAATGCTGCCGGAGTCAGCGAGCCGTCACGCAGCTCACAGCCCATCAAGGCTGCAGACCCTGTTGGTGTGTGAAAGTCAAATGCGCTAACATCAGTAACTGTCACAAGTAAATGTGTATTTATGTTAGAGCTAACATGTCAAAATCGTTCATTGCTTGCAGAAAAACCCAAGGTCACCCTGCACGCCCGTGTTCAATCTGGGCTCTGCATCAAGAAAGGTGAGGAAATCTGCATTGACGCCTACATCTCTGGCTCCCCATATCCCAAAGTCACCTGGCTGAGAAATGATGAGGATGTCACCAAAGAGCCCACCAAGAAGTTCATTCCTGTTATCAAGAAGAAGAAGACCAAAGCCAGGGTTTGTGTCTTCACTGAGACATCTGAAAGTCCTGAATGTTTCAAGTGTTTCAACCTTTCTGATTTCTTGCTGCAGGTTCCAGAACCAGAGGAGGAGTTTGTGACTCCCCTGCGTGAGCGTCTGGGTATAGACCAGACCAAGAAGGGACAATCTGCACTGATGATCCGTGATGCCGTCAGAACCGATCACGGCAGCTTCACTATCAAGGTGGAAAACACACATGGTGTTGCCACCGCTTCCTGCGTCGTCAACGTCCTAGGTAATAAAGTTTACCGATTAACTGGAGGCCACATGATTATATTTCATAACTGGTATATTCACACAATTAAAAGCGTCTTTGAGCTTCTCCATTATATGCAAGGAATCACAACAGATCCACATATTTAACTTTGGCACAGTGTTTCTGACATAAGCCTACCTGGGATTCTTTCTTCTCCCAAGTTTGATTCAGAAATTGAGTTCAGTTCAGATTTTTTTCTTATAGAACCAATTCTTAACAACAGTCGGCTCAAACCACCTTTCAGGTAGGGAGTGCAATATCAAAGAGAAAACCTCAACAATCTTGATTAGGCAAACATGTTTTCTACAGAGCCGCTAGCAGAGTTAAACAATTATTCATTTCCAAAATGCCGTTGAGATTAAACATTGGCTTGACTGTCTTGTATTGCAGACAAACCTGGTGCTCCGATTAACTTCACCTTTGATGAGATCAGGAACACGTCGGTCATCTGTAACTGGGAGCCTCCTGAGGATGATGGTGGCAGCGAGATCCTGAACTACATTCTGGAGAAGAAAGACAACAAGAAGGACGAGACTGGCTGGATCACCGTCACTTCTACCCTGAAGGGCACCAGCTGCCCCGTCACCAAGCTCATCGAAGGGAAGGAGTACATCTTCAGAGTCACTGCTGAAAACAAGTACGGCTGTGGTCCACCGTGCATCTCCGAACCACTCGTCGCCAAGAACCAGTTCAGTGAGTAAAGGCATAAAAATAATAAAGACTGTAATGACTGATAACAATCAGCTGTAAAAAAAACAAAACAAGCAAACTTCAAAAGTAATTACACCTTCTTTTTTATGTAATTTAGTGGTAATTTAACGGTGTCACAATAATGTATTTTGGATTTTAAAAATATACAAAATACACAAATTTATTAAAATTGATTCTTTATATTTTGTAAGAATAATTTGCATTTATTAACAGATGCAAAAATGTCTGAATTACTGCAGTTACTGGTATTTCTTTAAAACATGTTCTATGTCACATATGAAAATAAGCATCTATGCAGTATGTAAATAAAATCAGTGTGTTATTTATAAATCTGTTTAGCTTTTAATTATTTCATGTATTCAACATTTTGTGCTTTCAATTATAAGTAATTTTTTTCGTTCCACAAAGGTTGATTCTGTTCGGAGAAACGTTTCGTCATCATCAGGTGACGTCTTCAGTCTCAGCTGACTGCAGGTCTCAATCTTATAAACAGTGCATTTGCATAATGACTGAAACCAGCCCACTGAAGGAACAATGGGCTGGGAGGTCAGTTCCTTGATCATTAATATACAATTTGTCATGATCATTGAACAACCACTGATCAATGGCCATGAGTCCTATTCACAGAGAGTTGGGGAATGGCTGCAATCACAGCATTGTAAGATGGTGACAGATGTACCCTTAGGCCCCCTCCTCGATTCAGAGATGGTCTTTCCCCTTTAAGTAAATGGCCTCCTCCTAAATGGTTGTCCTTCTCTCCTGGATCAGCTGGAGCTTTCTTTAGGAGCCTTCCCAGCTTTGACAAAAGTCCAGCTGGGATAACTACATTTACTCAGGGCCTTCTTCATGTTCTTCTGCCTCCCTGGCTGCTGTGTCTGTGGGGATGGTGTTCGCTCTGTGTTGTAGTGTCCTGATGACACCCAGTTTGTGCTCCAGTGGATGATAAGAGTCAAACCTTAAATACTGATCCGTATGTGTAGGTTTACGGTACACGTCAGCTTTTAGATGTCCCCCATTACTGATGGAAATCTCACAGTCTAAGAAGGCTAACCTGCCACTTTTCATATCCTCCCTGGTGAATTTGATGTGTCGGTCCACCGAGTTAATGTAATCCGTGAAATGTGGTACGTCCTGAGATTTGATTTTCACCCAGGTGTCATCCACATACCTGAACCAATGGCTTTGTGGTGTTCCAGGGTAGGATAGCAGAGCCCTCTTTTCCACTTCTTCCATGTACAAATTGGCCACGATGGGTGAAACTGGGGAGCCCATGGCACACCCATGTTTCTGCCTGTAGCACCTGCCTTGCATGTGAAGTAGGTGGAATGAAGACACAGCTCCAAAAGCAAACTCTTAGGTTTATATTGTTGGATTGTCATTTATGCTTAGAAATATATAATCATATATGCTTAGAGGTATATAATCGATTGTATAATGATAGAGGTCTGATCCTTAGTAGACTGCAAAGACTCTGTGTGCCTCCCAGAGTGTTCTGGCATACTAACACATCCTAAGGTCATGAGGGAGGTCGTACCTTCTCTTGCTGTTTTATGGTATGGTAAACACATCCGTGTCCGTTTAAGTACAAGTGCCTTTTGTTTAGATGAACTGCTGGACTTCCAGGCCCAGCAGATTTAGGGGAGTCATTCGCAGGGTCACATCTTGACCCCCCCCCCCACACACACACACACACATACCTACACTACACACAGACAACGTACTCTTGTGTATGATGTCATATGTTAATGAGACCATGCATATTCATGTAACCACAATAAAGAGCAGTGCTACGGGGGAGCTAACTGAGAGTGACTGGGGTTCGAGCGGTGGGAACAGCGCTCGTCTCGGGCATCTCCCTCGTGCATCTCCCTCGTGCACGTCATCATACAAAGAGCTCTGGTGACTTGTTTTTGCTGTTGTAGTAGAATTGTCTCGTACCAGCAATAGGCCTGTGCTAGACAAACCTATCACAAACACACTTGGTCGATGCTGAGAGTGGTCCTGTTGCTGAGGTTGGGGTCATCCTGTAATCTCTTATGAACTACCTCCGGCGCTTCAGTGACTGGCACACAAGTGAAGAGAGATGTAACATCATACGAGACCATGGTTTGATCTGCCTCCATGATGGCATCTCTCACCTTCTCATGGACATGGATCAGTGGTTGTTGATCGATTGTCAATGCATATTAATGATCATAAACTGATCACAGTCCATTGTTCATTCAGTGGTGCTGGTTTCAGTCATTGTACAAATGTGCTGTTTATAAGGTTGGAGACCTCAGGTCACCTGATGATGATGAAACCTTTCTCGCACTGAAAACATCCAGGTGAACAGAATCAACCTTTTGGGATTTACTAGCTGGATGACTGAGCGTGCATCCAGACAATATTTCACATTATCCATTTTTAAATACTAAAAGTTAAATACATCCTTAAAATACTCATTAATTCAATTTTTAATCATCAATTACATGTTATAGTGAAGTTAAAAAATATGGAAACAATTTAACATGATTGACATAAACTGACTTTTAGTTTCTGTTAAAACAAATGATTTGTTAAAGCAGTTGTTTTTCTTTATACAACCAGCAACACTGTTTGACTCTGGCACAATATGGCACAACCTTATGGCCATATTGTGAAGGTAACAATGAAGACATCTCTTCCCTGTGTTCGTCAAATGTGCAAAGACCGTTAAATATAAAGTCACCTATATTCTCCTTTGTGCTCAGGTCCTCCTGATGCTCCCAACACTCCCAGAGTCCACGAGGTGACGGCAAGCACCGCGCACATCTCCTGGCATGAGCCAAAGGACAATGGAAGCCCGATCCTGGGTTACTGGATCGAGAGGAAGGAGGTGAACAGCAAACACTGGACCAGAGTCAACCGAGCCCTCCTCAACTCTCTCGAGGTGACGGTGACCGGCCTGATGGAGGGCTTGACCTACATCTTCAGGGTCTGTGCTGAGAATCTGGCTGGCCCCGGGCCCTTCAGTGATCCAACCGATCGCATTGTCGCGATGGATGAAATCTGTGAGTGCAATACCAAAAGAGAACTTCAAAGACAAAGCTCACATTTTCTTAAGTGGAGCATCAGATTTTTTGGTTTGATCTACTTCTTTCTAGTCATCACACCTGAGATGAGTACAGTTAACACATTCTTATGACTGATAAAGATGTTTCAAAAGTTGTCCTGCAAACTTTATTAAATCTTCAAAATCTTCATCGACAAGAAATTATTTTAGTCTTTCTAATTATCAAAATTATGAATGACACATTTCTCATAAATAGAAAAAACTGCATGTATGCTGCTGAAGGAAGAACTTGATTGTGTAACAGTAAAGACCAAGTGCAGCCTATCATTGTTCCACTCTTCCACTCAGTGCCTCCTGGTCCACCAATTCCATGGATCGTGGACACCGGGAAGGACTCTGTTGTTGTGGCGTGGAAGCCCCCGCTGTACAATGGTGGTGGAGACATCCTCGGATACCACGTTGAGAAGGTCTGAAAAACTCAGTGAAGTAACCTCCCTGAATTACACGTTTAATAATCAGTAAATCTCCAACTGTGGGTCTTTCTTAAGAATCATGGCTGTGGATGTGGACATGGTCAAACTCTTGTGCTCTTGTCACAGGTTCTGGCCGGAGAGAAAGACTGGAGCCGCAGCACCGAGTTCAGGTGTAAAGAGCTGACGTACACTGTGACCGGCCTCACTGAGGGAGCAGATTATTATATCCGGGTTCTTGCAGTCAATGACGCAGGCCCAGGAGCTCCTGGTGTTACTGAACCCGTTACCGTCAAAGAGCCCCAAGGTACCAGAAGTTCTATTACAGGGGCAAGACGCACTTTTACATATGCATTTTTAATGTGGGACAGTGTTTATAACTGTGCCTCACAAAACAGATGGCTTTCCAGTTCTGATTAACGGCTTGTGTCCTGCAGAATCTCCTGTTGTGGATTTCGATGACTCTGTGAAGAACGGCGTCATGATTAAGGCCGGCGAGTCTCTGAGGCTTCCTGCTGTGGTCCGTGGTCGACCCCAGCCGGAGGTAAAATGGGCCAAAGATGAGGCTGAAATCGACAAAGAGAGGATGATTGTGGAGACCGTGGGGAAGAACAGTACATTGTTCATCAAGAAGGCTGTGAGGGCAGATCACGGAAAGTACCAGATCACCGGCACCAACAGCAGCGGGAGCAAGACCGCCGAGACAAGAGTGGATGTTATGGGTTAGTGTTACATAAATTCAGTTATTTTAGGACCAATAAACTCGCTTTTTGAACTCAGAACACAAATGTGCATTTTTTTCTTTTGCAATCCAGAAGCACGTTGTGGTCTTTGAAGGGAACGATAGAACTGACTTCAGATCAGACTTTACTGTTGAAATCTAAATTATGTGATAAAAACTGTTATGTTCACATGAAATATTTTTACTGGTTCCTGCAGATGTTCCTGGGCCGGTGGTTGACTTGAAGGCTGTTACAGTTACCAAGAAGAACATCGTCCTCACCTGGTCTGACCCCGTGGATAATGGTGGCAGCGATATCATTGGTTATGAGGTGCTAAAGAAGGATGCCAATATGAAGCTCTTCCGCCAGCCCATTGAGACTGCATCCTGCAAGTGTGATGTCCAAGGCCTGCTGGCTGGCGAGCAGTATGATTTCAGAGTCATTGCCAGGAACAAGTATGGCGATGGACTTCCAGCAGACCTGGGTCCCATCTTAGCTGAGGATCCAAAAGGTGAGCTTACCAAATATGTCTTGATGCTGCTGTTAGCTCACACTTTAGGGCATCAATTAAACCTGATGAAAAATTCAGTGGCCCGATGATCCAATTTTTTCAGTGATGGCTAAATTCTTTCAAAATGTTGCAGGTACGCCATCTGCCCCAGAGAAACTGCACTACACCAACAGAAGCAAGAACACCATCACTCTGGCCTGGCAGCCTCCTCGCACTGATGGTGGCAGCCCCATCAGAGGATACTATGTGGAGAAGATGAGGTCTGACAGCACCGAGTTTGAAGTGGCCAACCGCAAGATCTTCACTGAGTGCTGTGGAACCATTGAGAACCTGTCGGAGAACCAGGAGTATGACTTCCGTGTCAAAGCCGTGAACGAGGTTGGAGAAGGAGATCCATCCAAAAGAATCACCGTCAAGATCCAGGATGATGAGAGTATGTTCAAAGTCTTAAGGCCCTATCACATTCACATGTGCAAAACCAATAGAAATAAAGCGTATAGCTGCGCAAAGTTCAACCACAATGTGAAGGAAAAGATTCTGTGCGTGTTTGAGTTCGAGCCTTTAAGCCTTCAACAGCTCTGCGGACCTCAGGAGGAAAGCAGTGTTGTGGAAAGGACACACTCTTCACTAGTCGGGATAGTTACAAAGCTTTCTTCTTTATGAATAAGTGATACATGTTTTATGAAATATTTGAGCATAATACAACACGAACTCTCGTAGAGGATATCAAATCAAAGAGATGTTTTGAAATGATAAGCAGGCACGTTTATAGTACACGTAGAGCGGCTGCAAAAAACAGACTTCCAAGCAGAGGCCCCACAAATTTTGGGCCCTTGGCTTTAGTTAGCAGTCAGTGCAACACATGCCATATCTGATGTGAAAGGGCCTAAAGGTTATGATGATACTTTACTTTTGTCAGGCTGATAAAGATTTGACACAATTTCCCAATTTTGTTGGCCAAAGTTGCTCCCAGCATTACAATCTTGAAATTCATCAAGAGCAATGCCATCAATGTGAGGAAAGGCGCCGCCATCGACATCCCAGCAGAAGTGAGGGGACTTCCTCTGCCGACACTGGAGTGGATGAAGGATGACGTCGTGATCGAGAAGACCGATGAGGAGAAGATGACGATGGAGACTGAGGAGGTCAGAACTAGTTTTAATTTTATGGTATTATTATTCAGTGGAGCTACTGGTTTCACAGGAAGAAGTTCCCAGATTTATTTACTTATTCCTGTACTTTTCCCTATGTTTTTGTGTGACGAATGAATTTAAGCCACACTGTTGTTCATTTATATCTATTTGTCATGTTGAATGTTGGAGCAATGGAGAACATTTTTTACTGTTTCATCATTGGCACAGTTAATATAAAAGCAAAATCCTACTTTACAGAGGATGAACTGATCTCTGACCCTTCGCACTCTGGATTTTAGAAATAGTTAGATCCTCAACAAATTAAGTTGTTTTATCTTCAGGTGGACCGGACAACCATAAGGACGAAGATTGCCATCCCAGAAACCATAAGGCAGGACAAAGGCAGCTACAAGCTGGTTGCTGAAAACTGCCACGGGAAAGCTCAGCAGATCATCAAAGTCGAGATCCTCGGTAAAACCTAAAATTTTGTTTGTATAATTTTAATGGCTTGTGTTTAACACGGCATCTTTTTCAATGTTTCACGTTAAATATGCAGTATTTAAACATTATTTTTCATCCCGAATTGCTGAGCTGTACATGAATTTAACACTGCATTTTCAGACCGTCCTCTTCCTCCACGGAACATCGTGGTCTCAGACATCAAAGCAGACTCGTGCTACCTGACCTGGGACGCTCCAGAAGACAATGGAGGAAGCGAGATTACTAACTACATTGTTGAGCGCAGAGATGCAAGCAAGAAAAAGTCTGACTTTGATGTTCTCACCATCAACCTCATTGACAGGAGATATGGGGTAAGACTTGGCTGCAGAGCATGGATGCTACACAGACTTATTCAAAATGAATAATAATGAATCATTTTGTTGTATTAATGATAAAAGCAGTTTGTCTACAGACAAATACACAAGTCAAAACATTAAAAACTATTCCAGTAATCAAATAAGAAACGTTTCTGTTTGCTTTTATTAGAAATGTTATTATTATCAAAATAGTCCCACACAAACAGCTATTCATCCTTAATGCCTGATCAAGAACAAAATGTGTTCTGCTTCTTCAGGTGTACAAACTGGACTTGAATGGTAGCTACCAGTTCAGGATCAAAGCTGAAAACAAATATGGCGTCAGTGATGGCTGCGACTCAGAGAAAGTCCAGCTGCGGGATCCATTTGGTCTTCCTGGACCTCCACGTAATGCAAAAATTATTGCTGCTACAGCGACCACAATGACCGTGACTTGGGATCCCCCTCTGGACAACGGTGGTTCCACCATCCAGGGATATTGGCTGGAGAAGAGGGAACGTGGTGCTGTGTACTGGGGTCGTGTCAACCGAGCTCCAGTCACCAAACCGGCAGTGAAAGGCCTGCAGTACGCCGTGCTGAAGCTCATAGAAGGAACAGAGTACCAGTTCAGGATTTCAGCCTGCAATGCTGCTGGTGTTGGACCACCCAGCGAGGCCACAGAGTGCCGCTTTGCTGTGGATCCATGCAGTGAGTGACCCCCAGACCAGCTTTGTTAATCCATGATTCAGATTTAGACTGGAAGACAGAGATTTGGATAAAAACACTGCTTTATATTTTTGGGTTATTTTTTTGCGCTCTAATTTAGATGATTTCATATGAGTAAAACCAAAGTTCCCTTTTCATTCTATAATAATGAAAGGACGCAGACACACCAATAGTAAAATCTCCAAAACTAGGTAACTCACACAAAACCATTCTAGGTGATAGACAGCACTTCAGGTTCAAAATGTGCACATTGGATTATTAGGTAAAATAAAAAAGTCAAGTTAGACAGCCTGACCCCTCCGTTCTTCTTCCTTAGACCCCCCAAGCATACCTGGAAATCCTGAAATTAAAGACAAGACCAAGAACAGCGTCACTCTAACCTGGACCCCACCGGACAAAGATGGCGGGAGCCCAATCAAGGGTTACATTATTGAGGTTCATGAGGAGGGCTCTCCTGATTGGAGGAGAGTGAATCCTGCTGATAAGCTCCACCCTTCCACTGAAATCACTGTACCTGACCTGAAGGAAGGCAAGAAGTGCAAGTTCAAGATTTACGCGGTGAACTCTGCTGGAAACTCAGAGCCTGCTAGGACTGGTGACATCCTGGTTCAGGACATCCTGAGTAAGAGATACAAACACAGATAAGAACCTCTGTTTAATACAGACCTGGACATAACAGACATGATTTCATTTTCACCAGAGTTTTAATATTCTCATTCTGATTTGTGCAGCATAATTCAATACCGATTTAAAAGCAAAGCTTACATTAAGGACAGGATCAAACAGTGTGTGCCATGTGTGTCATGAACTCAAGGAAGGCATGTTTTCCTCCGATGTTTTTTCTCTCCAGTTGAGCCAACGGTGACTCTCGATGTGACTGCTCATGACCTGCTAAACTGTAGAGCAGGAACGACCATTAAGATTCCTGCCACCATCACCGGCCGACCCGTCCCCAAAGTCACCTGGACTTTCGACGGAACGGCTGAGACTGAGAAAAAGAACGATCTACACACTCTGCCAATTGACTCAGAGGTCAGACGTCCATGTATTCTGTCCAAATGACATATTTTAATATTTTAAAATATATTCAGCTCATTCCTCTGAAGAAGGGTTTGAAAGATCATTCAGCCCTGATAATCTTAGAAGACAAAAACTTTACTGTTTTTATGGTTTGCAATCTGAATTATGGCTCAGCCAAGTTAGTGCTGAATGTGTTAAGGAGAGGGTGAAATTCTTGTCGCAGATCCATTCCACCGACACAACCTCAGTGATTGTGATCCCAGCCTGCAAACTAAACCACAGTGGCAGATACATTATCAACGCAGAGAGCCCTGCTGGACACAGAGTGGTCAAAGTCAGAGTCGGCGTCCTCGGTAAGGCTTTTCACACTGACACACCTGGCAGGGTGCTACAAAGTGTGTAATGACTACAATAGAAGTAAATATACAAATTAAAGAAGGATATGTTAATTAAGTTAATTATGTCCAATTAGCAGTTTAAAATATGCCAAAAACATTGAGTCTCTCTGTCTTTGATTGATTGTTACCCTGCAGACCTGCCCGGACCTCCCAGAGACCTGAAGATTAGTGACGTGACCAGGGGAACGTGCAGACTCACCTGGAAACCCCCAGAGTGTGATGGAGGAGAGAGGGTTAAGAGCTACTTTATTGAAAAGAAAACAGCAGAGGGAAAAGCATGGACCAAGGTACAGCCTGCAGAATAACGTACATTAGGCTATACACTGTTTTGCTCCCATGTATTTGACGCTGATCTTGTTCTTCCAGGTAAACCCGGCCTGCGCTGCTCAGTCTCTGGTGGTGCCAGATCTGAATGAAGGCCAGGAGTACTTTTTCCGTGTACGTGCTGAGAACCGCTTTGGGTTTGGCCCCTACATCGCAAGCATTCAAAGGACCAAGGCCAGAGATCCAATCCGTACGTTCGATTTTTATTATCTCATCTATTGTTTCCTGCTCTGGCTCATCTAAACAGATGGTTTTTATACAGAGAAACCTTTAGTATAGCATAATACCTTACCGTTTTTACACAATGTGCAAATCCAATATAAACCAAACTATCTTATCTGTTTTCTACTTTTGTATCGTGATGTTCAGAGCATGTGCAGATGATACTGTCATACATACACAGAAAAAGCGCACTATTCACAGCAATGTGACCTTAACAAACATCTAACAACGTGTAGCTGAACAAAGTACAATTGCTTCTGTACGCTGTATTTTGATTTTATAGTGTAGACCATAGGTGTCAAACTCTGGCAGCCTAATTACATTTGGCCCGCGAAGCCATACCAAATTACTATCAGAGCTGGCCTACTGGTATTATACAGCTAATATATATATTGTTTAGTATTAAGCTTTGCTTGTTCCATATTCAGTTTTTCAGCAAAACGTGTTTGAGTCCATAAGAAAAGATTCATTCTTATATCTGGAGGAATAAATATATTTCAATAAATATTAACGTTAGCTCGCGACTTTGTTCCAGTTTTGAATTTTGGCCCACTGTGTATTTGAGTTTGACACCCCTGGTGTAGACTGACTCTAAACTCAGTTTTAACCCACACACTAGTTATGTGATAACAAGACTAACTTTTCAGACACAGCTGAAATCAATAAAATAAATCTTGAGCACTATATCATAGAAGAAAACGGTATATCCTGAATTTGATCAAATCATGACAGAAATGACATCTATCAGCAGCAGCATTACTCCTGATGAAACAAGTGTTATGTACATCATGGCTGTTTGTGATCTGACACCAGTCTGTAATGTCTCCAGATCCTCCCGATCCTCCAACAAGGTTGAAGATCCAGAGCGTCAGAAAGGGCACAGTAACTCTGACCTGGAAGGCTCCAAAGAACGATGGTGGTTCACCTGTAACCCACTACAGCGTTGATCTCCTCTGCTGGGACAGCAGTGGCACCCAGAAGGAGTCCTGGAGGAGGTAAAACTTCCCCCATCTGCTCTCTTGGTTTCTACTGAGACTCGATTTGAGAACATGTGGTATGGACTTACTCTGACTTTCTGACTACAGACCTAAATCTGTTAAAAATCTGGAAGATTCTTTTTTCTTTGTAAGCCAATAGAGACTCATCTTTACCTTTTCGAGCTGCTGTTGTGTTGGCTTTGGCTGTAACTCCATGTTGTGCTACATCCAGGTGCAACAGGAGAGATGTGGACACCACCAGCTTTAAAGTGGAGGACCTTACAGAGGGAGATGAGTATGAGTTCAGGGTGATGGCTTACAATGAAGTCGGACCCAGCCGACCTTCATCTACTGCTGGACCAATCATCATCCAGGACCAGAGCTGTAAGAGAAATTTAATAACATGGGCAGTGGCGCTGCAGTATCAGAGTTTGATTTTCAGTTCAGTATTGAGGCCGTTCAACAGTAATCTCAGCGCTCCTTATATTGTCACTTAAAACCCTACATAACGTGCACCTCTGCACATATGCACAGTTACACTGTGTACTAACAGTACACTTCAGTACTTTAGTCATATTTGTCATTTTATGGGTGCTAACCTGTGAAATGTGATGGATGCAGAGCTGGATGTTCTGTTTGTAAATTATGTCCTTTTTAACCTCAGGTTACAGTGTCCCAACAGCAGTATGTAATGACTATCAATACCTTTCATAAAATAAACAAAGCCTTGAATATTTTATGGACATTACCTTGAGTATTGCCCATATTTACTTTCGTCAGTGTTAGATTTCCACTTAGAAAGACAAGCTGCCAAAAATGCAATTAAAAAGCAAATAACTGTCAAATCCTTTATTTCGTCCTCCAGGTGCTCCATTCATCGAGCTGAATGAGTTCATGGAGGTGGAGCAGGGCTCCGACATTAGCATTGTGGCCCAAATTCGTGGCTGTCCATTCCCTACACTCACCTGGTACAAGGCTCCGCCCCACAAGTCCGACGCCAAGGTGGAGGTTCAGTACGACGAGCATATAAATAAGATTGTTTCAGACGACAGCTGCACACTGCTCATCCAGCAGGGCAAACGTCCCGACACAGGCCTGTACACGCTGGTGGCTTCCAACAGCCTTGGCAAGGCCTCCAAGGAGATGAGGCTCAACGTGCTCGGTACAATCGCAAAACACACTGCAAATATATCTAAAATATCTCATGTTTTATTTTAACTTTCATATTAATTATTTATTTTCATGATAGTCGGTGTGGTGGAGTAAATTGCTGGAATTACAGTCATCATTCACCAGAATAATTTCCACAGCATTATTTGAGTCTTGATTTTGTGTGCCTGCAGGCCGTCCCGGTCCTCCCTCTGCTCCCATTAAGTTTGAGGAGATTGGAGCTGAGAAGATCACGCTTTCCTGGCTGCCGCCGAAGGACGATGGTGGCTCCAAAGTCACAAACTACGTCATCTGGAGGCGGGTGGCCAACAGAAAGACTTGGGTGCCTGTCACCAGTGAGCCGAAAGAGCGGATCTGGACAGTGGAGAACTTGATGAAGGGACATGAGTACGTGTTCCGCATTATGGCACAGAACAAGTATGGAGTCGGAGAGCCATTGGACAGTGAGCCCGAGGTGGCCCGAAATCTCTACAGTGAGTTTAACCATCTGACTCTCAGCAGCAAACAAAGCTATGAAACCATTAATGGGTCGATTTAAAGTCAGTCACGTTTAAGGAAGCTTCATATACAGCATGCAATAATGTAATTCTTCTCACATCTTCTGTTGCATTGTTATGCTAAACGACAGCAGGAGGGCTTTGTAATAGAGGATGACACTCAGAAAACATACCAAGCAGTAATCCATCTTTTAGTCATTCTTAACCATCAGCACAATAATAGCTGTGAGATTTTAACAAGTCATGTGAAACAACAACTATCAAATCAAATGTTCTTATTTAAAAGTGAAAGTGAAGATCAAAATGTAAAAGATGAAGGGGTACGACCTGCATCAGGTCTTCTAATCCTCTAACCTTTGATGCTATGTGTCTGCGCGCCTGCAGCTGCACCTGGTCAGGTTGAAAAGCCGACAGTTACCAGCGTAACCATGGACTCCATGACCGTTAACTGGGAAGAACCTGAGGATGATGGGGGGTCCCCGATCACTGGCTACTGGCTGGAACGCAAGGAGACAACTGGCAAACGCTGGACCCGTGTCACCCGCGACCCGATCCGTCCCATGGGCCTGGGCGAGTCGTTTGTGGTGAGCGGACTCATTGAGGGATCCCAGTATCTATTCCGAGTCTCTGCCATCAATGCCGCAGGGCCCGGACTTGCTAGCCCTCCCACTGACCCCATCTTTGCCAGAGACCCTATCAGTAAGAATTACACTCTGAAATCACTAGAATTCATACAGGTTTTAAGGACACAATATTAACCACCTCTGTCTCCTCCTGTAGCGCCGCCATCTCCTCCAACCCCAAAGGTTTCTGACTGGACAAAGTCTACAGTGGACCTGGAGTGGATTCCTCCTCTGAAGGATGGAGGCTCCAAGATCATTGGTTATTGGGTGGAGCACAAAGAGGAGGGCACTGAAGCCTGGGTCAAGGTAATACAGTTCTACAAAGCAAACATCTGATAACTTCATTGACTGGCACATCTATGATGAGGCTAAACTTAGCAAACAAAAGAAGCCAAATCATTTCATGAGGTCCCAACCCAACATGAATAAACCGCAACTTCTCATGAAGCACAAAGCCTTAGTGTCTTATTAGAATAAACCATTTAAACATTCATCTGTCTGTTAGATCCACTCCATTTTCATGTCTTTTAGGCCAAGGACACGGAAATCCGTGGCACCCGGTTTGTGATCACTGGTCTGAAGACTGGTGGTAAATACAGGTTCAGAGTGATTGCCTTCAATGCTGCTGGCAATGGTGAGCCAGGAGAAGTCCCAGAGGTTCTCGAGGTGAATGACAGAATTGGTAAGTTGGTCCGCTAATTTAGTCAAAGTTCTCCCAGCAATGACTTAAAAGACCTATATGGAGTCCTTTTGGAATAGACTACTGAGTTTCTTCCTTCCAGTTGCGCCTGAGGTCGACTTGGATGCCTCGGTGAAAGAAAGAATAGTGGTCCACGCTGGCGGCGTGATCCGAATCATTGCCTACGTGTCAGGCCAGCCATCCCCCGATGTCACCTGGAGTAGAGATGGAGCTGCACTGCCTCCTGAGGCTAAAGTGGAGACCACAGCCATCAGCTCATCTCTTGTCATCAAACCTTGCACTAGGAAACACCTTGGTGTGTACACACTGACCGCCAAAAATGCTGGAGGAGAGAAGACAAAGAAGATCACAGTGGAAGTTCTGGGTAACACACTGTTTTCATTAAAACGGAATTGTTGGACATTTAAAACCCACAGAAATTGTAAATATGTATTTATTACGTTTGATTGTGTCCTTCTCAGATGTTCCCGGGCCAGTAGGCATCCCCTTAGTTGCAGAGAACCTGAGCGGTGACTCCTGCAAAATCAACTGGTTCTTCCCTGAGAATGATGGCGGCTCACCTATAAGCAACTTCATTATTGAGAAACGTGAGGCTGAGCGCAAAGCCTGGACGTCGCTGTCCTACACCGCCAGCAGACAGAACGCTGTGGCTCATGACCTCACACCTGGAAAGGCCTACTTCTTCAGAGTAGCTGCAGAGAATGCCATCGGTATTGGACCCTTTCTGGAGACTGCAGCTGAGATTGTCGTCAAGGAACCCATCAGTGAGTTTAATTAAACAAACATAGTGGCCATTGGACACTAGAGGTCTTACTGCAGTAAAGAAATGAAGAAGGTTATCTGATCCAATCAAGAGTAGAAATCTAAATCACTAAGCGAGTTCCTGTCTTCAGATGTGAAGAATGTTTGTATGTTTGTTTTGTAGGTGTTCCAGACCGTCCAGAGGAGGTGGAAGTCACCAAGGTCACCAAAGATTTGATCAGCATCGCTTGGAAGGCGCCCAAGTATGACGGTGGCTCAGAGATCACTATGTATATCCTGGAAGCACGCATGATTGGCAAAGACAAATTCACTAGACTGACAAAGGAGCACCTGATGGACAGGAAATACACCTACGATGGCCTCAGGGAGGGTGACACCTATGAGTTTAGGGTCATTGCTGTCAATGAGGTTGGCCCCAGCAAACCATCTTTCTGCACCAAACCAGTCACCTGCAAGGACGAGCTAGGTAAGCGGTTGTCCATATTAGAACTGGATTATTATTGGCAGCGAACAGGGTTCAGTAAAACATGCCAGTGTCATCAACAAAAAATAAAAATGAAAAACAGTGAAGTGATTGATTTCCATGAGGAACATCATGTCAGAAGATCTCTGTGAGGGGCCACTGCGGTTTTCTCTGTCTTCTTTGTCATATACAATATAAAGCAACCTGAGCAAACTGTTATAAATAAATATATAAATATAAAAATAATATTGAATTGAAATTGAAATTTCATTTCTCGATTCACAGATTGTCTTCATCAGGTTACACAGTTTGCTCCAAAAATACAGTCAGAATAAAAGTTGTACAGTTTCACGTTACATAATAAAATGTTCTTAGTGGGTCTTTAAATTAGGTAAACACAACCTGAGATGAACAGCAACACAACATATTGCACCGTGTTAACACTAAGCCAAAATGGAGAAGCAGTGAAAAAAAACAGTATAGTCTAAGTATAACCATTATTACTGAAAGCAGTGACAATTCAATGGTCAACATCACTCGTATTAGAAAATATCCATTAGAAAAAATGACAACAAGAAGGAACAACAAACAAAAAAAAAGTACTTTGAATAAAATTACTTTTTTTTTTTATCAGACTCCACATGCCAGTGTGGTTTCTTACTCCCAGTAAGGCAAAAATAGAAAACAGAAATGCCGAAATCATCCTAAATGTATTAAATATTAAAAATGATGCTTTCCGTTTTCACAGAGCCGCCCACCATTGAGCTGGATTTCCGCGATAAGATCATCATCCGTGTGGGGGAGAGCTGTCTGCTGCAGGGCCGCTATACTGGTAAACCACCTCCATCCATCACGTGGTATCGTGACGACAAGGAGCTGAAAGCTGACAAACACATCATGTTCAAGAACACGCTAACCACCATGTCGCTGGGCCTGATGAAGGCAGAGCGTGAACACAGCGGCAGATACGTGGTCGTTGTAGAGAACAGTACCGGATCCAGGAAGGGAGTCTGCAACATCACGGTTGTTGGTACGTCAACACAGATCTCAAAGAGACGTAGCAGCTGATTTATTTTACATTTACTGCTTTCAAGCAGACTGAAATACAAGCTTTCTAAATAATGCAGGAAGTGCGTGATCACACAACAGAGAACTCATTTCTCTTTGTCTTTTCTTTCTGCCCTCCAGACCGCCCGACTCCTCCTGTTGGCCCAGTGGTGTTTGAGGAGGTTCACAGGGAATACATGGTGATCTCCTGGAAGCCTCCTTTGGACAGTGGTGGTGTTGATGTCTCTAATTACATAATTGAGAAAAGAGACATCAACAGAGAAGCCTGGACCACAGTAACATCTGCCACCACCAAGACCACATGCAAAGTAGGCTGATGTGGCTCTACAAGATGTTCAGAGGTCCTGTTAAAGGTTTGCTGCAGTTGAGAGATGCTTACATGTTGTTGTTTCTTCTCAGATCCCCAAGCTGACAGAGGGCAGGGAGTATATAATGAGAATCTGTGCTGAGAACATGTACGGTATCAGCGACCCTCTGGAATCTGAGGAGATGAAAGCCAAAGATCTCTTCAGTACGTTCATGGAGTGCTTTTTTTTTTTTGCTGTTCCAGTTTGAGGTGTCAAATTACCAGTGAGAAAAAATATGTTCTTTTTAACTGGAAGACGTATGAAGAATTTACCAAAAAAACACTCTCAGTAAAAGAAAAATGATAAATGATCTGCAAATAACTGGTATGCTCGAAGTTACCAAATGTCGTTCCCTATGTGTCTGTTTGCTCTTGCTGCCTTCCTGCAGGAGTCCCCGAAGCCCCTGAAATGCCAACAGTCAGGGAGGTGTATGGCACCAATGCTCTAGTGTTGTGGAACCGACCTCGTGATGGTGGAAAGCCCATCACCAACTACATCCTGGAGAAAAAAGAGACCACAGCCAAGAGGTGGTCCAGGGTCACCAGAGACCCACTGTACCCAGCCACTCAGTATCGAGTCCAGGATCTAGTGGAGGGCTGCGAGTATGAATTCAGGGTGATGGCTGAGAATGAGCTCGGACCTGGAGATCCCAGTGTCCCCTCCAAGCCCATACTTGCCAAAGACCCTATTGGTTAGTTTGTCAAAGACATTAAATATTTGTAAAAACAGTACTATACTCAGGTGTTCCTTGTGCATAAAAGGTCCCTGCAGTAAAGTTACAAATATTTTAGGTGCCCATCTTTGCTACTAGGATTAAGAAAGCATTTCAGATTTTTTGTTTTTTTGCTCACAGTGCGCCCCAGTCCTCCTGTGACCCCCGAGGCCTATGATAAGACCAAGGACTCCGTCAGCCTGAAGTGGAAGATGCCACGCCACGACGGGAGGGGACGAATCTTTGGATACCTTGTGGAGTACCAGACGCCTGGTGCCGTAGAGTGGATGCAAGCCAACGAAACCCCAGAGCAGTGCCCTGACCTCCACTATGTGGTGACAGGGCTGGCTGAAGGACACGAGTACAAATTCAGGATCTTCACTGTCAATGCGGCTGGCAAATCAGATCCTGCTTATGTCAAGGACACCATTAAAGTCCATGACAGGCTTGGTAATAGAATCAGTTGCACTTGTTTTTTTTTCTGTATTTTAAGTTTTTTGAACAACATATTCTTTAAATACAGAAACATATAGAAATGTGCAAAATTAACAAATTATGTTACAATATTTTCATTTGTATTAAAGATTTATCATTTGAATGCATTTTTGCTTAGCTGCCAGGGCTTTCTGCCCTTTTCCCCCTACATTTACTAAATTCTGTAAACTTTTTTCCATTTGCCTCCACAGAGGAACCAGAGTTGGTGCTGGATGCCAACATGGCACGTGACCACCTGGCCATGCTGGGCACTGACATCACCCTGAGTGCCACCATCAAAGGTGTGCCGACGCCCACAGTCAGCTGGAAGAAGAATGATGCAGACGTTCCTGCTCACATCACCGTCGCTGTTACTGCCACTGGCAGCAAAGTCTTCATCCCGAAGTGCGTCCGTGCAGACTCTGGCAACTACACCATCACTGTTGAGAATGCTGCTGGAAAGAAGACAGCAACCGTTGCTGTGCTTGTGCTGAGTAAATTCACTTTCTGTTAATACGATGAATTATTGAGTTCAGATCATATTTGAGTTTTACTTGACCACAAACTTTTGTTTCCGCTAGACAAGCCTTCTCCTCCCAGGGACTTGGTAATCTCTGATGTGACCAGTGAGTCCGCCTACCTCACGTGGAAGGCTCCAGAGGACAATGGCGGTGCCGTCATCTCTCATTACATCGTGCAGAAGAAGAACGTGGCTGCTGAGCAGTGGGTACCTGTTGCTGCAGCCAATAAGAAACTGAGTCTGATGGCCCTGTACCTGATGGAAGGAATCCAGTATTTGTTCAGGGTAGCTGCAGAGAACCAGTTTGGCAGGAGTGATTATGTAGTGACCAAAACACCCATCAAGGCTGTCGATCCTCTCTGTAAGTGAAAGTCATTACTGCGTGACGTGGTCTAATTTGACACACTTTTAAATAGTGATTCTTCAGCTACTTTGGTAAATTGATAGTTGTATGCCATGTCATTATTGTAGGGTCTTTATCTTACAATAAAAAGTGTCTTGAGGCAAATGTTGTTTTTGGCGCTAAATAAATAAAACTGGAATAAAGTGAAGCTTTAAAAGTGTAACTGTAAATTTATACATTTGAATCCCATCAATAAAAAGCAATTCATTTCTTATTTCCTGGATACTTTAGATCCTCCTGGCCCACCCAAGAACCTGCACCATACTGATGCAGATAAGACAGAGGTTTGGTTGGCATGGGAGTGGCCTGACCGCACCGGCGGAAGTGAAATTACTGGCTTCATTGTGGAGCACCAAGAAGAGGGTCAGACTGACTGGGTCACCTTCAAGACCGTAAGCAACAATCACACCCATGTCACAGGTCTGGAGGAGGGCAAGACTTACCGCTTCAGGGTCAAAGCTCAGAACGCCATTGGCGTGAGCCGTCCCGACACCAGTGTCCCTGTCACATGTCAGGAGAAAACATGTAAGAAACATAACTTTGCTGTATTGTAAATGCTCAACATTCTCCTGAAATAATTATAATATTTCCGCTCTGTTACTCTCTTTCAGTGCCACCTACTATTGAAGTTGATGTAAAGCTTATTGAGGGTCTCATTGTCAAAGCTGGCACCACTATTGCTCTTCCAGCCAAGATGGTGGGCATCCCTCTTCCCACTGCCAAATGGATGACTGATGGCAAAGAGATCACATCTGAGGGCCGCTATCACATTCAGTCAGCTGAATCCACAACCACCCTAAGTATCCCTGAGTGCCAGAGAGCAGACACTGGAGAGTATATACTCACTGTGTCAAATCCTGCAGGCAGCAAAACTGTTGCCCTTCATGTGACCGTCCTGGATCTTCCAGGTCCACCCATTGGACCCATTAATATTTTGGAAGTCACCCCTGATTACATGATGATCCAATGGAGAGCCCCGAAGGATGATGGTGGAACACCTATCACCAACTATGTGGTGGAAAAGAAGGATGTGAAAAAACCATGGGAGCCTTGGTCTGTGGTTAGCTCCAGTGGCACAGTGACCAGAGCCAAGGTGTCCAGACTAGAGAAAGGCCGTGAGTACATTGTCCGTGTGCGTGCGGAGAACAAGATTGGTATTGGTGCTCCACTTGAGAGTCCTCCAACTATTGCCAAACACATGTTTAACCCTCCCGGCCCACCAGGCCTACCAGAATGTTCTGATATAACAGAGAATGCTGTAACAGTGTCATGGAGCCTGCCTGACTATGATGGAGGAAGTCCCATCAGTGGTTATGTGGTTGAACGCAGAGAAATGACAGGAAAGTGGATCCGTGTGAATAAAACACCTGTTCTCGACCTCAGATATAGAGTCTCTGGCTTATTTGAAGGGAATACTTATGAGTTCAGAGTATTTGCAGAAAACATTGCTGGTATCAGTGAGCCCTCGCTTACCTCTGATCCCATCAAGGCCACCCGAGCCATCACCAAACCTGGCCCCCCTGGTAATCTTAAACTGAAAGACTGGAGTAAGTCCCATGCTGACATCTGTTGGACCAAGCCTACAAGAGATGGAGGTAGTCCCATTCTGGGGTATGTAATTGAGGCTCAGAAGTCAGGAACTGCCCAGTGGGACAGAATCAACAAAGACCTTGTCAAGATGTGTGCCTATAGAGTTCCAGGCCTCATCGAAGGACTAGAGTACAGACTCCGCATCAGAGCCACCAATAAGGTTGGAGACAGTGAACCCAAGGAGCTACCTCAGACTATCTTGGCAAAGGACATCCTGGTACCACCTGAAGTTGTTGTTGATGTGTCATGCCGTGACTCTGTGACAGTCAGAGCAGGTCAGATTATCAGTTTGATCACTAGAGTCAAAGGCAGACCCGATCCAGAGATCACTTGGACCAAGGATGCCAGAGCTTTGGCCAGGGATAAGCGCACACAGATGAACAACAACTACCCACTGTGTGAACTCATCATAAACGATGCAGTCAGATCAGACTATGGTAAATATGCTATTGTGGCTAAGAACAGCAGCGGGCAGGCACAGGCTACCATTGTTGTCAATGTCCTAGACACACCGGGAGCTTGCCAGAATATAAAAGTGGCTTATGTGACCAAGAAATCCTGCATGGTTTCCTGGGAGAACCCTGAAGACAATGGAGGAACTGAGATCACGCAGTACATTATTGAATGTCGTCAGCCCAGCCAGCGAGGATGGACAGTGGTTTCCAATGACTGCACTAAGCGTCTGATAAAGGCTCCTCTTACAGAAAGTTGTGAATATTTCTTCCGGGTCAGCGCAGAGAACAAGATTGGCACTGGTCCACCCACTGAGACCAAGACACCTGTATTGGCAGTTGATCCCATTGAGAAACCTGGTGAACCCATTGACTTCCATATATCTGAGATAGGCAAGACCTTCTGCTTCCTCAAGTGGAAGAAGCCAGATTATGATGGTGGTAGCCGTAATCTGGGTTATCATATTGAAAAGAAACCAAAGGAGGCTGATGAGTGGGAGAGGCTTCACAAGGGTGCCATCAAGGAGACTTACTTCATGGCCGACAGATGTATCGAAAACCAGATCTACCAGTTCAGAGTTCAGACTAAGAATGAGGGCGGTGAAAGCAACTGGGTTACCACAGCTGAAGTCATGGTTAAGGAACAGTTAGTGATCCCTGAGATCAAGATTAAATTGGAGGGAACCCTTATAGTGAAAGCAGGAGGCTCCATTCCTATAGAGGCAACAGTGACGGGCAAACCCCAGCCTGATATCAAATGGACCAGGGATGAAAGCACAGAGGAGATTAAGAAGGGCCCCAGGCTTCAAATCGAAAGTGGTGCAGACTTCTCTAAACTTCTGATTACTGGAGCAAGGCGCACTGACAGTGGCAAATATGCTGTTACTGCCTCCAACAATGCAGGAACATGCTCTGCTCATGCCAAAGTCATTGTACTGGATAGACCTGGCCCCATCAGGGATCTCAAGATATCCGGTATCACTAATGACAGGTGTCATCTGGCCTGGGAAATCCCAGAGGATGATGGTGGCTGTGATATCTACAACTACATAATTGAGAAATGTGAGACCAAGAGGGGAGTCTGGTCTGTTCACTCCAATGCCGTCATCACCAACAAAGCGAAGGTAACTCGTCTTATTGAGGGTAATGAGTATATGTTCAGAGTTAGAGCCGAGAATAAGATGGGCTCTGGACCAGCAGTACAGAGTGAAGCTATTGTTGCTGGAACGCAGTTTAGTGTACCTGGTGCTCCAGAAGCACCAGAGGTCATCAAGATTGCCAAGGAGGAGATGACTGTTCAGTGGTCAGAGCCAGAGAAAGATGGTGGAAAGCCAATCACAGGATATCTGTTGGAGAAGAAAGAGGAGCATGCTGTTAAGTGGTCTCCTGTCAACAAGGATCCAATTCCTGGAACTCGTTTCACAGTTACTGGACTCCTTCCACTTCATGAATACCAATACAGAGTGAAGGCGGTGAATGAAATTGGCATCAGCAACCCAAGCAAGGCTTCACGTGCAATCACTGCTAAGGATGCAGTTGGTATGTTGCTAATAATAATGTTTACATTCTGCTTAATGTTGATAGTCTAGAAAGTCTCAATGGCTACACAAACCGTTCTTCTCTTATTACAGAGCCACCTGCACCTCCTACTAACTTGAAGGTTGTGGACAGCACCAAATCCACAGTCACCTTGGGATGGACCAAGCCGGTATCAGATGGCGGAGCTCCCATCATTGGTTATGTTGTGGAGATGAGGGCAAAGGGATCTGTTAAGAAAGGTGAAGATGGCTGGAAGAGGTGCAACGTGGCAGCTCAGCTGATCATATGCGAGTTCACAGTCACAAGTCTGGATGAGAACCTTGTGTATGAATTCAGAGTGTCAGCTCAGAACCAGGTGGGCATGAGCCTGCCATGCAATCTGGAAGGCGCCGTGATTCCCAGGGAGATTCTAGGTGAGGACGTAATTGAATTTAATTATAATTCACGTAAAGTGTAACAGAAAATGTATTTAGACTCGAGAACAGTGAATTTACACTAAAATGTGATCTATGCTTGCTATTAAAAGATAATTCCACTGTTACTCTTCCAACAGAGACACCCGAGATAGACTTGGATGCCAACCTAAAACAGGGATTAACCGTAAGAGCCGGTTGTCCCATCAGATTATGTGCCACCATCAGAGGCAGACCACCTCCAAAGGTGATTTGGAGGAGGATGGGTATTGACAACGTGGTCAGGAAGGGTAAAGTTGACATCATTGACACCATGACCTTCCTGGTCATTCCCAACAGCACACGTGATGAATCTGGAAAATACTGCCTGACTCTGCAGAATCCTGCTGGAGAGAAAGCTGTGTTTGTCAATGTGAAGGTTCTGGGTAAGTCCTGGTCATTAAGAAATTCATGCAGCTACCATACAGTTTATTAAAAATGCTTTTATTTTGGTGAAGTTATAAAATAATCCAAATATCATAACAGACACTCCTGGACCCGTGATGAATCTGGAAGCTACAGACATCAAACAGACATCAGCAATGCTGTCTTGGAGCCCTCCAGAGAACAATGGTGGCAGTGACGTCACACATTATATTGTTGAGAAGCGTGAGATTGACCGCAAAACCTGGGCAACTGTCAAGGCCGAAGTAGCACTCGATAAGATTCCATTCAAAGTCACCAATCTGATACCAGGAACAGAATACTACTTCAGGGTCACAGCTGTCAATGAGTATGGTTCTGGGGTTCCCAAAGTGACACCCACTTCTTACCTGGCTTCTGATCCTGTCAGTACGTATCATGTCTTAATTACATCAACACAAACAGCCCAGCCACAACTGATAGCTACCCGTTAAACACAGATATGATGTTTCATCAGTCACAGCAAACAATTGAACACAAGTGTTTTACTTTGTTTTTTTTAGGCAAGCCAGATCCTTGTCAGAAAATTGAAGTCCTAGAAATCACAAAGAACAGTGCTTTGGTCGGGTGGGTGAAGCCTGCAGGGGACGGTGGTGCCAAGATTGATGGTTATGTAATTGAATACATTGAGGTCAAACCTCCTCCAGAGCCACCAGCAGCTGTGGAGGTTTGTTATGTCACAAAACTAATTCTGTTCAAAAAAGCTTCAATAAACTTTGATATCTTCTAAATGTGAAATTGTTTCATATATAGTATTTACTTTTGCTGGGTTTTTTTACACGAGCATATTCTCTCATATAGTTTTGCAACTCATTAATTATATAATTTACTGCAGGTTCCTGAAGGAGAGGAAGCTCCTCCACCACCTCCACCACCACCAGTTATAGAGGAGGAAGAGAAGCCAGAGCCTGAAAAGGAAGTGTGGAACGCTTATACTACAGTTAAAGGTTTGACAGTCAGCATCAGTGGACTGAAGGAGGGCAAGAGGTACAAGTTCAGAGTGGCTGCCAAAAACATCATGGGTCTCAGCTTGTTCACTGAAACCAGAGACCCTGTCGAGATCAAGGAACAGATGTGTAAGTTGTGTCTAATTAAACACTAGTTTTACTGATAATTTGTCACACCGTGGCCATTTGTGTTGCAATTTGCAATATTTAGAAACACTCAACCATCCTTTCACTTTTTTAACTGCTTGTTAAATTCAGGCTGAGGGGTGAGGCTCACCCTAGGACTGGTTTCTTTCGTACATTTATTACTTCATGTTTCTCTAAAAGGTTCCTGAAAGACTTCAGATGATCCACAGTGCTGCAGGGAGAGTAGTAACTAGGACTAGAGAGACCACATTTTTTTCATTCTGGCTTCTTCTCATTCTCATCCTGTTAAGTTCAGAATCAAACTTAAAATTCTGCTCCTCACCATATCACCCTATTAGAGCACTTCGCTCTCACACTGCAGGCCTATTTGTTGTTCCTAGAGTATTTAAAAGTAGAATGGGAGGCAGAGCCTTCAGTTTTCAGGCCCCTCTTCTGTGGAACCAGCTTCCAGTTTGGATTCAGGAGACAGACACTATCTCTACTTTTAAGATTAGGCTTCAAACTTTCCTTTTTGCTAAAGCATATAGTTAGGGCTGGACCAGGTGACCCTGAATCCTCCCTTAGTTATGCTGCAATAGGTGTAGGCTGCTGGGGGATTCCCATGATGCACTGGGTGTTCTTCACTCACTGTGTGTTTCTTATATTTTTACCCTCTTATATTTAATCATTTCATTTAATTTAATCATTAGTCATTTTTAAACTCTGGCTCTGTCTGCTGTCCTGCTTCACTCTGCTGTCTTCTTCCTTCCATCATCCCCAAACAGTCCTGGCTGATGGCTGCCCCTCTGTGAGCCTGGTTCTGTCAATAAGTGCTTAGTCAATCTGATTTTGGGGATTCTTTCTAATATTGTATTTTTACATTATAAAGCACCTTGAGGTGACTGTTGTTGTGATTTTAATCCACATATATGTGTGTGTGTATATATGTGTGTGTGTGTATATATATATATATATTAGTGCTGAATTAGAAGCTGCTTTCTGCATCCCAGAGTAATGTCTTTTCACATCCTGTCCTCCAGTGGAACCAAAGATTGTCATGCCAGATGCAGCAAGTGCTAGAGCTGGAGCAAAGCTTAGAGTGGAGGCAGTGGTTTCAGGAAAACCGACCCCAACCTGCAAGTGGCTGCGTGGCGAAAAAGCCGTGGTTCCATCCAGCTGCCTGGCTGTGCATCAGTCAGGCAACTTGTGTGTCTTGATCATCAAAGACGTATCAAGGACTGACACTGGAGAGTACAGCCTTGTGGCTGAGAACAGCACTGCAAAGGTGACCCAGACCATGAAGATTGTCATCAGAGGTCAGTGCCCCTACATTAAATAATAATAAATTTTAAAAAAGAATTTGCATATTTGACCTCAGCAACAGAAAGCATGAATGTGATGAAGAACATGATTGGTGTAACTGTAACCGTGTGTATTTCAGATATACCCGGGCCTCCTGAGGGCCCTGTAGAGATCAGCGATATTGACTCTGATGCTTGTTCCTTATCCTGGAATAAACCTCTGGAGGATGGAGGGAGCAACATCACTAACTACGTGGTGGAGAAATGTGATGTGAGTAGAGGCGACTGGGTGACTGCTGTCTCTACATGCCCAAAGACTAATTGCAGGCTGGGAAAGCTTATCCCTGGGAAGGAGTATGTGTTCCGCATCCGTGCTGAGAACCGCTTTGGCGTATCAGACCCCGTTCAATCCGACAGGATGGTCGCAAAGTTCCCCTTTGGTAGGTCTACCTAAATATGCCGCTTGGTAGAGATTAAGGTTTATGCCTAGAGTTGGTCAATTATATAATTGAAAACTGGTCTACAGTACAGAATATAGATTAACTTTGTTTACTGTCACTAGATGTTCCAAGTGAACCCCTTAACTGCCGCATCAACAAGACCAACAAAGACTGTATGTTTGTGGCTTGGGATAAGCCAGAGAGTGATGGAGGCAGTCCCATCACGGGTTACTACATTGAGCGCAAAGAGAGGAACAGTCTGCTGTGGGTGAAGGCCAATGACACTGTTGTTCGAAGCACTGAGTACCCATGTGCTGGCCTCATCGAGGGCCTGGAATACACCTTCAGAGTATCAGCTATTAATCGCGCTGGCCAGGGCAAACCAGGCAAGAAGACTGACTTTTTCACTGCAAGAACACCCGTTGGTAAGTTTGACTGGCTTCATATTAGATTAGAATAGGTCATTCATTCTATTTAAACTAATTTATCTGTTATGCACTACAGACACTCCAGGTAAACCTGAAGTCCTGGATGTAACCAAGAACTCAGTCACTCTGGTTTGGACCCGTCCTAAGAATGATGGAGGTAGCAAGATCATTGGTTACTATGTCGAGGCCCTGCGGGTACCAGGAGACACTTGGATACGCTGCAACACAAGTAGCCAGAATGTGCCTAAGGAGGAGTACACAGTTACTGGCCTGGAGAGAGACTTGCAGTACCAGTTCAGAGTTATTGCTAAAACTGCTGTCAACATGAGCAGTCCCTCAGAACCCACAGACCCTGTCCTCGTGTGTGCTGAAAATGGTTAGAAGTTTTGACAATACCATATAGCCTGATAAACTAGTCAGCCTACTATAATAGTCAGGATAACACCATCTTTCTACGACAGTTTTGAGCTAAGTGTTCATTTACCTCCTTTTCATTAAATATAGTTCCTCCAAGGTTGGAGCTCAATGCCAGGATGCAGAAGGGTTTGAAGGTGAAGGCTGGAACTACAATCCTCCTGGAGGCTGATGTGTTCGGTAAGCCCATGCCCAGAGTGACCTGGAAGAGAGGTGACGACAATCTGAAGTCAGGTGAAGGCCAGGTTATTACCCACCAAAGAAATCACTTTCAGCTGGAAATGACAGGTGTCACCAAGGAGCATACAGGAACATACACCATCTTGGCTGAGAATGCCAGTGGCTCCAAGAGTGCTGAGATCCAGGTCATTGTGCTAGGTAAGATCTTTAACTTTCTATGAGGAAAAAAAATATATGTTGAAACTAAACCAAGATCCAAGTTGGAGTTAGAATGTTTAATATTACATTTTACATTAACTTCAACATGATTTTCACAAATAGCTGATTGGTTTTGTACATTTTCAGATGTACCTGGTCCTCCTGCAAATTACAAATGTGTTGAGGTGTTTGCCACTAGCATCAAGTTGTCTTGGGAACCTCCTCTTAAGGATGGTGGTGCCCCAGTCACCAACTATATATTGGACAAGCGTGAAACCAGTAGACCTGAATGGGCTCAGGTTGCAGGTAAAATCAAGGGTGACATCCTTGAGTTCACTGTGGCAAAGTTAATTGAAGGTCGTGAATACCAGTTCAGAATCCGCGCTGAGAACACGTGGGGAGTTGGAGACCCTCTTATCACCGGCCCTGTCATCGCCAAGAACCCATTCAGTGAGTCATTACTAGAATTTTGTCCGAGTTCATATATCACAGAAAGGATTTATGGTATTGGAGAATTGTAACAATCAATAATTTAAACTAGGTCTAAACCTGTGACATAAGGAGACAAGCAGCTACATCAAACCAGCTTAACATCATTACAATATTCTGTTATCATATAGAGCTTCTTTTCATAACATTTCCATGTTGAATGGCATATATAAAATTTTATAAAAAAAAAATACCATCTAAAGTCGTACCTTTGGTGTCACTTCCAGCTGTCCCTGGCCCCTGTGAAGCCCCAGTGATCACCAATGTGACCAAGGACCGTATGACCGTGAGCTGGAAGGAGCCTGCAGATGATGGAAAGTCCACTATCCTGGGTTACATGTTGGAAAAGAAAGAGACCAAGGAAATGAATTGGACCAAGTTAAATAGGAAGCCACTGACAGAAAGAAGTCTGGAGGTTACAGGCCTCACAGAGGGAGTCGAGTATGAGTTTAGAGTTATTGCTGTCAACGTGGCTGGGCCCAGCAAACCCAGCGAGCCTTCTTCTGGCAATGTTGCACAGAATCCTATTAGTGAGTCGTAACTTCATTAGCTCTGATAACTCTGCATAGATCTTTCTGTGTTACTTGAACTTATATGTACTTAAATGTATATATAACCTAAACTGGGTCAATCTGCTCTTTTTTAGCTCCTCCTGGACCTGTTGTGAATCCCAGTGTGACTGACACCACCCACAGCACCATCAGTCTTGCCTGGACTGCCCCCACCAACAATGGTGGAAGCCCCATTATTGGATACTTGGTGGAGTGCAAGAGGACAGACACCAAAGACTGGATCCGCTGTAATGTCCCAAGGAACCTGCAGGAGACCCACTACGTCATTCAAAACCTCATTCATAAGTCAGAATACCAGTGCCGCATCACTGCTGTCAACAAGATTGGCTTTAGTGAACCAGTTGAAGTCCCTGGGAAACATGTTGCCAAGGACATCGTTGGTATGTATTTTCAGGCTGCATATATTTTAATTCTGACAAACAGTGATTAAATGGTAAATGGCCTGTATTTGTATAGCGCTTTTCTAGTCCCTAAGGACCCCAAAGCACTTTACACAACCAGTCATCCACCCATTCACACACACATTCACACACAGGTGATGGCAGCTACATTGTAGCCACAGCCACCCTGGGTCACACTGACAGAGGCGAGGCTGCCGGACACTGGCACCACCGGGCCCTCTGACCACCACCAGTAGGCAACGGGTGAAGTGTCTTGCCCAAGGACACAACGACCGAGACTGTCCAAGCCGGGGCTCGAACCGGCAACCTTCCGATTACAAGGCGAACTCCCAACTGTTGAGCCATGATCGCCACGATTAAGTAGTACATCTACAAAATAATTTAAGTACAACATAAAAAGAACTGCTCCTGGACAAATGCAGATTACGCATAGTTGTGAGGATCATGACCAAGACAGATGAAAATAGAACGACCAGGATTTCAGACTTTGTGACTTCATGTTATATAAAGCAGACACTTTCCTTAAACATACTCACGAAATAATTCTCTCTCTGTGTTTGTACAGTTGCTCCTGAGGCAGAACTGAGTGCAGAGCTGAAGGATGGCCTGGAGCTACGTGCTGGTGCCACCATGAGACTGCATGCCACCATCAAGGGTCATCCCACTCCCAAGATAACTTGGGCAAAGATGAACACTAACATTAAAGACCGTCAGGGCATCATCATCAAATCCACCCATGTTGACACCATGGTGATGGTGGAGAAAGTGAACAGATATGATGCTGGCAAATACATTCTGAGCTTGGACAGCTTAGCTGGCATGAAGATGTACACCATCGTTGTCAAAGTTTTTGGTCAGTACAGGAAGTTATTTCACTAAACAAATGCATTAATATTTTGCAGTGACTATAGTCAAGTCAGATTGATATTAGTCACTAATGGTTAGTCTTAGTTTCTTGATTAGTTCAATTTTACAAAAAAACAAAAACATTAGTATGAAGTGTTGTTTTATCTTTCCAGACACTCCTGGACCACCAGTTAATCTAATGGTGAAGGACACGTGTAAGGATAGTGCCTCCATCTACTGGGACGCTCCTCTGATTGACGGTGGCTTTGAAATTACCCACTACATAGTACAGAAGCGTGACACTGAGAGGAAGGCTTGGTCTACCGTTTCCACCAACTGCAATAAGACATCATTCAAGGTTCCAGACCTAGATGCTGGGCGGTCCTACTGCTTCAGAGTGGCAGCAGTTAACCAGCTGGGTACTGGAGAGTTCTGTGAGACTGATGATTCAGTCAGAGCAACAGGTGGGTTGGATCATAACAGGTTATGTACTTGGATTTTGTTTCTCCAACTGTCATACTAATTACATTTAATTTTACAGAGGAGCCTGGGCCTGTCATGGACTTCAAGACCCTGCTGGTTACCAAGGATTCTTGCACTTTAAGCTGGAAGAAACCCCTCACTGATGGTGGTAGTCGCATCATCTGTTATGTACTTGAGGTTCTCAATGGTGAGGATAAATACAAGGAGCTAATGAGGTCTAAGAATATGCAGTACAGTGCCAAGGACCTGGTGGAGGATAGAGAGTATACCTACAGAGTCAAAGCTGTGAATGACACAGGAGAGAGTGCTCCCAAGGAGCTGAAAGTGGTTGCCAAGGACCAGATCAGTAAGTATCCCCTTTTATGAAACATTCAGACAAATAACTTAATAAGTAAGCACATAAAGTCTTTAAATATGGATATATTAAGTAGTTGCTCCTTTCCTATAAAGTTCTTCCCAGTTGTGACTTGAGGGAGTTGCCCAACATGTGCTACATTGCCAAGGAAGGCAGTACCGTCCGCCTGAAGATCCCAATTATTGGCAAGCCTACACCCAAGGTAACCTGGAAGAAGGGAGATGATGAAGACCTGACAGACACTGGCCGAGTGTGTGCCGAGTCCTCAGCAGTTAACACCACCCTCCTCATCAGGGACTGCCAAAGGACTGATGCTTCCAAATACACCATAACCCTGAGAAACAGTGCTGGAAGCAAAGAGTCCACCATCTTTGTCAGGTAAGGATCATGTAATGGAATTTAAAGGGTATTTTCCTCAAAATGAATTGCACCATATCCATACAACAGTGTCTACACATAAAAAATGTCAAAATGATCCTTTTTCCTTATTAGGGTGGTGGGTAAACCTGGCATTCCTGGAGGATCAGTAAAGTTCAAAGATGTTGCTGCTGATGGTGCCACACTAAAGTGGGGTCCTCCCAAGGATGATGGTGGCTCTGAAATTACCAACTATATCCTGGAAAAGAGGGACTCCATCACAAACATGTGGGTGACTGTGTCCTCTGTTGTGGAGACCAACACCATGAGAGTAACTGGTCTTCATGAGGGCACAGAATACATCTTCAGAGTATGTGCCGAGAACAAGTATGGGGTCGGCGAAGGACTCAAATCTGAGCCGATTGTAGCCAAACATCCATTCAGTAAGTACTGTATACTATTTCAAAGGCTGAATTGTGTTGTTATTCAATATTTATTTGTCTCTTTGGACTGCTAATCACTCTTCATCACTATTTTTGTACAGATGTTCCTGATGCTCCTGCTCCTCCTCAGATTATGAGCATGCGCCATGATTCAGCTTATCTTGCCTGGACTGATCCAAGGAAGACTGGAGGATCTCCTATTACAGGTATGGTCTGCTTTAACATTTCACCAACCTCCTCTCTGGCTCTATTCCACAGCATGTCTTTTGCCCTGTCTTCTTTTCCTAACACAAAACCGGTTGCAGATGGCCGCTCCTCCCTGAGCATGATTCCCCTGAAAGGGGATCGTCTGATTGTCGAGGTTTCTCTGTATAACTGTAGGGTCTTTACGTGCCTTCAGATGACTGTTGTTGTTATTTTAGGTTACATAAATAAAACTGAATTTAATTGAACTATCAACAACTATGTTATTCTGTCCTGATATTCTTGATACATTTTATATGTAAACTTTGGTTTATTTTTCTTTGGTAATATGTGCAGGCTATCATGTTGAGTTCAAGGAGAGAAACAGTATGTTGTGGAAGAGGGCAAGCCCAGCTGCCTTGAAGATGAGAGAACATAAAGTCACTGGGCTGACTGAAGGTCTGGAGTATGAGTTCAGAGTGATGGCAATTAATTTGGCTGGAATTGGTAGACCAAGTGCCCCCACTGATCCACAGGTGGCCCTGAACCCCATTGGTAAGTAAAAGAAAAAATTACAAACATCTTTACAAAAATGATTTTCAAATATAAAACAATACATTCATTATTGTCATATCTATACCACTAGATGCACCTGGTAAACCAGATGTAATCAGCATTACAAGGAGCACTGTGACCCTCCAGTGGACTGAACCTCAGTTTGACGGTGGCCACCGACTGACGGGCTACATTATTGAGAAAAGAGACCTGCCTTCTAAAATCTGGGTAAAGGCAAACAATGTGAATGTTGTGGAACCTGCATTCACTGTCACTAAATTGCAAGAGGGCTGCAAATACGAGTTCAGAATTCGGGCAAAGAATGCTGCGGGCGCTCTCAGTCCACCCTCTGAGCAGACAGATACCATTATCTGCACAGATGAATATGGTAAGATGAGATATAAATCTATATTAAAACCATTCTGAATGTTTTCAGGCAGCATGATAAAAATAAATGTTTCCATTTGTCCTCCATCAGCTGCGCCAACCATTATAATTGATGCTCAGGTGATGGAAGGCTTGACTGTCCGAGCTGGCGATACTATCGTCATCACTGCCACAAGCATTTTAGGGAAACCGGCACCAACCTCCTGCTGGTCAAAGGGAGGAAAGTACTTTAAACCCTCAGATCTTGTTCAAATTGAGACCACTGCCACATCCTCCACTTTGTCGGTCAAATATGCTAGCAGGAAGGACTCTGGAGACTACATAATCACTGCCAGTAATCCCTTTGGTGTAAAGGAGGAAACTGTGAAGGTCAAAGTTCTGGATGTTCCTGGTGCTCCTGGACCCATTGAGTGCAGTGGTGTATCCTCAGAAAAAGTGACTCTTACATGGACAGCTCCTACTGAAGACGGAGGCTCTCCTATCAAGTATTACACCCTGGAGAAGAGGGAGACCAGCCGTTTGCTCTGGACTATCCTGGAAGATAACATTATTGATTGTCACTATGTGGCCAACAAACTCATCCAGGGCAATGAATACTTCTTCAGAGTCTCTGCTGTTAACCAGTATGGTGCCAGTGAGCCATCTCACTCTGAGGCAGTTAAAATGGTAGATAGATTTGGTATGTATCATTTATTTTTGTACTACAGTATATCTGGAAGAAGAATGCTAAATATTTGGATTCATCAATATATTTCTTTTATGGATGCACATAGGTCCACCTGGTCCACCTTCCAAACCAGAGGTTGAAAAAGTCGATGGACATTCAGCCACTGTGACCTGGAGAAGACCAACTGAAGATGGAGGAAGCGACATCATAGGTTATTGTGTTGAAAAGAAAGAGAAAAAAGGCATGAGATGGGTCAGAGCATCCAAGAAATCCATCACTGAACTCAGCTTTGAAGTCACAGGTCTCACTGAGGATGTGGAGTACGAGTTCCGTGTTCTTGCTGAGAACAGAGCTGGGTTTGGCGAGCCAAGTGAACCATCGATGGTTGTCAGGACAATAGTTGTTGCCTGTAAGTAAATAGATGTGAAAAGCAAAAGACTACCAGACTCTGACATATTATTTCAACAATATAACAACAGTTTTGGGGGGGTTTTTGTGTAAAATTCTAGATTTACTTTATTAATTATAATAATTTCTTCTTTTATATCTTATAGATCCACCTGGACCTCCAGTCAATCCAAGAGTTACAGACACAACCAAAACCACTGCCACTCTGAACTGGGGAAAACCTCTTCATAATGGTGGACTGGAAGTTACTGGATATGTCATTGAGCACAAAAAAGAAGGAACAGAAGAATGGGTTAAGGATACCCCATCATCTCCACTTAGGATCACAGAATTTGTTGTTCCTGAACTAGACACTGGTGCAAAATACTGCTTCAGAATTAGTGCTGTGAATGCTAAAGGAGTGGGAGAACCTGCCGAAACTAAGGAATTCACTGAGATTGTGGAGCATGCAGCTGAACCTGGAATGGAGCTTGATGTTGAGCTCAGAAGAACTCTTGTTGTCAGAGCTGGCTGCTCCATTCGCCTTTTTGTGCCAATCAAGGGACGTCCTACACCTACTGTCACCTGGACCAAGGAAGGCGGACCTGTTCCACGTGCAGTCATTGACAGCACTGAATCATTTACGATGCTGATCATTCCTGAGAGTTCAAGAATTGATGCAGGCAAATATGAGCTTACCCTCGAAAACTCAGCTGGAAAGAAGAGTGTTGACATACACGTGAGAGTTCTGGATTCACCTGGGCCTCCGCTTAACCTAAAACCAATCAAGATTGACAAAGAAAGCATTACGCTTCAGTGGGAAATGCCTCTCATTGATGGTGGTGCAAAGATCACAAACTATATCATTGAGAAAAGAGAATCAACACGCAAGGCTTTTGCTACTGTTGTTACAAAGTGCCCAACTACTTCAGTCAGAATTTGTGACCTGGGTGAAGGTTGTGAGTACTATTTCAGAGTGTCTGCTGAGAATGAGTATGGTATCGGTGAGGCGGTTGAAACTTCTGATCCAATTCGTGCATCCCAGACACCAAGCTCTCCAGAGAGCATTATTCCTACTGATATCACCAAGAACTCTATCAGCCTGGCTTGGACCAAACCTAAGCATGACGGTGGAAGCAGAATTACAGGATATGTCCTGGAAGCCCAGAAGAAGGGAACTGATCAGTGGTCTCATATTACGACGGTCAAGAACATGGATTTCACTGTGAAGAATCTCAATGAGAATGAGGAGTACATTTTCCGTGTAATGGCTGTCAATCACTCAGGTAGGAGTATTCCAAAGGAGAGCAAACCCATTGTTGTCAAGGACTCTACTTCTTTGCCAGAGTTTGACCTGCGTGGAGTTTGTCACAAGACTGTTATTGCCAAGGCAGGAGATGATATCAAGGTTGAAATTCCAGTTATGGGACGTCCTAGACCAACTGTCTCTTGGCAGAAGGATGGCGCAGCCCTGAAACTCACACAGAGGACCAATGTAGAAACTACTGCTGCTACGGTCATTATCAGCATCAGTGAGTGCAACAGAGCTGACAGTGGTGTATACACCATGACAGGAAAGAACATTGTTGGATCTGTGACAGACAGCATCACTCTGAAAGTTCATGATGTACCTGGTCCACCCAAAGGACCCGTTAAGATTGTGGAAATATCTCGTACTTATTGTATCTTTTCATGGGACGCTCCTGAGAATGATGGAGGGGTTCCCATCAACAACTATGTCATTGAAATACGAGACACCACTTCTCAAACATGGACTGAGTTGTCGTCTACCGTCATCCGCACAATGTTTAAAGCCATCCGGTTAACTACTGGATCAGAGTATCAGTTCAGAATAAAGGCTAAGAACAGATATGGTGTTGGACCTCCTATTACTTCAGAGACAGTGGTGGCTGCCTATCCATTCAAAGTCCCTGGTCCTCCAGGTACTCCTAACGTTGTTGCATTTACCAAAAACTCAATAACAATTGGCTGGAATGAGCCTGTGAATGATGGTGGAAATGAAGTCATTGGCTACCATGTTGAGAGGAAAGAAAGAACCAGCATAATGTGGTATAGGATTAGCAAGGGTCTTGTGAAAGGAAATATCTTTAAATCCTCTGGACTTGAAGATGGAGTTGCTTATGAGTTTCGTGTCATGGCTGAAAACATGGCTGGAATTGGTAAACCCAGCAAGGCCTCAGAACCGATATTGGCCTTGGACCCTGTTGACCCACCAGGTCAGCCTGTGCCAATATCTGTCAACAAGAATGCCATTACTATTCAGTGGACAAAGCCTGAGTATGATGGTGGGTTCAAAATCACTGGCTACATTGTGGAGAAGAGAGAACTGCCTGCTGGTCGCTGGATGAGAGCCAACTTTACCAACATAATTGAAACAACGTTCACTGTTAGTGGACTAACTCAAGATGCCTCATATGAGTTCCGTATCATAGCCAGAAACTCAGCAGGTGCAGTGAGCATACCTTCTGAGCCTTCAGATCCTATAATCTGCAAAGATGACATTATCGAACCACGCATTATGGTAGATGCCATCTTTAGGGATGTTGTTCTACTAAAGGCAGGAGAGTCATTCAAGCTTGAAGCTGATATTGCTGGTCAACCAACACCATCTATGGTTTGGACCAAGAATGGAAAGGAGGTTGAGAATACAATGAAACTGGAAGTTAGGTTCACTGAACTGACAACTACTCTAACCAACAAGGACTCTATAAGGCCAGATGGAGGTGAATTCATTTTGACTGCCACTAATGTTGGTGGATTTGCAAAGCACATTTTTAATGTTAAAGTGCTTGACAGACCAGGACCACCAGTTGGACCTCTTAAGGTAACTGATGTCACAGCTGAGAACTGTGCACTCTCCTGGGCTCCACCTGCAGATGATGGTGGTTCCAAGATTGAAGGATATGTGATTGAGAAGCGTGAATCAAGCAGACTGGTTTGGACCAGTGTTGTTTCAGACCTCCAAGATACACAATACAAGGTTACTAAGCTGCTCAAAGGAAACGAATACATTTTCAGAGTAATGGCAGTGAACAAATATGGAATTGGTGAGTCGCTTGAATCACAACCCACTATTGCAGACAACCCATATGTGATTCCAGATCCTCCTGAGAATGCTGAGGTGACAGCTATCACTAAAGATTCAATGGTTGTCATGTGGCAAGCACCTAAGAGTGATGGTGGAACTCCCATCACCACCTACCATATTGAAAGAAAAGATAGAATGGGCCTCCGTTGGGTCAAATGTAACAAGAGGAAAGTCAAAGATCTGCAGTTCAAGGCAACAGGTCTTGTTGTTGGACATGAATATGAATTCAGAATTATTGCTGAGAATGCTGCCGGATTGAGTATACCAAGTGTGTCTAGTCCATTCTACAAGGCCACTGATGGACTATACAAGCCTGAAGCTCCATGCAACCCCAGAATCTTGGATACAACCAAGTCTTCAATTACTGTGGCTTGGAACAAACCTGCATTTGATGGTGGCTGTGAAATAATGGGCTACATTGTAGAAACATGCATCCCATCTGAAAAGAAGGAAGAAGAGGAATGGACCATTGTGACACCCAAGGAAGGTCTTCCTGCTACCTCATTCACCATTGTTAACCTGAAGGAGAATCAAGAGTACAAGATTCACATCTCTGCTGTCAATAGTGAAGGAATTGGAGAGGCAGCATCTGTACCTGGTAATCCAAAGGCAGAGGACAGGCTTCTCCCTCCTGAGATTGATTTGGATGCGGAACTTCGGTCAGTTGTCAGGCTTAGAGCTTGCTGTTCACTTAGACTGTTTGTGCCTATCAGAGGCAGACCACCCCCTCAGGTAAAATGGACCAAAGGAGATGGGGAGCCAGTTGAGAGGGCAATCATTGACAGCACAACATCATACACATCACTGATAATTGAAAATGTCAACCGATTTGACAGTGGAAAGTATAATCTTACTGTTGAGAACAGCTCTGGCTCCAAGACAGTTACAGTACAAGTCAGAGTGCTTGATACACCAAGTGCCCCACAGAATCTGAAAATTACTGCTGTGACAAAGGATGCTGTGACTCTGACTTGGGATCCACCAGTGAATGATGGTGGAGTTAAAATTAAGAATTATGTTGTTGAAAAACGCGAGTCTACAAGAAAAGCATATGCCACAGTCAATGCTCTCTGCTATCAAACCACCTTCACTGTTGACCAGCTCCTGGAAGGATGCAACTATTACTTTAGAGTTTTAGCGGAGAATGAGTATGGCATCGGCTTGCCCATTGAGACTGGTGAATCAGTTAAGGTGTCAGAGAAACCACAGCCTCCTGGCAAAATCACTCTTAAGGATGTTACCAAAAACAGTGTCACTCTCTCCTGGGAGAAGCCAGAGCATGATGGTGGCAGTAGAGTGGGCTGTTATGTTGTTGAGATCCTGCCTAAGGGTGCTGACAAGTGGACCCAAGCACTGATCGTAAAAGAAACAGAAGCTACTATTAGTGGACTAAATGCAGGTGAAGAATATATGTTCCGTGTTGCTGCAAGAAATGAAAAAGGAACAAGTGATCCACGTCAGATTGGAGTTCCTGTGATTGTAAAAGACCTTGTTATTGCACCTGCTGTCAAAATGTTGTTCAACACATTTACTGTGTTGGCAGGAGAAGACTTGAAAGTGGAGGTTCCTTATATTGCACGCCCCAAAGCAACAGTTTCATGGGTAAAGGATGGTCTCCCTCTTAAGAGAACTAGCAGAGTAAACTTTGGTGCTACAGACACAATGCTGAACCTCACTATAAAAGAAGCTACTAAAGATGATGTTGGACACTACATTATTACTCTTACCAACACAGCAGGAGAGACTAAAGCAGATATTGGCATTGTTGTTCTTGACAAACCTGGCCAACCAGGTGGTCCAGTTAAGGTAGAGGAAGTCACTTCTGACAGTGTAACCATCTCCTGGAATCCACCAGAGTATCATGGTGGTTGCACCATCAAAAGCTATATTGTAGAAAAGAGAGACACATCTACAACTGCCTGGATGGTTGTATCTTCCAACCTAGCAAGGACCAAAATTAAGGCAGGCAGGCTGAAAACAGGTTCTGAGTATCAGTTTAGAATTACTGCAGAAAACAGATATGGAAAAGGCCCAGCTCTTCTATCACCATGCATTTTGGCTCAATACCCATATAAACTCCCAGGCCCTCCAGGTACACCATCCATTGCAGTCTGCACCAAAGATAGCATGGTGGTCACCTGGAATGAACCTGTCATTGATGGTGGAAGTTCTATCTTGGGCTACCACCTTGAACGTAAAGAGAGGAACAGCATCCTTTGGGTCAAACTAAACAAATCTCTTATTACAGACCAAACCTTTAAGACCACTGGCCTAGAACCAGGAATGGAGTATGAATACAGAGTGTATGCTGAAAACATAGTTGGAATAGGCAAAGCAAGTAAAGTGTCGGAGGGCTATATTGCTAGAGATCCTTGTGATCCACCTGGCACCCCAGAGGCAATAAAGATTACTAAGGACTCAGTGACTATTGTTTGGACCAAACCTGAGTATGATGGTGGTGCAAAGGTTACAGGCTACATTGTGGAAAAGAAGGAGCTTCCAGAGGGTCGTTGGTTGAAGGCTAATTTTACTAATGTAATTGAGACGGAATATTTAGCAAGTGGACTTGTGGAGGGCAATCAATATGAGTTTCGTGTCATTGCCAGAAATGCTGCTGGTGTTTTCAGTATTCCTTCTTACAGCACTGGTCCAATTACTGCCAGAGATGAGATTGAGCCACCGCGCATAAGCATTGACCCAGAGTATACACAGAATATTGTGGTCAGTGCTGGCGACAACTTCAAAATTAATGCAGATGTTCATGGAAAACCACTGCCCTCTATCCACTGGATGAAGGGAGAGCAGGAACTAGGCAACACAATTCACAGGGAAATCAAGAACACACCCACCAAAGCTTTTATATCTGTCAAAGAAGCTAAACTGTCTGATGGAGGGCAATACATTTTGCTACTGAAAAATCCTGGAGGAGAAAAGACTGTACAGGTCAATGTTGTTGTTCTAGATAAACCTGGAGAACCACAAGGGCCTCTTGTTGTCACAGGAATAACCAAAGACAGATGCTGCCTTGCATGGAAACCACCATTGCAGGATGGTGGCAGCAAGATCTGTCACTACATTGTGGAGAGAAGAGAGACAAGCAGACTAATCTGGACTGTAGTTGAACAAAAAGTGGAGAACATTTGTCTAAAAGTTACTAAGCTCCTGGAGGGAAATGAGTACATCTTCAGAGTCCGTGCTGTCAACCAATTTGGAGTAGGCGCACCACTTGAATCTCCTGCTGTCATAATCAAGGATCCATACATGCTACCTGGATCGCCCAAGAACTTAGAAGTTTCAAATATTAAAAAGGATTCAATGGTGCTTACCTGGGAGGCTCCTTCTGAAGATGGTGGCAGTCCTGTAACTGGATACATAATTGAGAAGCATGACAAAGAAGGCGTAAGATGGACTAGGTGCAATAGGCAAACAGTCACTGATTTGAGTTTTAAGGTCAAAGGACTTTTGGAAAGCCACAATTATGAATTCAGAGTTGCAGCTGAGAATTCTGTTGGTGTTGGTGAGCCAAGCTCCCCAACTGTTTTCTACAAAGCTCTTGATCCTATCTTTAGGCCTGGCCCACCACATAACCCAAGAGTTACAGACACTACAAGAACATCAGTATTCCTGTCATGGGGAAAACCCATTGCTGATGGAGGCTGTGAGATTCAGGGATACATTGTTGAGTGCTGCGCTACTACTGCTGAAGCACCTGCTGCTGAAGGAGCTGCCACAGACACAGTTGTTGAAGAATGGATAATGTGCACACCAGCTACAGGTGTTAAGAAGACTAAGTTTGAAGTTGCAAATCTGAAAGAAAACCAGGCATACAAGTTTAGAGTATGTGCAATCAACAAAGTAGGAGTTGGTGAGCATGCTGATGTCGCTGGAATTGTTGTTGCTATGGACAGAGCAGATGAGCCAGACCTTGACATTGACCCAGAACTAAGAAAAATTGTTACCATTAAAGCTGGTGCGTCCCTAAGACTCTTCATTCCTATCAAAGGCAGGCCCACACCTACTATAAAGTGGGACAAAGATGAAGCTCCCCTTAAAGAGAGTGCTCAGGTTGAGATAACCAGCAGTTATACATTGCTTGTGATTGATAAAATGAGCAGAAATGACAGTGGAAAATACACAGTCTCTGCAGAGAATTCCAGTGGAACCAAATCTGCATTTGTTGTTGTCCGTGTCCTTGACACACCTAGTGCTCCTGTTAATCTTAAAGTGAAAGAAATTACAAACCAGTCAGTAACATTGGAATGGGAACCACCTCTGTTGGATGGTGGATCCAAGATCAAAAACTACATTGTTGAAAAAAGAGAAAGCACACGCAAAACATTTGCAGCTGTTGTCACAAATTGTCATGCTCTTTCATGGCAGATCGAACCACTCCAGGAGGGCTGCAGTTACTACTTCCGTGTACTTGCAGAGAATGCTTATGGTGTTGGTCTGCCTGCAGCAACTGTTGATCCTCTTAAGGTCTCAGAAGTGCCCCAGGCTCCAAAGAGTTTAATTGTTACAGATCAGACAAAAACAAGCATCTCTCTCGCCTGGGAGAGGCCAGAGTATGATGGTGGTAGCAGGATCATGCAGTACTTGCTTGAGGTGCAGCTGAAGGGTCAAGAGAAATGGTCTGCTGTAAACACTTTTAAGACAATGGAAGCAACAGTCTCCAATTTGAACCCAGGAGAGGAGTATCTTTTCAGAATTACAGCTGTCAATGATAAAGGGAAGAGTGACCCCAAAGTCCTTTCCGGGCCAGTGATGACCAAAAACTTGGTCTTTGAGCCAGATGTCCGTCCAGAATTCAGCAGCTACAGTGTTCATGTGGGCAAAGACATTAACATTGACATTCCTATCTTTGGACGTCCTAAACCTACCATCACATGGACTAAAGATGGCGCTCCCTTGAAGTTTACTACAAGAGTCCATATTGTCAATACACCAACACATACAACACTAAGCATAAAAGAGGCAGCAGGCGATGATGGTGGTATGTACAGCATAAATGTTGCCAACTCAGCTGGAAAGAAGGACACAACAATTGAAGTCATTGTACTTGACAAACCTGGCCCTCCATGTGGCCCTGTGAGATTCGATGAAATCACAACACAGAGTGTCACTATATCATGGGACCCACCAAAACACAATGGTGGATGCCAAATTTCAAACTACGTTGTACAGAAAAGAGATACGACTACTACAACATGGGAGAATGTTAGTATCAACTGGGCCAGAACCACCATAAAAGTATCTAGACTAAAGACTGGAGCTGAGTACCAGTTCAGGATCATTGCCCAGAACCGTTATGGTAAAAGCCATGGTCTGGATTCATCTGCTGTAGTTGCTCAGTACCCATACAGAGAGCCAGGCCCTCCAGGCACTCCTTTCATCTCTTCTCTCTCTAGGGACCACCAAATTGTTGAGTGGCATGAACCTGTCACAGATGGAGGCAGTCCTGTTCTTGGCTACCATCTTGAAAGGAAAGAGAGGAATAGTATTCTCTGGGTCAAGATCAACAAGACTCTCATCCACGAGACAAGTTTCAAGAGTTACCCCTTGGAGGAGGGTGTTGAATATGAATACAGGGTTTATGCTGAAAATATTGTTGGAATTGGAAGGAGCAGCAAAGTCTCAGAGGGATGTGTTGCCCGTGATCCATGTGATCCTCCTGGAATACCAGAGGCCATCCATGTGACCAAAGACACCATTGTCATTCAGTGGACTAAACCAGAATATGATGGTGGAAGCAATATCACTGGCTATATTGTGGAAAAGCGTGATCTGCCCGAGGGCAGGTGGGTAAAGGCAAATTTTACTAATGTGATTGAGACCCAGTTTACAGTGACTGGTCTGACTGAAAATGCACAGTATGACTTTAGAGTCATTGCTAAAAATGCTGTTGGCACTGTCAGCAAACCATCTTATAACAGTGGACCTATAACTGCAAGTGATGCTGTGGAGGCACCCAAATTCTCCATTGATCCTGCATTCACTAAGACCATTATTGTCAATGCTGGAGAGACATTCAAGCTAGATGCTGATGTACGTGGCAAGCCGCTGCCAACAATACAGTGGTTCAAAGATGACAAACCAGTTGAAAACACACTTCGACTAGAGATCAGAAACACAGAAAACCATGCAATGATTGTCATTAAAGACTCCATTAGAGTTGATGGTGGAACTTATACACTCCAGCTGACAAATGAAGCCGGCAGTGAGACTGTTCCATTTAAGGTTTTGGTACTGGATAAACCTAGCCCATGTGAAGGACCACTCCATGTCACTGGAGTCGCTGAAGATAGATGCACACTGGTATGGCACCCCCCTCTACATGATGGAGGTAGTCCTATTACACATTACATCATTGAAAGAAGGGAGACAAGTCGTCTAGCTTGGACTGTTGTTTCTAGCAACTGTGGCACCACATGCTACAAAGTTACCAAATTACTGGAAGGTGATGAGTATATGTTCCGTGTAATGGCAGTTAATAGTCATGGTGTAAGTGAGCCACTGGAGTCTGGTGCAGTAATAATGAAAACTCCATTTGTTCTCCCTGGTCCACCTCACATTGAGGATGTATCTAACATTGCCCATGATGGTATGACCATCTCTTGGTCTGCCCCTGAGACTGATGGTGGCAGTGAAATTACAAATTACATAATTGAGAAAAAGGATAGAACCGGGATCAAATGGACCAGATGCAACAGACAGAAGGTCACTGATCTCTCATTTAGAGTTACAGGCCTGACCACAGGCCATGAGTATGAATTCAGAGTGGCTGCTGAGAACATAGTTGGAGTGGGAGAGCCAAGCCTTGCAAGTTCATACTACAAGGCCTGTGATCCCAAGTACAAACCTGGAGCCCCAGGATATGTGCATGTGATTGACTCAACAAAGACTTCTATTACTGTGTCATGGGGTAAGCCTCTGTCTGATGGTGGCAGTGTCATTCAAGGATATATTGTTGAAGTCTGCAAGGCTGAAGAGGAAGAATGGACCATGGTCACTCCTCCAACTGGCCTGCGTGTCAACAAATATGAAATTACAAAGCTTACTGAGGGTCAGGAGTACAAGATCCAAGTGTGTGCTCTGAACAAATTGGGAGTTGGTGAGCCGGCAGTTCTCTCTGGAACAGCTAAGCCTGAAGAAAGGGTCGAACCACCTGAGATCCACCTTGACTCTGAGCTGAGGAAGGGCATTGTACTGAAAGCAGGCGGCTCTGTTAGAATCAATATTCCATTTAAGGGCAGACCAACACCTGAGATAAAGTGGACTAAGGATGACGGAAACCTGACTGAAAAACCAGTGGTCGAGAAAGCTCATAATTTCACACAGTTGTCTATTGACTCATGTGACAGAAGTGACTCAGGAAAATACACCCTCACACTGACTAACAGCAGTGGCACCGTGTCTGAGGTTGTTTCAGTTAAAATTCTGGATGCCCCTGGGGCCCCACAGAACCTTGTTGTTAAAGAAATCAGAAAGGACTCTGTTACTCTTGCTTGGGATGCTCCATTGATTGATGGAGGTGCCAAAATCAAGAACTATGTCATTGACAAACGTGAATCAACAAGAAAGGCATATGCAAATGTGTCCACAAAATGCACCAAAACAACATTCAAAGTTGAGAACTTGATTGAAGGTGCTATGTACTACTTTAGAGTCATGGCTGAGAATGAATATGGAATTGGGCCGGCTGTGGAAACAAAGACTGCCTCCAAGGCCTCTGAAGTACCACTGCCTGTTGGAAAGATCTTCCTCAATGATGTCACTAAGTCCAGTGTCTCACTGGCCTGGGAGAAACCTGAGCAGGATGGAGGGAGCAGAATTGCTGGCTATCTAATTGAGATGCAACCTAAGGGTACAGATAAGTGGGGAGTTGCAACAAATACAAAAACATGTGAAGGTACTGTCACAGGCCTTACAGCTGGAACAGAATACCTATTCCGCATCATTGCTTACAATGAAAAGGGAAAGAGTGAGCCAAAAGCACTTGCTGCACCTGTGATTGCCACTGACATGACCATGGAGCCCAGCATCAAAATTCCATTCAACACTTACAGTGTATTAGCTGGAAAGGATCTAAAGTTAGATTTTCCTGTTCTTGGCAAGCCAAAACCTAAAGTCACCTGGGCCAAGGATGGTCAGCCTTTGAAGGTGACATCAAGAATGAATATAATATCCACTAAAACAACAACGGGAATAGAAATTACTGAGGCATGCAAGGAGGACTTTGGCAAATACACAATTACAGCAGCCAACACCACTGGAACAACCGCAGAGGATGTATCTGTCATTATCCTCGACAAGCCTGGTCCACCAAAAGGGCCAGTCAAGATTGTTGAAGTGAGCAACACCTTTGTCCACCTCTCCTGGGACCCCCCAGAGTACACCGGTGGATGCCAAGTAAAGAATTACATAGTGGAAAAGAGAGACACAACCAGTACAACATGGCAAACAGTCACCACTCAGCTAGCTAGAACAGCTTTTAAGGTCAGCAAGCTGAAGACAGGTTCAGAATATCAGTTCAGAATCATAGCTGAAAATAGATATGGAAAGGGTGCGCCTCTGGATTCCAAGGCCATTGTGGTGCAATATCCGTTCAAACCACCGGGTCCTCCAGGAACACCACATGTGAAATCTGCAACTAAAGAAATGATGATCATTGAATGGAATGAGCCAGTCAATGATGGTGGAAGTGCAGTTATTGGCTACCATTTGGAAAGCAAGGAAAGAAGCAGCATTCTATGGAGCAAACTGAACAAGACTCTCATCACAGACACACAATTCAAGATCGTTAACCTTGAGGAGGGTATTGGATATGAATTTAGAGTTTATGCTGAAAATATTGTTGGCATTGGCCGATGCAGTAAAGTGTCCGAGTCCTTTGTTGCTCGCGACCCATGTGATCCTCCTGGTACCCCAGAAGCTGTATCTATTTCAAAGAACCAGATCAGGATTCAGTGGACTAAGCCTCAGTATGATGGTGGTAGCAAAGTGAATGGATATATTGTGGAAAGGAAAGACCTCGCCTCTCCTGATGGACGCTGGGTAAGAGCTAACTTTACCAATATAGTTGAGACTGAGTACACTGTCACTGGTCTGACAGAAAATGAGCAATATGAATTTAGAGTTATTGCAAGAAATGCAGCTGGCATCTTTAGTGAGCCATCTGACAGCTCTGGACCTATTACTGCTACTGATGAAATTGAACCACCAAGGGCCTCAATGGATCCTAAATACAAGGATGTTATTGTTGTAAATGCTGGAGAAAATCTGCTTCTGGATGCAGACATCTATGGAAAACCGATTCCTGAGGTGCTCTGGCTGAAAGAGGGCAAGGAAATGGACAAAGCCTTGCGCATTGAAGTGAAAACTACACAGAAACGTGCAGCAATGACGATTAAGGATGTAACCAAGCTTGATAGTGGCCACTATGACCTCATCCTCAAAAATCTGGGTGGTACAAAAGTGTTCCCTATCACAGTTAAAGTCCTTGATAAACCAGGTTCACCCACTGGACCCATGAAGATTACTGGAGTCATGGCCGACAGGTGCATTCTTGCCTGGTCTGAGCCAGCTCTAGATGGCGGAGCCAGTATCACTCACTATGTGCTGGAGAAGAGAGAGACTAGCAGGTTGTCCTGGACCGTGGCTGCATCAGACATCAAGGGTCTGTACCATAAAGTAACAAATTTGCTTCCTGGAGATGAATACATTTTCAGAGTCAGAGCAGTGAACAAATATGGCATTGGTGACTATCTGGAAAGTGAACCCATCATTGCACGCAATCCTTACAAGCCTCCTAGTGCTCCTGGAACTCCAGAAGCCAGTCTGATCACAAAGGACTCTATAGTTTTGTCGTGGACAGCTCCTGAACAGACTGGTGGAGCTGAAATTGAAGGCTACCATCTTGAAAAACGTGACAAAGACAGTGTACGGTGGACAAAATGCAACAGACAAAAGCTTACAGACGCTCGGTTTAAAGTCACAGGTCTGATCACAGATCACTTCTATGAGTTCCGTGTTGCTGCTGAGAATGAGGTTGGAATGGGAGATTTCAGTGAGCTGTCCCTGTTCTACAGGGCATGTGATGCCATAAGACCACCTGGGCCTCCGCACCATCCTAAAGTAACAGACTACACAAAGTCCTCTGTCTCTCTGTCTTGGGGCAAACCTGACTTTGATGGCGGTGCTTATATCAAGGGATACATTGTTGAAATGAGGGAGTATACACCGGTACCTGAGTCAACAGAGGAGGCAGAGATAGCACCAGCAGTAGAAGCACCAGTTGAAAAAGAATGGACAATGTTCACTCCACCCAGTGGCATTCAAGCCACCAAATTAACTATAACAGACTTGAAGGAGGGTGGAGAGTACCAGTTCCGTGTCTATGCAATAAATTCAGAAGGAGTGGGGGAGGCTGCTAATGTCCATGGCACAGTGGTTACTTCTGACAGGGCAGAAGCACCAGAGATAGAACTTGATGCTGAACTCAGAAAGGTTCTATCTGTCCGTGCTGGTGGGACTCTACGCCTCTTTGTCACCATCAGAGGAAGACCTGAGCCTGCTGTAAAATGGGAGAAAGTTGACGGTACCCTTACAGAGCGTGCTGTAATTGATACTACTAGTTCATTCACCATGCTTGTCATTGACAATGTTAATCGCTTTGACAGTGGCAAATACTCACTAACACTAGAAAACAGTAGTGGCAAAAAATCTGCAATTGTTGCAGTGAGAATTTTGGATACACCGAGTGCACCACAAAACTTTACCGTGAAGGAGCTAAAGAAGGATTCAGTGACTCTTGCCTGGGATACTCCACTTACTGATGGTGGCTCTAAAATCACAAACTACATCATAGAGAAGAGAGAGTCTGTTAGGAAGGCCTATGCTGCTGTCACCAGCAACTGTACAGCAAACTCATTTAAGGTAGAAGACCTGCCAGAAGGTGGAATTTTCTACTTCAGAATCTGTGCTGTTAATGAATATGGCCAAGGCCAGATGGTTGAAACCAAAGAAGTAAAGGTAGCTGAGGTACCTTTGCCACCAAGCAAGGTTACCCTTGTAGATTTGACCAAGACTAGTGTGTCACTGGCTTGGGAGAAACCTGCTCATGATGGTGGATGCAAAGTAATGTGCTACAATGTAGAATTTAAGCCTAAGAGTGGGGATAAATGGGGCACAGCATGTACAGTTAAGGTACCGGAAGCAACTATTCCTAATTTAACTCCAAATGAAGCTTATTTATTCAGAGTTGTTGCAATCAATGAGAAGGGGAAGAGTGAGCCAAAGGATCTTGGCTTACCTGTGGTTGCAAAGGATGTTGCTATTGAACCATCTATCAACTTGCTGTTTACCACATACACTGTGAAGGCTGGAGGTGACCTCACTTTTGAGGTTCCAATAAGAGGCAGACCAAAGCCCGCTGTGTCCTGGAAGAAGGATGGCCTTCCTTTGAAGCAAACCACATCAGTTTCTATCTTAAACACTGCAGCCTCATCCAAAATCATTATCAAAGAGGCTAAGAAGGAACATGTTGGGAAGTATGAAATAACTTTGGCAAACACAGCAGGAACTGTTACAGCAGATATTGGAGTCATTGTCCTTGATAAGCCAGGTCCACCTAAAGGAATTAAGGTGGATGCAGTGACTTCAGACAGCATCTCCCTTTCCTGGTCCCCACCAGAATATGATGGTGGCTGCTCCATCAGCAACTACATTGTGGAGAAGAGAGACACAAACACACAGGAATGGCAGATGATAGCAAGTAATGTTGCTAGAACAGCTTTCAAAGCTGGCCGTCTTACACATGGAGCAGAGTATCAGTTTCGTATTTATGCAGTTAACCGCTATGGAAAGAGTAGCTATCTGGATTCACCTGGAATCACTGCTCAGTACAATTTTAAACAGCCCGGACCTCCTTCTACACCCATAGTGAAACTGGCCACCAAGTCTTATATGCTGGTGACTTGGAATGAGCCAGTTAGTGATGGTGGTAGTCCTGTTCTGGGCTACCACCTGGAGAGGAAGGAGCGTTCTAGCATTCTTTGGACAAAGATGAACAGAGGAATGATCAAAGATACAGAGTACAAAGTCACTGGAATTGAAGAGGGCATGATGTATGAATACCGTGTATATGCTGAAAATATTGCTGGTATTGGTAAATGTAGCAAGGCTTGTGAAGCCGTAGCAGCAAGAGATCCATGTGACCCTCCAGGTACACCCATTATCATTGCAATCACCAGAACATCAGTCTCCTTATCTTGGGAAAAACCAGAATATGATGGTGGAGCAAAGGTTTCTGGTTACACAATTGAACGCAGAGACCTTCCAGAAGGACGATGGACAAGATGCAACTTCACTAATGTACCTGAGACCCATTATGATGTGACAGGCCTTACAGAGAACAGCCAGTATGATTTCCGTGTCATTGCAAAGAATGCAGCTGGACTGTTTAGTATACCATCAGACAATACTGGTCCCATCACTATTAAAGATGATGTGGAGCCACCACGCATCATGATTGATGTGAAGTTCAGAGAGACCGTGTTTGTGAAAGCCGGAGAAACTCTAAAGATTAATGCGGATCTTGCGGGACGTCCTGCTCCTGTCATTTCATGGACCAAGAATGGCAAAGAAATCGAGCTAAGAGCTAGAATTCAAATTGTTTCAACAGACACCAGCACGTGTCTCACTATGAAGGATTGTATCAGAAGAGATTCTGGACAGTATGCCCTGACTTTACAAAATATTGGTGGAACAGTTACCATGCCAATAAACTGTGTGATTCTAGATAGGCCAGGACCCTCAGCAGGACCACTTCAGATTACAGGTATCACAGCAGCAGAGTGCACTCTGTCTTGGGGTCCACCTCAGGAATCTGGTGGTGCAGACATCACTCATTATGTTGTTGAAAAACGTGAGACCAGTCGGCTGTCATGGACACTGGTGAAGGCAGATGTCACAAAAACATTCTTTAAAGTCACAGGCCTGCTCAAGGACAATGACTATATCTTTAGGGTTCTTGCTATTAACAAGCATGGTGTTGGTGAAGCTCTGGAGAGTGATGTTATAAAGGTTACAGATCCATACACCTTTGCCACTGCTCCAGCTAGTGTTGATGTCACTACTATAACTGGAGACTCAATGACCCTCACCTGGTGCAAGCCAGCCAATGATGGAGGCAGTCCCATTACTGGATATGTGATTGAGCGGCGTGAGAAAACAAGCATGCGTTGGGTCCGTGTGAACAGAGATCCAGTTCCTGAATTTACCACAGTAGTAACCAAACTCCGCAAGGGTTGTGAATATGACTTCCGAGTTTATGCTGAAAATGCAGCTGGTTTGAGTCCACCGAGTGAACCATCTGCAACATTCAGAGCAGTAGATCCTCTGGTCGTTCCTTCTCGACCAACCAAGCCAAAGATTGTGAATTCAACCAAAGACAGCGTGTCTATTGTCTGGAAACCACCAACAGATGATGGTGGTGCTCCTATCCTTGGATACAGTGTAGAATACAGAGACTACATCCAGAAACCAGAGGAAGAGGAAGAAGAAGAATATGAGGAGGAAGAGGAGGTACTTGAGTCACCTGAAGAACTAGCAAGATGGGTTGAGGCCATCCCTCTTACAAAGAGCTTAGAATTCACCATCACTGGATTGAAGACAGATGCAGAATATGAATTCTGTGTTAAAGCAATCAATAAAATTGGCAGCAGTGTGCGTAGTCCATATTCAAATCCATCTGCCGCAAAGGACAGAACTGCAGAACCATCATTTGATGTTGACATTGAGATGCGTAAAGTGCTCTCTGTTAAGCATGGTACAGCATTTACTCTTAATGTGCCATTCAAGGGAAACCCTTTGCCATCAGTGACATGGGCTAAGGAGGGTGTTGATCTGAAAGTCAGAGGAACCATTGAATCAACAGATTCCAGCACTTCATTGACTATTGAGAAGTCAACTAGAAATGACTCTGGAGAATACACTGTCACAATTGAATCACCACTAGGAAAAGCAACATTGCCTGTGGTTGTCAAAGTACTTGACTCTCCAGGACCCCCAGTGAATGTTAAAGTATCTTCAGTGACCAGGGATTCTGCAACCCTCACTTGGGATCCTCCAGAGAATGATGGTGGTGATGCAGTAAAGGCCTACCATGTTGAAAAACGTGAGGCCAGTAAGAAAGCCTGGGTGTCTGTGACTGGCAACTGCCACACTCTGACTTACAAGGTGGAAGACCTACAGGAGGGAGCTATCTATTATTTCAGAGTTATTGGAGAAAATGAGTATGGAGTGGGTGTCCCTCAGGACGCTAAGGCTGGGACAAAGATCACAGGTAACATATGCACTGAGTGCTTATATTTGTAAAAGTTTTTTCTTTAAAAACATCATAAATCAATATTATGGACTTAATAAAATTGTCCTGCTGTCTGTTATAGAGGTACCAAGTCAACCTATGAAACTTGGAGTTGCAAATGTTACCAAGGACAGTGTTACTATTGCCTGGACCAGACCAGAATATGATGGCGGAAGCAGAGTCACTGGTTATCTTATTGATGCCCTGGAGAAAGGACAGACCAAATGGGTGAAATGTGCCACTGTGAGGACCATGACTCACACAATCAAGAGCCTTAGGGAAGGTGCTGAGTACTTTTTCAGAGTCCGTGCTGAGAACCATGCTGGACTTAGTGAACCCAAGGAGATGATCGTTCCAGTTATTGTCAAGGAAATACACGGTATTGTTGCTGTCTTTACTTTAAACTTTTCAGATTAGACATATTACATAATGTACATTTCTGACATGCTATGTCTGTGTATAATTAATCCTAATTATAATAATTATAATAATCCTAATTTATATAAATGGGCAAGTTTTTAAAAGCTATGGTATTTCCGAAATAATAAACATTATTAATGTTTTACTAAGCTGCCATGTCTTACCACAGTCCTGTGTTATTATTTTTCTTTTCCAACAGAGGCTCCAGAGTTTGACCTAAAGAACTACCCCAAGAATACAGTTTATGTAAGAGCAGGATCCAATCTGACCTTTGAGATTCCATTAACTGGCAGGCCCATGCCAAAGGTCACTGTTTCCAAGAACAATATTGTCATTAAGGGATCCAAGAGGCTGCTGACAGAAGTAACTCCAGATAGTTTAATCATCACCCTAAATGAAAGTGTTTCAGTGGATGCTGGCAAATATGAAATCACAGCCTCAAATGCAGGAGGTACTACCAAGATTTTCATTATCTTCGTTGTGCTGGACAGACCTGGACCTCCTGTTGGTCCAGTTCAGATTGGAGAAGTTGGAGAGACCACAGTGTGTCTGAAATGGACTCCTCCAGAGTACGATGGTGGCAGTCCTGTTACGAATTATGTTGTTCTTAAACGTGAAACCAGCACTCCTGCCTGGGTAGAGGTGTCGACTACCATTGCCAGAAGTGAGATCAAGGTGACTAAGCTGACTAAAGGAGAGGAGTACCAGTTCAGAATTAAGGCTGAGAATCGTTATGGTATCAGTGATCATATTGACAGCAAGCCGGTCATGATAAAGCTTCCATACAGTAAGCCACTTTATCCTGTATCTTCAATTCCAATTCTTCTGTTTTATGAACAAGGCATCTTTGTTAATGTATTCTAACAAGAGTGTGTTCTGTAACAGCTGTGCCTGGACCTCCATCCACACCTTGGGTTAGCTATGTATCTAGAGAGAGTCTCACAGTCTGCTGGAATGAGCCAGTCAATGATGGTGGAAACCCTGTGGTTGGATACCATCTCCAGATGAAAGAGAGGACCAGCATCCTTTGGCAGAAAATCAATAAGACCCCAATCCCAGGAGACCAGTGGCGTGTCACAAACATCTGCCCTGGTCTTATCTATGAATTCAAGGTGGCAGCTGAAAATTCTGCTGGTATTGGAAAAATGAGCAAAACATCAGAAGAAGTGCTTGCTATTGATGCCTGTGGTGAGTATTTTAAGTATTTAATTTTTGCAGTTTTATGTCTTAATTATATGAGCTTACAACTGAAAATCTTTGCAGTTACTTTATTAAACTTGGATCTTTCTCACTTTAATAACACAGAACCCCCGGCAAATGTTCATGTCACTGAAGTCACGAAGAACTCGGTCAGTCTGGCCTGGCAGAGGCCTCCATATGATGGTGGCAGTAAGATTACTGGTTACAGTGTAGAAAGGAGGGAGGCACCCAGCGGCAGATGGGTGAAGGCCAACTTTACAAACATCATTGAGATGGGTTTCACTGTATCTGGACTGACCCAGGATGAGTCTTATGAGTTCAGAGTTTACGCTAAGAATGCAGTTGGGTCTGTCAGCAATCCATCTCTCATTGCTGGACCAGTGACTTGTGTTGATGCATGTGGTGAGCATATAATCCAAAATTATATGGACATTTATTAATTACTTGTAATAATTTTATTTATACACTTGTATAAATGTTTCTCGTCACAGGTGCCCCAGCTATAGACCTTCCTCCAGAGTATCTGGATGTAGTTCAGTACAAAGCTGGAGCTACAGTTAAGCTCAGAGTAGGAATTATTGCCAAGCCTCTACCAACAATTGAGTGGCTCAAGAATGGAAAGGAGCTAGTAACAACCTCCACTGTGTCTTCTGAAAGCACAACGGACTCTTCTGCTGTTCTGATCAAGGATGCAACTCGCAATGACACAGGTTCATATGAGATCAAGATTAAGAATGTTCTGGGGTCAGCATCTGCAACCATCAGAACTGAAATCCTAGGTATTTATAAGTTATTGATTCTCACATTTCCTTACATCTGAATTCCTAACCAGTTTAAATCCAGACTATAAAGCCTCCATCATCTCATCCATCCATGTTATTTTAATTTTTTATCTTTCCTTAGACAAACCTGGACCCCCAGCTGGCATTATTAACTTCAACTCCATCACAGCAGAAAGAATTATGTTCAGCTGGGAACCTGTGCCTGAGTGTGACCAGGGAGGCTCCAAAGTCACCCACTACATTGTTGAAAGACGTGAAACCAGTAGAGTGGTGTGGTCAACAGTTTCTGAAAGGTGTGAACAGACATACATTGCCGTTGGCAAGCTGGTCCGTGGAAATGAGTATGTATTCCGTGTAATGGGTGTTAACAAGTATGGAGTTGGAGAACCACTGGAGTCAGAGTCTGTCATCGCTAAGAATGCCTTTGGTAGGTTTCACTAGAGTGGCATGGAATCCACAGCAGCTATCCTGTGTGTTTCTTCTTCTTTTTAACACATTTTATTTTTATCAGGCTTTTTTGTCATTAACTTCACTGTTATGTGATCTTAACACACATATTGTCTGTTCTTAAAGTAACTCCTGGGCAGCCTCATACCCCTGAGGTGACCACCATTACAAAGTCCACTATGGTGGTGGAATGGGGCAAACCAGGTGTGGATGGAGGCAGTGCTGTGACAGGCTACTACCTGGAGAGACGAGACAAGAAGAGCTTGCGCTGGATCAGAGTTTATAAAGATCCTGTCACTGACGCCAAACAGACAGTTTATCACTTGACAGAAGGAAATGAATACCAGTATCGTGTGTGTGCCATTAACAAGGCCGGAGAGGGACCATTTTCTGATGCATCAGACTATTATAAGGCTGCTGACCCAGTTGGTAAGTACACTTAGATTCACAGATTTACCACAAAAGTAATGATTACTAATCTACACTCCACTTAACAAATACATGGTACTTGCAGATCCACCAGATGAGCCTTGCAAGTTAAAGGTGGTGGACTCTACCAAGACTTCCATCACTTTGGGCTGGTCCAAGCCAGAATGGGATGGAGGAAGTGAGGTCACAAGTTACATGGTGGAAAAGCTTGTGGAGGGAGAAAAAGAATGGGCTATGATTACCTCCAAAGGAGAGGTCAAAACAACAGAATATGTTGTCCACAATTTAAAACCAAATGTCAACTACTTCTTCAGAGTCTCTGCTGTCAATTGTGCTGGTCGCGGAGAGCCTCTGGAGATGACTGAACCAGTGCAGGCTAAGGACATCCTGGGTAAATTCATTACTTATTGAAAATAAAATAAATTGTGTGTTCAGTGTACAGCATGTGTTTCTTGTTTTGTATTCATGTTGCCCACATATAGTTTCCCCTGTATGACCTTCTATATACTCCCTTCCCAGAGGAGGCCCAGATTGACTCTGATGTTGCCATGAGAACTCACTACATTGTGAAGGCCGGCAAGGATGTTGAGCTGTCTGTTCCATTGAAGGGCAGACCTGCGCCCACTGCCTCTTGGAGCAAGGGAGAAGAATGCATTGACCACAATCCCAAATATGAATTCCACCATTCAGACACAAGCACAGTCCTTGTTATGCGTGAGGTGACCAAGCTTGATACTGGAAAATATACAGTAAAGATAGAGAATGGTGTGGGTGAGCCCAAGACAGTGACTCTGTCTGTCAAAGTCCAAGACACCCCAGCTCAGTGCAGGAATCTGGTCCTGAAGGAGGTGACCCGTGGAAAGGTGACTCTCTGCTGGGAGGCCCCACTTCTTGATGGCGGTGCAGAGATTACTAACTATGTTGTGGAGAAGAGAGACTCATCCAAGAGATCATACTCTATGGTGACAAACAAATGCACAGACACAACATACACCATTGAAGATCTTTCTGAAAAGACATCCTTCTTCTTCCGTGTCTTAGCAGAGAATGAGAATGGTATCGGTGATCCATGTGAAACACATGAACCTGTTAAGGCTACAGAAACTCCAGGCCCAGTCAAGGAGGTTTCAATGAAAGATTCATCAAAGACCTCCATCACTCTCCAGTGGCTTAAGCCAGATTACGATGGTGGTAGTATAATCTCTGACTACATTATTGAGAAGAAGGTCAAGAATGAAGATTGGTCATTAGGAGGAACAAGCAGACAGTGTGAGTTTGAGGTAAAGAAACTGAAGGAGCACTCGAACATGTTCTTTAGAGTTGCTGCCAGGAATGAGAAAGGACATGGAGATTTTGTTGAAATTGGACCGATCAAGGTCATTGACTACATTATTACACCAGAGGCAGACCTTACAGAATATCCACATGGTAGCATTAGCATTCGCCTGGGTCACAATGTGCACATTGAACTGCCATACAAAGGCAAACCCAGACCTTCTGTTCTTTGGATGAAGGACAACCTGCCGCTTAAAGAGAGTGATCAAGTACGCTTCAAGACAACAGAAAACAAAGCCACCCTAATGATTAAGAATGTGAAGAAGGAGAATGAGGGCAAATACACCTTAACCCTTGACAACAAAGTGAACAGGAAATCCTTCCACATCCATGTCATCACACTGGGACCACCATCAAAGCCTGTTGGACCTATCCGACTGGATGAAGTGAGAGCAGAGAGCATTATGATGTCATGGGATGAACCAAATGACTATGGTGGTGGAGACATAACTTGCTACACCGTGGAGAAACGTGATACCTCCCAAAATGACTGGAAGATGGCCTCCTCCAGTGTACAGGATACTCAATTCAAAGTCACCAACCTTATCAAAGGTGTCCAATACCAGTTTAGAGTGTGTGCTGAAAACAGGTATGGTGTCAGCGAGCCTCTGCTTTCGCAAATGGTTATTGCCAAGCACCAATTCAGACCACCAGGCCCACCAGGCAAGCCGATTGTATACAATGTTACCAACGATGGTATGACCATTCAATGGGAGAAACCTATCTATGATGGTGGCACCCCTATTCAGGGCTATCATGTGGAGAAGAAGGAGAAGAATAGCATTATGTGGCAAAAGGTGAACACTATGTTGATCAAGGAAACAGATCACAGGATTTTGGAGCTCATTGAAGGCCTTGAATACTCCTTTAGAGTCTACGCACAGAATGATGCTGGGTTCAGCCGAATGAGTGATGAGAGCAAACCAATCATGGCCGTCAGTCCAGTTGGTGAGTATTAATTCAGACCATGACATAAATCCCTTTGTTACACTTGAAAAATACAACATGCTGGAAATTTTGCATGTTTTGTATAAAATCTGACTAAAATGATGTTGGAATAAAAACACTGTGGCAAAGAGTTAAAAGGTGCATTATGCATTTCAGATCCTCCTGGCCAGCCTGATTACACTGATGTGACTAGTGACTCAGTGTCACTGAAATGGGATGCACCCAAACGTGATGGCGGTAGCAAGATTGTTGGATACAATATCGAGAAACGCCAAGGACATGGACGCTGGTTCAAGGCCAACTTGACTGATGTGCACGACTGTCAGTATACCGTCACTGGATTGGCAACAAATGAACGCTATGAGTTTAGGGTCATTGCCAGAAATGCCATGGGTGTTGTCAGTCCTCCATCCAACTCTTCTGGCATGATTGCTGTCAGAAGTGAAAATGGTGAGTAATAGCAGGAAAGAGCTTGGACAGTGTAGATATTGGGGAAGCATTAAATCAGAGTTTAAAGGGTAAATAGTATAGTTGAAGTCCAATGCTTTTGCTTCCCTTGGTTGCTACCCATGTTTTCCTCAGCTCATTTTTCCAAGAATTACCTCTACATAGCTTACTAAAGCTGCCTGCTGTAAACTAATGCCTTTTTTCCCAAACCAGCTCTTCCAAACATTGAGTTTGGCCCAGAGTACTTTGAAGGTTTGACAGTCAAGGCAGGAGACAGCATCAGGCTAAAGGTGACCATCACTGGACGCCCAGTTCCCAAAGTTGTCTGGTTCCGAGAAGGTGTGGAGATTACAAAAAAGATGATGGACATTATTACAGTTCCTGGATCCAGCACCCTCTTTGTCAGGGATGCTGATCGTTCACACGGTGGGCTCTACACTGTGGAAGCTACCAATGGGTCTGGAACCAAAAAGGAAAACATCCTTGTTCAAGTCCAAGGTTTGCATTTTTGAAGGTTTTCTCCCTATACTTCAGTATCAATATTTACCATTCTATTCATTTGTATTCTAACTTAACTTTCTCACACCTATTTGACACAGATACACCTGGCGAGCCTGTTGGACCGATCACTTTCAGTAACATCTCAGAGGGCAAGTGCAGTCTGTCTTGGAACCCACCAGAGAAAGATGGTTGTTCTGAGATTTCACATTACATCATTGAGAAGCGTGAGACAGCCAAGATTTCGTGGGCATTGGTGTCTGATGAATGTAAGGAGTGCACCTTCCACGCAACCAAGCTCATTAAGACTAATGAGTATCAATTTAGGGTCTCTGCTGTTAACAAGTTTGGAGTTGGCAGACCTCTGGAATCCAGTCCCATCATTGCACAGATGCAATACAGTAAGTTGTCATTTTGGAAGGTTTTAAAAATCAACATATGGAAGTTTTCAAATCTATATTACATTTATTTAGTCATTTCCACTCACTATTAAAATTGTTTCCCCAGCCACTCCTGATGCTCCAGGCACTCCTGATGCAACTGAAGTTACAGGAGAGAGCATCACCTTGTCCTGGACTCCTCCAAAATCTGATGGAGGAAGCCCGATTCATTATTACATCCTGGAAAAACGTGAAAAGAAGACTGTCCGGTTCTACAAGGTGATCACCAAGAAGCCTATTACTGACTGTGCACATAGGGTTATCAACCTGACAGAGGATATGGAATACGAGTTCCGTGTTATGGCTGTAAATGATGCTGGTGTTGGAACTCCTAGCAACATCTCTTTACCCATCAAAGCCGCTGAGCCAAAAGATATTCCTTGCGCTCCATCAGTGGTCTGTGTTTTGGACTCCACCAGTACCTCCATCAGTTTGGAATGGACCAAGCCTGCTGACGATGGAGGCATGGAGATTCTTGGCTACATAATTGAAATGGTGAAGGGAGAAGAGGTGGAATGGAAGAGAGTAAATGAGGAGCTTGTAACTGAAACAAATTATGTGGTGACAGGTCTGCAGACAGGGGCTGAGTACAAATTCCGTGTTGCAGCTGTCAATCATGTGGGTAGAGGTGAAGACAAGGAAATTCCAGAGCCTGCTCAGGCAGTAGATAGGCTAACAGTGCCACAGGTAGATATTGATGCTGCCTTTAAGCAGACACACATTGTCAAAGCGGGAGGTTCAGTGTGCTTGGGCATCCACTTCAGAGGAAAGCCTATTCCTACTGCCACTTGGGTGAAGGAGGAAGGAGAGCTCAGTGTCATGTCAGAGGTAACAACTACTGATGGTTACAGTTCTCTGAGCATTGAAAACTGCTCTAGAAATGATACTGGCAAATATACTGTAAACCTAGAAAATTCCAGTGGCAGCAAGGCTACTACATTTGTTGTAAAAGTCATGGACACTCCTGGACCTCCAGAGGCTGTTGCCTTCATGGAGGTGACCAGAGGCTCAGTTACACTTATCTGGAAATCTCCTCTTAATGATGGCGGAGCCAGAATCCATCACTATATTGTTGAGAGGCGTGAGGCTAGCCGCCGCACTTGGCAGCAGTCCGGTAGCAAATGCACACAGCACTACCTAAAGATACAGGACCTGCTGGAAGGAGTGCCATACTTCTTCAGAGTCTCAGCCGAGAACCAGCACGGTGTGGGTGAGGCATTTGAGCTGACTGAGCCTGTCATTGCCACTGCAGCACCATCAGCTCCAAAGAGACTGGATATTCTCGACACCACAGACAACTCTGTGTCACTAGGCTGGCTGAAACCAGAGCATGATGGCGGTAGTCGCATTCAGTGTTACGTCATTGAAGCTAGGCCAAAAGGTACAGACAAATGGGTAGTTGTTGGCAACACCAAAAATCTGACCTATGTTGTTGAAAAGCTCAACAAGGGTGATGAATATGACTTCTGTGTGAAGGCTAAGAATGAAGCTGGTTATAGCAAGCCCAAGGAAACTCTGGCTCCTGTGCTGGTCAAAGAGCCTCACATTGAACCTGCTGCTGACCTCAGTGAAATCACCAACCAGCTCATCACATGCAGGTCTGGAAGCACTTTCACCATCGAGGTTCCAATCAGTGGCAGACCTGCTCCTAAGGCCACCTGGAAGTTGGAGGAAATGAGACTGAAAAACACAGACAGAGTCTCAATCAAAGTTACTAAGGACAGAACCAGTATCTCAGTTAAGGAGGCCATGAGAGGAGATGGTGGGAAATACCATCTGACTCTGGAGAATGTGGCAGGAACCAGAACGTTTACTATTGAAGTTAATGTCACAGGCAGACCCAGTCCTCCAAGTGGACCAATAGAAATCTCATCAATTACTTCTGAGTCCTGTGTTGTTAACTGGCATCCACCAGAAGATGATGGTGGCACCGACATCACCAACTACATCGTAGAGAAGCGTGAATCTGGCTCAACAGCCTGGCAGCTCATCAACTCCAGCGTGAAGCGCACCTCTCTCCACGTCAGTAACCTGACCAAATACATGCAGTACACATTCAGGGTCTCTGCAGAAAACAGATTTGGTGTCAGCAAGTCCACTGAGTCTGAGACTATTGTCGCTGAGCATCCTTACAGTAAGTGATACTCTATAATGTTACTTTTGAGCTTATGAATTTATAATATTCATTTCCATCCTATTCCATAAGATTCTTATGTTGAACTTGAATAAAACAGCAATATCTAATTTCTGATCACAGCACCTGCAGGTCCACCGACAAAGCCTATAATCTTTAATGTCACTGCTAATACAATGACACTGCAATGGGAGGAGCCGTACCATGATGGTGGAAGCAAGGTGACTGGTTACTGGATTGAGAAGAAGGAAAGGAACAATATCCTGTGGGTGAGGGAGAACAAGATCCCTTGCTTTGAGTGCTCTTACAAGGTGGAAGGTCTGGTGGAAGGCCTGGAATATCAGTTCAGGGTTTATGCCATGAACAGTGCTGGACTGAGCAAAGCTAGTGAGGCCTCAAAGGGAGCAGTTGCTCAAAACCCTGTTGGTGAGTTTAGTATCACACCATGGAGAGTTACTAAATTAATATGTTTTTAGACAAAAATGTCTGACAAACATTGTTGATTTGTTGTTTAGATCCACCGGGTAAGCCTGAAGTCACCAACGTAACAAGGACCACAGTATCCCTGAAGTGGTCGTCTCCACTGTATGACGGTGGCAGTCCAATTGTGGGCTACATCATTGAACGCAAGCCATACACGTTGACTGGCGAGGGCCGCTGGCTGAAGTGTAACTACACCAACGTGACTGACAACTTCTATACTGTTACTGCGCTGGGAGAGGGAGAGCCCTACGAGTTCAGGGTTATTGCCAAGAATGCCAACCAGGTCTTCAGCAGACCCTCTGAGTCCACCGGCTCTGTGCAGTGCAAAACTGACTTTGGTAAGATTTGAGACCATGACACAGTTTCATCAACATGCCACAAAATAAATTCACAGTAAAATGAAACTTGTGTTTTCTGCTAAATCAGTGTAAGAAATCAAACCGAGTCCCCAAAAGTTGATTCTGTTCATCTGGACGTTTTCAGCGGGAGAAACGTTTTGTCACTCATCCAGGTGACTTCTTCAGTCTCAGCTGACTGCAGGTTTCCCCAATCTTATAAACAGTACATTTGACTCAGTGGTGCTAGTTTCAGCCATTATGCAAATGTACTGTTTATAAGACAAAACGTTTCTCCCACTGAAAACGTCCAGATGAACAGAATCAACTTTTGGGGATTTACTTACCTGGATGATTGAGCATGCATCAAGACAACCAAACCAAGACCAAAATATTTTCAAGACATGTCAATTCAGTTTAAACAAAGTTTCAAAACCCTGTACTTCATAACCACTTGACAGAGCCTCCAAAGGCCCAGCTTGACAGCAAGCTGCTCTCTGAAACTGTGATGGTCCGGGCTGGTTCAGACCTGGTTCTGGATGCTGCAGTGGGTGGAAGACCTGATCCTAAGGCTTCTTGGTCCAAGGGTAACAGAGAGCTGGACTTGTGTGAAAAGTACCACTTGCAGTATACCCCGACTAGAGCCATGGCCATCATCAAATTCTGTGACAGAGATGACACTGGAAAATACATCCTCACAGTCAGGAACGTAAGTGGAACCAAAACTGCAGAGGTCAATGTCAAAGTGCTTGGTGAGTGGCTTTTTATTTTTAACCATTTATTTTAATGCATTCACAAATTACACTGGACGTGTCAGTTTTGAACATCCTAGCATCTAAGCATTCGTACATCTGGCTTTCTTTCAGACACACCTGGAGTTTGTGAAGGCAGCATTGAGATCAGTAAGATAACAGAGGAATCTTGCACTCTGAGCTGGAAGCCTCCTCTTGAAGATGGTGGTGATGACGTCTCTCACTACATTGTGGAGAGGCGTGACACAAACAGACTTAACTGGGTAATAATGCATGCCGAATGCAAGGAACTGACCTGCAACATCACCGGGCTGATGAAAAACACAGAGTACCTGTTCAGGGTGCGGGGAGTCAACAAGTACGGGCCTGGAGTCTATCTCCAGTCAGAGCCCATGGTCGCCAGAAACACCTTTAGTAAGTATGACAGCCACATCCTTATGAAACAATACCTAGTTAGTTACTGACATCATCGTACAATCTGAGCGCTGTTTTTTTAAATGTTACACAAAAAACTACAAGAGAAACCCACAAGTACTGGTAGTAGGTCACATACAGAAGACATTACATTTTTACAAGTATTCACAATACCTTACTTTTAATCTACAACACCAATACACATTCATTTCAAGTTTTCAATCAGACTGGTGATCGGTAACCAGATTTTCTTTGTTTGACAAAGACTATCTGTAATAGATTTCCTAATTCCTTCACCCACATTAGGTCTGTTTCAGATTTCCAGGATTGAACAGTGTGGGTCAGAAAATGCCCTGGCATCAGAAAGTGTGAGATACAGATGCTGTTAAACATTTGGCAAACAAGGCGAGAAGTAATTTAATCTCATATAGTGGGAAAAATACAGTCTGTGAACACTGAATTACATTAGAGTATGCTGACCATTCAAGGTGATAGTTTTGGTATTTTTCAAACTTTTATTCACACTTCACCTCCCAGTCTACCCAGAATACATCTGAAAATGCACCATTCAAGTTTTGCTGGATGGTGTGAAGTTAAAAACCCAGCTTCTTAAAGAAGGACAGTAAATGTCCCGAGAGTTTCAGGAGCTGTGTGATGTTTTTGCTGTGCAGTGGAGTCCTAAACAACTATGCCTATGTTGTAACAGGGTGCAGGCTTAAATGTCCACTGTAGTTGTTGGAAAGCACTGAGGAATGCTGAACTGATAACTGAAAAATGTTGAGATACTAGATAGTGCAATCATTTTTATGGTATTAATGCATCTCACCACTGAAAGAGGCAAGTCTGTTTCATTTTCCTGTCCCAGAAGTATTTCTTTTTTCTTATGCTAAACAAAAGTAAATGGAGATACAGAAGCTGTCAGGTTTGTGCCTCCATATAATCAAAAGGTTTTTGATGTATTTTGATTTGCAACAATAGTTACTCTAGATTCTTTGTAAATTAACTCTGCATCACCTGCCATCTCTCCTGCAGCTGTGCCATCTCCTCCTGGTGCTCCAGAGATCCTGGCATCAGGAAAGGACTTTGCCACCATTGAGTGGCTGAAACCAGAGAGCGATGGAGGTAGCCCATTAATCCATTACTTAGTTGAGAGACGTGAGAGAAAGAGTGCTCGCTGGGTGAAGGTGAACAGGGATGGTGCTCACTTAGACACCACGCTGAAGGTGTCCGGTTTGACTGAAGGCAACATCTACCAGTTCAGAGTGACGGCCATCAACAAGGCTGGAGAAAGTGAGCCCAGCGAGGTTTCGCTATATGTTGTCTGCAGAGTGCCAACATGTAAGTCGAGTTTGTTCAGTAACAAAAACTTCCACATTTTTATCCATTTATATTTAATTATCAGTGAATGCTTCATGATATCTCTACTATATCTTTTTACGATGTTCCTTCAGGTACCCCTGCTCCTCCTTCTATTCCTCGTATCACTGACACACACGCTGACAGCATCAGCCTGGCCTGGTCCCGACCCATAGAGGATGGAGGAGCTGATGTGATTGGCTATATTCTAGAGATGAAGGAAGTGGGAGCAGAAGAATGGAAGAAGGCCCATGAAAAGACCCTGCGTACCACAGAGTATGTAGTAACCGGACTTTCGGCAGGCAAGAAGTACTGCTTCAGAGTGGCCGGCATTAACATTAATGGTACAGGAGACTTCAGTGACCCATGTGCTGAGACCGAGCCAGTGGAGAGAATTGGTAAGTAAAACTTTCGAAGAGCATAAACTTAAATGCATTTGCATTTGATTTAAAGTTGTGGCATTTCTTCTTCCACTACAGTTTATTTGCAAGTATTTCCAGATATGGTAACTTTGACATTACTTTATCACCAAGATTACAAACCTGTCATTGTCACCTCACACAGAAACTCCTGACTTCGAGCTCCACGATGACCTTAAGAAGACTATCTGCTTGCGGGCCAGTGGCTCCCTTCGCTTATTTGTTCGTGTCACTGGTCGTCCTGCTCCTACAATAACGTGGAGCAAGCCTGGTGTTGACCTCCACAACAGAGGCTTCATTGAGGTCACCAGCACTTCCACCACTCTCATTATTGACAAAGTCAACCGCTACGATGCTGGCAGGTACACTCTGGTGGCGGAGAACTCTGCCGGGAAACAGGAAGTCAGCATTTTGGTCAAGGTTTATGGTAGGTTGAATGGATTTTTTTTTTAAATGTGTTACAGAAACTTTTATGAACTGGCCTTTTGACTAAAATATGTGCTTTTTTTAGATACTCCTGGACCAACTGGGCCAATCAAAATGAAGGAACTGACCAAGGAGTATGCAACCATCTCTTGGGATGCTCCAACTGTGGATGGCGGTGCTCCTGTCAACAACTACATCATTGAGAGGCGTGAAGCGTCCATGAGAGCCTACAAGACAGTCACAGCCAAGTGCAGTAAAACATCTTACAAGATCGATGGCCTGATGGAGGGCATGATGTATTATTTCCGTGTTCTCCCTGAGAACATCTATGGTATTGGAGAGCCCTGTGAGACACCAGATGTCATCCTGGTTTGCGAGGTGCCTCTGCCACCACAAAAATTGGAAGTGATCGATGTCACCAAGAGCACTGTCACCCTGGGCTGGGAGAAACCGGAACATGATGGTGGCAGCAGACTGATAGGTTATGTCATTGAAGCCTGCAAGTTTGGTACCGACAAATGGATGAAGGTGGCTACATTGAAGCTCACAGACTTTGAGCACACCATTGAGAAGCTGAATGAGAAGGAGCAGTACTTGTTCAGAATCAGAGCCATCAACAGCCGAGGAGCCAGTGAACCCAAAGAACTTGTTGCAGCTGTCACTGTACAGGAACAGAGAGGTAACAAACAAAACCAACTTGTACTACTTGCAGTTAAAAATGTTTTTACAGCTTAAGGCAAAGCAAAATTGACAAAAACTCACAAAGTTGTTGTTCAGTTCACACTTTTTCCTAACTATATTTTAATCTCTCCCTTCCAGTAATGCCAGTAGTGGACTTCTCTGGTATTCCTCAGAAGGTTGTCAATGTGCTGGCTGGCAAGACCCTGGATCTGGACCTGCCTATCATCGGCAGACCTCCTCCTGTTTGCTCCTGGTACTTTGGTGACAACAGGATAAAAATCACAGACCGTGTCAAGATCAAGAGTACTGGCAAGTTCACCAAACTGACGATGTCTGACACCACCATCGATGACACTGGTGACTACACCCTGGAGGTGAAGAATGCTGTTGGTGTCATCACTGAGTTCATCAAAGTCGTCATTCTCTGTAAGAAACCAACCCTGATTTAGTATTGCTTATATTTTTGCTACCAAGTCAAGTTTAGCTATTTCTGTATTGGCAGTGGTATAGGTAATATTAACATTTAGCTTTACGTACATTCAGGTGAGTGTAACGTTTAATTTTATGAAACTTTATTTACTAGCTAAACCTGATGAGCCAAAGGGACCCATCAGGTTTGACGAGATTGATGCCACCACCGTCACTTGCAGTTGGGATCCTCCAATCAGAGATGGTGGAGCTCCCATCAGTGGTTATGTGGTGGAGCAGCGTGATGCCCACAGACCTGGTTGGGTGCCTGTCTCTGACTCTGTCAGCCGACCAATGTTTAAATTTGATAACCTGATCGAGGGAGATGAGTATGTCTTCCGTGCAGCTGCTGTGAATCGTTACGGCACTGGAGAATTCCTGCAGTCTGAGATTGTCACCTGCAGAAGCATGAAGAGTAAGACCGCTATCATTCCTTTAAATATTATATTTGGTTGATACATATGATGGTAACAGTGGTAGCATGTTTTCCCTTCCCTCGTCAGATGTTCCTGGACCACCTGGACGTCCAGTTGTTTTCGATGTTTCTCGTGATGGTATGACTGTGGCTTGGGAGCCGCCAGATGAGGATGGTGGCCTTGAAGTTTCTGGTTACATCATTGAACGGAAAGAAGTCAGGGCTGATAGATGGGTGCGTGCCAACAAGAACCCTGTAACCATGACTAGATACCGGTCTACTGAGCTGATCGAGGGTCTTGAGTACGAACACAGAATCACTGCCATCAATGCCAGAGGACTTAGCAAGCCAAGTCTGCCATCTAAACCAGCAGTGGCAACAGATCCCATTGGTAAGACAACATTTTGATATAAATCTAGAATTTTAGACATATGTGTGTGACATGACTCTTGAAAGTCACAAAAGAGCAACAGACTACATACTGATATTGTTCTGTTCCCCAACCAGATCCACCTGGCTGTCCTCAGAATCCAAGGATCACTGATACCACAAAGTCCTCTGTGTCACTGGCTTGGAGTCCTCCTGATGATGAGGGAGACGCTAGGGTAGATGGTTACCTGATTGAGATGCAGAAGGTGGGCACTATGGCCTGGATCAAATGCAACACCACACCATCTCTAATTTGTGAGTACACACTGACCAACATGCCACAAGGAGAGCAGTTCAAATTCCGTGTGATGGCCTGCAATGCTGGTGGCTCTGGAGAGCCCGCTGAAGTGCCTGGAACAGTTACTGTGACTGAGATGCTTGGTAAGAACAAACAGACTTTCTCCAAGATGATGTGTGTACAACTAAAACTAGTACAGAATGGACCTAACTTTTGGTATCAATATTTTCCAGAATCTCCTGAATATGACCTGGAGCTGAAATACAAAGATCTGTACGTGGTCCGCTACGGAGGAGTGCTTAGATTATCTGTACCCATTAAAGGTAAACCTCAGCCAACCTGCAAGTGGTCAAAGGATGGCGGTTTAGTGTCTGCCAGGGCTATGATTGCCTCCACTGAAGATGCCAGTGAGCTTGTAATCAAGGGAGCTGAGAGGAGTGACTCTGGTGTCTATGATCTCCTGCTGGAGAATAAGGTTGGCAAGAAGAAAGTCCAAATCAAGGTGAAGGTCATTGGCAGACCAAGTGCTCCAGAGGGACCAATAGTCTTTGAGGAGATTCAGGCCAACTCTGTCAGGCTCTCCTGGAAGGCACCTATTGATGACGGTGGCTCAGAAATCCTTGGTTATATTGTGGAAAGACGTGAGGCAACCAGAAATGCCTGGTATACTGTAGACTGTAGAGTGACTGAAACTCAGTTGCTTGTTAAGGGCCTGAAGGAAGGAACAGAGTATCACTTCAAGGTCACAGCTGAAAACTCATTTGGTATCAGTGCATCCCTGAAGTCTGAACAGCCACTGGTACCCATGACTCCTCTCTGTAAGTATTCCTTGTTTTGTTTTTTGTTTTTCAAACCCTTCAGGCTTGTATTCAGAAACAATTTAAAACTTCCCCATCTTTCAAATCAGGTTCCCCTGAGCCTTCAACTACCCCACCAGAGATTATGGATGTCACCAAGAGCTCAGTGGCACTTGCATGGTCCAGACCAAAGGATGATGGAGGATCTGCTATCACTGGTTACTTTGTTGAGTACAAGGTGGTGTCTGCTGAAACATGGTCCCGTCATGAGGCCAAGATAACCTCCACCATGTTTACTCTACCTGGACTCATCCCAGATACGGACTACCAGTTCCGCATTGTTGCTGTCAATGACATAGGCGAGAGTGAGGCAGGTCCTGTGTCGGACCCAGTCACATGCAAAGATCCATTCGGTGAGTCTCATGTCCTTAAAAGTTGATGCCAAAACCCTACCACTAACCCGTGATTGGTCTTTGGCAACCAATGTTAGAAGTGAAATGCACTAGGTCGCTGAGGGATTTTAAACAGATGTGTTTAAATTACATTCCATTACAATCTTATGTAATCTTATGTAATCAGTGTAATGAGTTGCAGTTGTACAATCGATTACTTGATCTTGTCAGTCTATTGAAGTAGGTAGGTAGGCTGAGAGTGCAGACCCTCTCTCACTGTGTTTTAAAAAGAGAAAAAAACATTAAATAGCCTCACCCTTTTCTCTCCTTTCAGACAAGCCCAGTCAACCAGGTGAAATTGACACAGTGAACGTGAGTAACAACTTCATCACAATCCGCTGGCAAGCTCCAGAGTGTGATGGTGGAAAGGAGGTCCTGGGCTATTGGGTGGAATACAGGAAGTCCACAGAGAGCACCTGGAAAAAGTGTAACAAGGAGAGACTTAAGGAAAAGGAGTTCACGGCACGTGGACTAGCTGAGGCCACAGAATATGAATTCAGGGTGTTTGCTGAGAATGAGACGGGAATGAGCAGGCCTCGTAGGACTGCCACATGTATCAAAACCAAGCTGACTTGTGAGTACCTAAGAATATATTTATTATTAAATTTATATTTATTTACAGGGATAATACCTAGAAACATTCCTATTTGGCAACTAGTGATATACCACTATATACAATGTATGCACACTGGTACAGACCATATCCATGGGTATGGTTATAAGTTATAATGTTATAATTCAATACAATACTATTACAAAAAAAAATAACCAGTATGAAAAAGACATATTTAGATGGACTTACCATATATAGAGTATGCTGTTTATTTTTTTATAAATATGCTTCTTTGTTTTGTATTTCCAGCTGAAACTAAACCAAGCCTGAGAAAAGAAATGGATGAAGTAACTGCCAAACTTGGCCAGCCTGCAGTTATGAAGTGCCAGATTATTGGAAGACCTGTTCCTGAAATAAAGTGGTATCATGCAGGAAAGGAAATTATCGAGTCTCGCAAGTACGAGATGAGCTCTGACGGCCGCAACCACTCCCTGTCAATTATGACTGACCAGCAGGAAGATGAAGGCGAATACACCTGCAAGGCCATCAATGACGCTGGAGAAGCAGAGACCACAGGCATGTTGGTTTTGGAGGCGGCGCCATCATTCCACCCTGACTACCCACTGAAGGAAATCCATTTTGCTGGCCTTGGAACTACTCTGCGTATCCATGCTGTTTACATTGGCCGTCCTGAGCCAAAGATCATGTGGCTGCATGGGGCAAAGACTCTGGAAAACACAGAAGACATAAGCATTGAGACCACTGAGCACTACACACATCTGGTCATCAAGAACGTGCAGCGCAGAGTCCATGGAGGCAAATACAGAATAAGACTGCACAACCACTTTGGCCGAGCTGACACCGCATTCAGTGTTGAAATCTACGGTATGTTCTATGTTAATTACCTCCAGAAATTCAATTCAGTTTTATTCACACAGCACCAAATCACAACAACAGTCGCCTCAAGGTGCTTTATATTGTAGGGTAGACCCTACAATAATACATACATAGAAAAACCCAACAATTGTATGACCCCCTACAAGCAAGCACTTTGGCGACAGTGGGAAGGAAAAACTCCCTTTTAACAGTGCATCAATGCATACATTTGTAAGCGTGAAATTATCCAATTTGTAAATATATCATACCTCTATTCCTAGACAAACCTGATATACCTCAGGGTCCCATTGTTCTGGATGCCCTGCTGAAGAACTCAGTGATCATCAGCTGGAAGCCTCCCAAAGATGACGGTGGCTGCATGATTACGAACTATATTGTGGAGAAGCGTGAGGACAGGGAGGGCTCAGAGTGGGAACTGGTGTCGTCATCCATCAATGGCACATCCTGCCGTGTGCCCAACCTCATCGAGAGTGCTGGATACTTCTTCCGGGTCTATGCCCAGAATCGCTATGGCAACAGCGAGCCACTGGAGCTAACTTGCCCGATCCTCATCAAGAGTCAGCTGGGTATGTTTAATAAAAGGCAATATTTCACAATGGGTCATATATACAGAGATGCGAAATACTGACAGTGGTTTCATAAATATATATTCCTTTCACAGAGAGACCATCGCCACCTCTATCACCAGTTGTTTCTGGAATTACTAAGGATTCCTGCGTGGTTTCCTGGAAACCTCCTCTCAGTGATGGTGGATCCAAGATCAAGAGCTACTACCTGGAGAAGAAGAACAAAAAGGACAAGCGGGAATGGACTGAATGGACTCCAGTGACCACAGATGAAATTAAACAAACAGTCTTTTCTGTGAAGCGCCTGACCGAGGGTGTTGAGCACATCTTCCGTGTCAAATGCGAGAATCTTGGAGGGCAAAGTGACTATAGCGAGGAGACCACTCCCATCATTCCAGCCGCAGCTGTCGAGATCCGTGCTCCTGCCTTTAAGGAGGAGCTGAGGAACATGAGTGTCAAGTACAAGAGCAATGCTACCCTTGTCTGTAAGATTACAGGACAGCCCAAGCCTGTAATTAAATGGTTCAGACGAGGAAAAGAGGTCCATTCTGATGGAAAGAAGATCAAGATCCAGGAGTTTAAGGGAGGTTACCACCAGCTGGTCATCACAGAGGCTGACGAGGAAGACTCCACTGTTTACCAGATTAGGGCCACCAACCAGGGAGGCTCCATCTGTGCCACTGTCTCTCTGGATGTTGAAAGTAAGCTCCGAAATGCTGTCTTACACAAAAAAATAACTATGAAATGTAAAAAACAAAAAACGATGTAATTATAAGAGCTATTTAGATTCATATATATCATGAAATCTCAAACAACTTTTTCCTGATTTCTAGTTCCTGCCAAGATCAACCTGCCAAAGAATCTGAAGGACAAGGAAGCCATCCCTGCCCTGCGTGGAGAGGTGGTTAATATCAAGATTCCTTTCAGTGGAAAACCAGATCCTGTCATCACATGGCAAAAAGGACAAGATCTAATTGACAGCAATGGACACTACCAGGTCATTGTCACCAGATCATTCACTTCTTTGGTGTTTCCCAATGGAGTGGAGAAGAAGGACGCTGGTTTTTACATCGTCTGTGCCAAGAACAGATTTGGCATTGACCAGCAAACAGTTGAGCTGGATGTAGCTGATGTGCCTGATCCTCCACGTGGTGTCAAAGCCAGTGATGTCTCGAGAGACTCTGTGACACTGAACTGGGTGGCACCAGCAAATGATGGTGGCAGTAAGGTCATCAGCTATATCATTGAGAAGTGCCCCACCACAGCTGAGAGGTGGCAGCGTGTTGCCCAGTCCCGTGACACCCATTACACAGTTACCAATCTGTTTGGCGGAACGAGCTATCAGTTCAGAATTATTGCTGAAAACAAGTTTGGACAGAGTGCCCCATCTGAGTCAAGCGGACCTGTCATGACAAAAGAGGACAAATCCCGAGTTCTGCTCTATGACAGGGAGGTTGATGATACAGGATATGTCCCCAGGAGCAAGGCTCCACACTCTGATGCCAAGAATCTGCACAACAAATTTGCCATTGCAGAGGAATTGGGCAGAGGGCAGTTCGGCATTGTCCACCGCTGTGTTGAAATTAGCTCTGAAAAGACTTACATGGCTAAATTTGTCAAAGTGAGAGGTGCTGATCAGACATTAGTAAAGAAAGAAATTGCAACACTGAATTTGGCCAGACATGCCAATTACCTTCTCCTCCACGAGTCCTTCGACAGCCCGGAGGAGCTGGTGATGATCTATGATTTCATCTCAGGTGTTGACATATTTGAGCGCCTCAGTATAGCAGAGTTTGAACTTAATGAGCGTGAAATTGTTAACTACATCAGGCAAGTCTGCTCAGCTCTTGAGTTCCTTCACACTCAGAGTTATGGACACTTTGATATCAGACCTGAGAATATTATATACACTACTAGAACCAGCTCGAATGTGAAGATTATTGAGCTGGGACAGTCCAGACACCTGACTCCTGGAGACCAAATCAAGATTCAATATACCACAGCAGAGTATGCTGCCCCTGAGATCCACCAGTGTGACATGGTTAGCACAGTCACTGACATGTGGTCGGTTGGTGTTCTCACCTATGTGCTTCTCAGTGGCCTTAATCCATTCACAGCTGAAACCAACCAACAGACGATCGACAACATTTCCAGTGCAGCCTACAGCTATGATGATGAATCCTTCAAGCAAGTCAGTGTCGAAGCACTAGACTTCACAGACCGCTTAATGACAAAGGAGCGTAAGCATCGGATGACTGCAGCTGAGGCACTGGCACATCCTTGGCTCACCAAACCTGCGGAGGAGATCAGTGCCAGAGCAATCCCAACTGGCAGGCACAAGAGATACTGCCAGACAATGGTGAGGAAAGAGTGGAACACTGTTGTCTCTGGTGCCCGTGTGGCTAGCGGGGGTTCCATTAGGTCTCAGCGTGGCGTCTTTGTTGCTAAGGTGAAAATTGCACCATTTGAACATGGTCCTCTTGCAGGGCAGATTGGCCACGCAGTGGTGAATGAGGGTGACAACGTGAAGTTCATTTGCAACATTGACAACTATGATAGCACTACTGAAGTAACATGGTACTGTGGTGTCAAGCAACTTGAAGCTAGTGACAAGTATGAAATTGAATATGAAGATGGTCTGGCAGTAATCACCATCAATAAGGTCACAAGAGCAGATGATGGCACGTACAGATGCAAGGTTGTAAATGAGTATGGTGAGGACAGTGCCTACGCTGAGCTGTTTATCAGCAGTGTTAGGTCTTACCACGATTTCTTCACTGCCCGTGTGGTTAAGAGAACAAAGCGCAGAGTAGATACTGCCAGAATGCTTCAGAAGCCACCAGAGTTTACACTTCCTCTGGTCAACCATACAGCTTATATGGGTGAGGATGTGCGCTTTGGTGTTACCATTACTGTGCACCCTGAACCTCGTGTCATCTGGCACAAATCTGGACAAAAGCTTATCCCTGGACATGATGAAAGGAAATACACTTTCATCAGTGACAAGGGCTTGTACCAGCTGATTATCCACAATGTGGAGACCGAAGATGATGCAGAGTACAGTGTTGTGGCCCGTAACAGGTATGGGGATGACAGCTGCAAGGCTCGTCTCACTGTTGTTCCTCGACCTAAACCAGCAGATCTCACCCTGAGGCCCATGTTTAAACGTGTGCTTGCAAATATCGATTGTAAGGAGGGCCAGGACATACGTTTTGAGATCAGAGTATCTGGTCGTCCATCACTGAAATGGGAGAAGGATGGCACGCCTTTAGCCTTTGGACCATCCATCGAGGTTGTCCATGAGGGCCTGGATTACTACATTCTTCATGTGAAGGACACTCTTCCTGAGGATTCTGGTGTGTACAGAGTTACTGCTACCAACTCTGCTGGATCCGCCAGTTGCCAGGCCACACTGAAAGTGGAGCGCACCACTCATGTAAAGAAGGAATATGAGCCCAGTGAAAAGGAGAAGCAAAAGATTGCCGGAAAGGAAGAATTGGACAAAAAAGTTAGGCTCTCTCAGATTTTGGCTGGCACTGTTGTCACCCCTCTACCACCTGCAGCAGTAGAAGCTGTCAGGGAAGCCGCCACCATGTTTAAACCTGCTGTTACAACTAAGAAGGGTGAGAAGACTGAAGCTGAGATACAGAAAGAGCAAGAGGAGAGGAAGAAGAGAGCAGATGAGAAGAGACTGCGTATGCCCTATGTTGTCCCCACACCTCGTATCGTTAACCCAGCTGTTCTTGAAGAAGATGTAGAAATAAAACACTTCAAACCTCTTTCTGACATGAAATGGTATAAGAAATTACGGGATCAGTATGAATTCCCTGAGCCAATGGAGAAAATCCCACAGAAAAGGATGAAGCGTATCCGTCTGTCCCGGTGGGAGCAGTTCTATGAGGTACCAATCAGGATTAAGGACCAATATAAGCCAAAGTGGCGCATTTTATCTATGACTCAGGATGACTTGGAGACTGTGAGGCCAGCAAGGCATCGCACTCCTTCTCCTGAGATGGAGACCTACCACAGAATCAGGAGGAGGTCTCTAGGTGACCTGTCAGATGAAGAGCTGCTGCTTCCTGTGAATGAGTATCTGTCCATGAAGAGAACTGAGGAGGAGAGGCTTCGTCTGGAGGAAGAACTGGAGCTTGGCTACTCCGCTTCTCCACCTAGCCTTAGTCCAGTTCGCTTTGAGTTGTCGGCCCTGCGTCCCTCATCTCCTAGAAGGACCTACGGTGAAGATGAAGAGGAAGAAGAAGTTCACAGATATGATTCCTACAGAATTCCATCCAAATATGAGGCTGGCCCAAGTTTTGTTGATCTCCGCCAGCGTCATGACAAAACAACTTATAAACCTCCAAGACAAAAGCAGAGGGTGTATGAAGAAAGAGAGGACCAGGAGCTGCTGCGGCCACACACGACTGCTCAGAGAATCACCTCTTACAAGAGTGAACTCAAACGAATGGAGTTTGAGGAGAAGACACGAATCTCACAAAAGGAAAGCACTGTTGCTGTTTCAAGAATCTCTGAAGTCACAGAATCTGAGCACCTGACAGCTTTTACCTCAGAATATATCCCTAAACCAATCAAAAAGCTCCCAGAGCCCGTGAGGAAAAGATCCCCTACCCCAGAAAAGGCTGTCAAGACAGATGTGACACTCCCTAAGGTTGACTTCATGTCCAGGTATGAGGAGAGAAAGCAGGCTCTGAGATCAGAGAGAAGATCTGTAGAGAGAAAGGTTGAGGTGGTGACACAAGCACCCTTCAGCCTTGACCATCCCCCACGCATTACTGTCAGGATGCGATCTCATCGTGTACCATATTGGTCCAACACAAGATTTACCCTGAATATCCAGGCCAAACCTGAACCTGAGGTCAAGTGGTTCCACAATGGAAAACAAATCCATGGGAGCAGCAAATATACCATGACCAACATCAGTGGAGTCCTGACTCTCCAGATCATCAACTGTATGACTGAAGATTCTGGCACTTACCGTGTGGTTTGCAAGAATGCCAAAGGAGAGACTTCTGACTATGCCACACTAGATGTAGCAGATGAATACGCTGCCTTCTCTTCACTTCGCAAAGATGAGGAGCCTCCATCTGCCCATCTGCCAGAGATGACCAAAACAGAGGTATATCACGTCTCATCCTCTAAAACATTAGTAACGGAAGCTGTAACTGAGACTGTGAAGGAGACCACTACTGTTGTTGAGAAGCCAAAGGAGAAGCCCAGTGTCCCTGCCAAAATTCTGACTAAGCCACAGTCCCTCACTTTAGAGGAGGGACACACTGCCAGATTTGAATGTGATGTGGATGGTGAACCAGCACCTTCTATAAGCTGGCTGCGTGAAGGAGCAGTTGTTGCTCCCTCTGCCCGACACCACATTGTGTCTACTCAGTACAACTCCTCCTTTGAGATCTCCTCTGTTGAGATGTCAGATGAAGGCAGCTACACTCTCTTAGTCGAAAACGCTGGAGGCAAACAAGAAGCCCATTTCACCCTGACCATCCGGAAGTCTGAGTCAAAGGAGAAAGTGGTTGCCCCTCCCAGAGTAACTTCTCCAGAAGCTAAATCCCCTCTTGCAAAGTCCCCTGAACCGGTCAAATCTCCCCAGAGGGTGAAATCCCCTGAGCCAGTCAAGTCACCACAGAGAGTGAAGTCTCCAGTCTCACCAAAATCCCCAACACCAAAATCTCCAACACCAAAATCCCCAACCCCAAAATCTCCTACTCCCAAATCCCCAGTCACATCTCAGAAGGAACAAGCGATTTCTCCAATCAAGCCAAAGAGAGTGATGTCACCGCCTCTTGGAAAGAAGCCGTCCTTCTCTGTTGGGCTGAGTGACCTCACAGCGTACTCTGATTCTGTTGTGAAGCTGTCAGTAAAGTTGACAGGAGAGCCCACACCTACAATCTCGTGGATGAAGGATGGAAAGGTAACCTAATAGAAAACACTTGAACTTTTCCAGAATTTGTTTTTAATAATATTTGAGGGAAATGCATTATATTTACCTTATTTAGAGATCCAGTCATATTTTCTGTATGGGCAGGTTTTGTCTCAAGGTGGAAAGTATGAATTATTTGAGGATTCTGGCTCAGCTCATCTCGAGATCTATGAATTGGAGGCCTCTGATAGTGGGGTGTACAAGTGCACTGCTACAAACAGCGCTGGAGCAGTTTCAACTATGTGTACTGTCAGTGTACAAGGTAAGTCTACACCTGATTTGTACACCTACAAATGTTTAAACCAGAGGTGTCAAAATTACATCTGCATTTCAGTGAAATTGGAGACTGCAGAATTTTTAAAAATTAGGAGCTGGGTAAAGTGATACCCATTTTTATTTTCAGCCACTTTCCATTGTGGTGGACAAAAGGTCCAGGCCTTGAACCTCATGCGTGTTCTCCCATTTAACTCCAAAGAGTCGTGCTGGCAGATTTCTTTCTTTATCACAGCAGCTTTTTCGTTATCATGTGGAGCTGTGTGTAAAATGAGTTTGACACGCCTAGTTTAAACTCTTTCCTGACATAATGTCTTTCTTACGTCTTTTCTAGGCTCAAAGAGCTCCAAAACAAAAGCTGAAATCTCTGAGGAAGTTGTAAAAAGAGAAATGATCCATGAAGAAATCTCGTCTTCTGTAAAGGAGGTGAAGACCTCCCACAGCCAGATGTCGATCACAGAGGGCCAGTCTCTAACACTGAGGGCGAGCGTCCCTGGTGCCTCTGACGTCAGATGGATCCTAAACGGGGTTGAACTGACCAACTCGGAGCAGTACAGATATGGAGTATCTGGAAGTGACCACACCCTAACCATCAGGACGGTGACTGAGCATGAGCAGGGGATCCTCACGTGTGAGGCGCAAACACAGCGAGGACTGGTCCGGTGTCAGTTTAACACCACGGTCACCACCAAGCGATCAGACGCGCCTCATTTTCTGGTGCAGCCCAGGTCCCAGAATGTTAATGAAGGACAAAATGTGAAATTCATGTGTGAAATTGCAGGAGAGCCTTCTCCTGAAGTGGAGTGGTTGAAAGACAACATGATTGTGAGTGTTTTCTTCAGAAGATTTATGGAAAATCAGTCAGTTGAATTAGTCTTTAAGCCAATTCTAAATTACTTAACTGTTTGCAGATATCTGTCACATCAAACTTGAAACTGAGCCGCTCTAAGAATGTGTATACTCTGGAGATACGTGAAGCCACAGTTGCAGACAGTGGGAAATACACAGTAAAGGCCAAAAATCAGTTTGGACAGTGCTCTGCAACTGCGTCCCTCAACGTCCTCAGTAAGTTACCGCCGCTGCATTTCACCCACCGTGTCACAGTGTGTTTAATTAGCTTGTATGCTAATGAGTCTTGGACTGCACCAAAGCCACTATTTAGTGGAAATCCAAGGCACTTGAGCATCCTCAGCTTACACTCAGTGTACGCAAATGGTTTGCAGTAACTGTGCACATTGTGATATGAGCCATGTGCTTGTCATCTGCATCCTTACAGCTCTTGTTGAAGAACCGACAAAAATTATAATCGCAGAACAAAGAGCTTCTACTGACACTGCAGCGAGCATGCAGAAAAGATTCATGGCCTCCTCACTTCACATGGAAGCAGCTTCCATGCAGGCCAGCAGTGTCAGCAGCAGCTCCCGCTCTGCTGCTGCCGGGTTTTCATTTGAGAGCATGTCTGCGACTAGCATGTCAGCCACGATGGCCGAGTCGGTGGTTTCCATGAGCTCCAGGAGCACGATGATGGAAATGTCTGCTCATACGCATGCCGAGTCCTCGTCCTCACTGAAGGCCCTCACCACAGGGATTAAAAGAGGTGAGACGACTTTCAAAATGTGCATGTAAACTCAGACAGCAGGACCCGAGTGAGTTTCTGTGTGACAGCAACTGTAATGGTGAAAGCATTGTGGCATTTCTCCTTTCCTCCTCTCACTGTTATCATCAGCTTATGATTCAAATATCTGCACTGATATGTTTGCAACAACATACGAGGGAAGACAAACACATGGTTGTCACCAGCAGCCTGCTGTTCTCACACAGCCTTTGACCGTAACAGAGTCTTCATCCAACATTCTCTTCTCTAACAGGCACTCCACCAAAGGTCGAAGCTCTTCCAGAGGATGTGTGCGCAGAGCCGGGGAAGTCTCTAACCGTAGTGGGGATGTTCTCTGGAGACCCCACACCCTCTGCCCAGTGGGTCCGCTCAGGTCGGACGCTCCCCAATGGGGATGAGCGATACCACGTGGAGAATACCACTGACCTCTCCACCCTCGTGATCTCTGCAGTGAAGGAGGCTGATGCCGGAGCGTACACCCTCAGACTGTCCAACGAGCTCGGCTCCGACTCTGCAACCGTCAACATTCGCATTCGGTCCATGTAAAAAGGAAGACAAAGTCAATTCACGTCCCCCGTTTCCCTCATCCAGAACCTCTTTATTTAGTGACGCAGCACCAATAATCCTACTTGATAAAGATCTGGATTTCTGTTCTTGTAAATATGAACTATTTTTGACATTAATTTATGCCAAACTAGACTAAAGTCTAAAGTTGTTATAAAATGTGCCATATTGGACAGTTATGACTTAGGATATTTGACAGACGTTTCTGTGACATGTACATAATGTATATAGCCGAATTTAACGGTTATGGGAAATGTATGCATTGTTATTTATGACAATATAATATTAACTGAAACAAAAGAACAAATGTTTGAACAGGAGAAAGTTTCCGCTGGAACGAATACCCTGTGAAACCAAGAAACTAAAATCTGTGCCTCAACGGTAAGTTGAAGTCTTTAAGATTGCCTCGGCAGGTAGAGAGGTTCCCTGCTGACGTTATAAATCAGAAACAGAAGGACAACGTTTTTTATTTTATTTTATTGTTTTTTGGACGCGCTCCTGAGCGTGGGATATTACAGTTTCATATGAATTGTACCATGAGCGTAAGACCCCGAGTGCTGTTTTCATTACCCTCGTGTAAGCAGCACAAAACGGCCTTGCGCTCAGACCGACTGCGTCGTACCACCACAATTTGATGACCGGCTCCGAGTGTGAGCGGCCTGCACTCGGAGCGTTAAGATCATTTTAATGAAGAGCGCTGCTTCTGGCGCAGGACGGCCGGCCTGGCTTTGGAAAACAGAACATCTCCTGGCCAAATAAGTGAAGAGAAAGTCAGAGCCGGCTCTTCTGTGCAGAAGCAGCGCCGTCTCTCGGAGGACAGTTAGCAACATGCTTTGTGTGTTTGAGTGTTTGTAGCTTTTAGTCGTTTCACCGTGTCAGTAGTCAGGGTCTCCTTCGTTCGCCACAGGGACTTCATGTCCCGTGAAGAGAAAAGCAGTTAAGTCTCGCCCTGCACTTTGAGTTCATTGATCTGTTGATGTAGAATTGTTTCCTCCTCCTTGAGATTTGTGCATTACTGATTTAATAAAGCATGATTTCAGCACTACACACACGCTCGTCTGGATTTATTGTGTGGAGATGATAACGCTTCAATTGCTGCTGCGCCATGATGGAGCATTTTCACAGTGATCTGAGGATTTCCTCCCGATTTTCCCATTCAGATAATTATTAAAAACGTTTTGCTACATTCAGGTGGATTGAAACATGATAATTCAGTGAAGTTAATGGGACTGTGCTCTATTTAATGACTTTTATATAGTTTGTTATTCAGTGGTTGTTTGTCACATACAGAAAACAAACCTTCATGTCAGTGTTGTTTTGTAATATTTAACTGTCAGAATAAAGTAACTCCTGAATATCAGGGCGAGTTCCGAGCGGTTTACATGTTGACACGACCAGGGCCAGACTGATGAGTCTCCGTGGGAAATGTGAATGTGAATGTGGGATTAGACTAAATCCAATTAAACAAATAACCTAATGATCTCGCCCAGGACCCCAATCCCCGGAGCCAGGCTCTGGAGGGACTCCTCAGATACACCTGCAGGAGGAGCCATACAGGTCTGATGTTCCAATGTAGAGACGTGGACCATCACCTCTCATCGCCTTCTTTTAATGGGCTAACAGTCCACTGTTAGCTTCAGCTGCACACAGCCTCTACAGGTCTTCCTCAGTGGGCCCATCTTCATCATCTGCCACAGTTCCATCCATTTCATTTGTCACTCTTTTTCTGAAGGGCCAATCCCACCTGTAAGGGGAGTTTTCTCAAAGATGTGATTGGGCCAGCTTGGTGTGAGTCTAGAGGGTCTCAAACTCGCGGCCCGTATCACCCCTACTTGTGGCCCGTACATTGACATGAAAAAATATAACGCAGTTTGATGTTTGACTTTTTTTGTTAGGGGGGATTTGTTTGTTGTTGAGTGCAATGTTAAAATAAGTTATTTTAAAAAACCAAAAATGATTGAATATGAAGGCAACATGAGCAGAGAGGACAAACATGCTGAGGGATTGGCTGTGTTAGCTCAGTGAGAGTCACAACTAATGTGTACACTTATGTCTGCGCTTTTATTTTGTTAAATACGAACACAATGATAACAGAAGTGCTGCCAGGTGTTCATTTGGTGACTCAATGAAAGGCTTCAATTTGTTAAGAGGGGGGGTAAAAAAGTGTGTGTTTTTATACAATATTTGAAATTTAAAAAACCAAACATTTTAGGAAATCTTTGTGGGTGTTTACTTGTTTTGTTTTGTTTGTACTACTTGAACACTAAAGTGGCCGTCCAATGAGACGACAGTGCCATACGGCGCCAACTTAAGAAAACACCAGCAGTAGGAAAAACGCTGCAAAAGCACAAAAAACACAACGGAAATAGGAAAATACACAAGTGTTCCTGGGGAGACAATAACCCGACGGACCAGTTACAGGAACCAAAATATGGTAAGAATTGAAAGAAGTAGAGGATCTATCGGTTTTGTGATGAAAGAAAAGATGAGAGGTAATAGTGTTAGCCTGACTATTAGCCTAAAAATCCGTCATCAGTATGAAATGAATCATGATAAAACACGCCTACCGTGTTTTGGGTTCCTGCAACTGGTCCGTCGGGTTATTGTCTCCCCAGAAACACTTGTGTTTTTTCCTATTTCCGTTGTGTTTTGTGTGCTTTTGCAGCATTTTTCTTATTGCTGATGTTTTTTTTAAGTTGCAGTCTGTTTGGCCTCTCAGGGCCACCGTAGTGTCAGCAGTGGCCCACAGCTCATTTCAGTTTGAGAGCCCTGCTTTAGAGGAACACCTGAGCACAGGTTCAGGTGTGGACCTTTGATTAAAAGGTAAAAAGAAGCATTTAATAAGCTATCTGTTTGATTTAAATACATATCTGCTGTTTAGATCTAATCATGATTTCTTGTATTAAATATCGTCATGTTTGTGATTTAATGTTTGTCTCACTCCTGTTGGAGAGCTAACATGCTAACAGTGCTATGCTAATCCGAGCTGTCTTCTTGTAGTCGTTTTCTGACAGTCTCCACGGCCTCCGTGGTGGGTATGCAAGTGAAGAGAGAGACTACATCAAAGGACACCATGGTTTCATCTGGATCCAGGGTAAGTTTCTGGACGTTGTCGGTGGAGTTCTCGATGTGATGTGGGGTGTTCCCCACAAGAGGTGCAGGATGGTAGCAAGGTGTTTCGAGATGTTGTAAGTGGCTGAGTTTATGCTCCTGACAATGGGTCTGAGTGGGACCCCTTCCTTGTGGATCTTAGGAAGTCCATAAATGCAGGGTATGGCATCCCCTGGATAAAGTGATATGATATGTGAGGCGGTCAATGATTTTTGTCCCTTTCAAGGTCCTGAAGGCAAACTATAACTTTCTTTTTGTAGCTTCTTGTGGGGTCTCGCTTTAAGGCTTCGTAGGTATTGTTGTCACTGAGGAGAGTAGTGATCTTTGTGTGGTATGTTGAGGCGAACTGAAGAGGAGGAGCGGGACAGGTGCTGCTAGGGCGAGACAGACGTCTCTCGCGGAGTCCTTTAGTGCTGCGGGCAGGCAAGGTGTTCAAATAGCGCACAACTTCTGTTTTTTCATTTCTATATGATGAACTCTGCATTATTAAGCGATAAGAACAAGTAATCTGGTGTCCTGTAATCATTATGATGCTATAATTTGAGATACAATAAAAGATACAGTAAAAAAAAACAAGTTTTTCTACAAAGTATCGGATCAGTATCGCCGATACCACCAATATTACTTGGTATCAGATCAGAAAGGGAATCAGTGGTATCGCACATCACTAGTCTGCAGACTGACAAGCTCCGCCCACTGACGTATTTATACGAGCTGGCTCCCTCCGCCCACAACAAAAACATGCTTCGCTTTCCTTCTGGTGCCAACAGCCGGTCTTCTGCAATACTGACATTATACCACTGCGTTGCACTATTGTCACGTAACTCCCGCCAAACTCCAGTAGAAAATGTCATATTTAAGATTTCCCTCCCACGCTCAAAATCTAAACACGTTGTTGAGAGCAACTTAAAAATGCTTTTATTGGTTTCCAGTAAAAAATACAATCCAAATCAAGTAATGTGTGTTCTGTTCACCCTAAACATGCAATAAAACTATAAAACATGACACATAAAAGCTGTTTATACAGTAAAGTTTGTGTGGAAGTTTCTTTCTATTCCTTTATGTTTACTTTATTTTACTCCAAACTCTGTTTGAAGATCTTTTAAAATCCGTACCTTATAACTGAGGACACACTCTCCACTTCAGTCTGTATAAAATGTCCAGCTCCACCAAATAAAAGCCATCAGTATTTTCTTATTTTTCTCAGGTTTAGATAATGCTCAGATATTAAATGTTATAAATATCAAATGATAACTCTTCTGGTCTGCAGGTGTCACTCCATAAAACCCGCTTAGAGAAATGCAGACGCACAGAAACAAATGTTTGTAAGTCACAATCATGCAGTTTCTCACACTTTAGTCACCTGCTAATGAACATCTGCTCACAGGAAGTACACATAATAAATGAAACTTGTGCACACATGGATCCTCTGCTCTTTATTTCATGATGAAGTGAAGCGTGCGATACTTTATGTCTACATGGAGATACAACATGTGGGGATGGAAGCATGAAGCAGCAGCTTTAATCTGCAGCTTTGTACAGCATGCTGTGTGGGAGGTGCTGTGAGCATGTATACAGTATACACTGTGGTAGTTGGTCCCATATGAACGTACACAGAGTATTTACAGTACTGGAAGCTATCATACACACAGATGGTTATCAGGTTAAATCATCCACTCCTCCACCACGGGAGCACAGAACGTTCAAACTAACCAATGACAGAACTTCAGTCATGTGATCCTTCATGCAGCAGGCTAAATGTGCTGAATATGTTCATCTAAATGTCTTTGTACAGGTGGAGAGCTTAATCTCGGAGCATTATGAGGACTACATGAGCTACAGTAAAAGACTTTAAAGGGAACCTCAGCGGCGGTACAGCGCCACATTCTCAGCATCAGCACTAGCCACGAGCTAAACGCCACGAGAACGGAGAACGTCCAGCAGTCCACAGCTTCAGTTGTTTCTGCAGGTGCTTCAGTAACAAGACCAGATCTAAATGTAAGGTTTACATCTCATACTAACTCTCACAGGCAGTATAACAGATGGACGCAACTGAAAACTGCTGCCAAAGCAGAAATGCCTTAAACCTGCACTCATTTTAAAGCCACCAGGGGGCAACAGCTGTGGGTGCAACAAGACTTCCTGTCCTGTAGACGTCTGTGACCTCGGTAAATACTTCCCTAACGAGTTTGAGCTCCATCAATTGGGGCGGGACTGATACAGCGTGGGACATTGGTTTCAAAATGTCACACGCTGATCTAGATACTGTCTGTGGTAACGATGGAGCTCAGCGCTATGCTAACATCTCCGTTGTTCTCAGAAACCATGACATCACCACTCAGACGCTGCGAGTCAGAGTTACAAACAGAAGTCACAGCATCAAAAATCATTTTACCTGTGAGGCTATCGCTCAGCTGGCAAACATCACGAGAGGAAACGCTCGATCGAGAGACGTTTGTGTGCCGCACAGAAACGCAGCGGGAGCTTCATAACTGTAAATTAAAATCGCAGGCAGCCTTTTTCCTGTTGGCTAGCTTTAAGCCAAAGTCCGTATACACAAACCAGTTTTATTCTACTGAAACACATCTGAGGTGCTTGTTGCTGGTTCATGTTGTCTGGAAACCTGTAATTACCACGTGTGGGCACAGGGGGCGCTGTTCAGCCAATGCTACGTCACACAGAGGTGGCGGTAACACCACAGAGACCGACGTGGTTTTCTGGACTGAAAAAAAAACTTCTTCTTCAAGCCGATAGAGCGTGTTTTCTGAAGGTTTGCTCTTTAATCGAGGCTGGAGAGAGTAAGTCTGAGCGAGTTAATGGCCTTTGTTCTCTGGAAATGATCACTAATTATTTATCTGTTGGTTAAAACCGGCTCCAGAAAGCTGCTTTCATATTTGTTAATCAGGTTCAGTCAGTAAGTGTGAGAGATCTACATCTAGTCCTCCACTCGGTCAGGCTGCATGATATGACCCACACAATATGCACACATCAGCATCTAAAAACAGTACAAACGGTATAAAACACAGACATAACAAAACAGATCATTTTGAAAGGCATCAATAAAAGTTAACAGTATGATCATATTTCAGCTGACTGCACTGATGCTGTAATATTGTTAGTTTGAAATGTGCTAAATGTGAATAACTTCCTGTAGTAAGTGCACATTTAAAGGAGAAGTGTCACATAAATACATATAAATGTAAAAGGTTACACGTGCATTTATAAAAAATCGAAACATTCGGAGAAACAGGAGCAAAGAGTCAGTTTGGTATAAAAAACTGAAACACAAAGCAAAGTCAAATAAAAATAAAGACAAAGAAAGCAGAGTTCTGTTTCCTTCCTGTTTCTGTAAAACTCCAAAGCCCACGTTTACATGAACTCTGCTGCGAGGAGCACACATCAAATGGAAATCAGCAGAACATACGTGCTCAGTGCTCAATGATGAGCTGCGCCCAAGGACCGATAGGTGTGACAAACCCACGTCTTTGATGGGCGGAGCTTATTTACTTGCTGTAACGATGTAGCAGTAGTGTTTGTTAGCATATATGTTCTTTGAGAAGCACAGAGATGTTTTAGTGTGTAAAACGTGTGAGCACATTTGGTTTTCCTGGAACAGTCAAAAGGAAAGAGTGACGTGTAAACAGCCTACACATGGACCTCCACCCAGCTCGAAGCAGCTACACCTTTGGTCTGAAACTGAAAGGATGGAAGCGTTTACTTGGATGTGGAACGGGAAATGAGACGTGACCTAACGTGTTGTGATGAGCAGGAACAAAGTCTGAGCTGTACAGTCTGATGGCTGCTGTCCTCTTCTTCTCCTCGTTTCATCTCCTGCTCATCATTTTACAAAGCAAACAGGTGTTCTTGCTAACGTCAGTGTTGTTACCTGAGAAGGTCGTACATGGCCGAGGTTTCGCAGGTCACGTTCGCAGGTCACGTGGTTTAATAAAGTCCACGGGACGCTGGCTCGTCTTTTCTCCAGCGCTGACTGCAGCAGACCTCTGAAGGCAGTCGAGACTGTTCGGTAAAACAAAGTGCGGATAAAAAAGAATAAAGGTTGTCCAACAGTAAGGTTGTCGATCTGTTGCACATTGAACCAAACAGACCGTCAACAGGAGGCATCGTGAGCAGCTGCATAGCTAGATTGACTGTTTCAAGCAGAAACGCCTCTTCAGATCACACCACTACTGCACAAAGACACACCAACACTGACACGACGTCCTACATACATCAATGTTACTGCTAAAATTGCACCAGGTATCCTTTATAAGGTCTGTCCCTAAATAAATTTCATTGTTAAAGTGCATAAAGATATGACTGCTGTTTTGATAACATCACCTCTGGTCATTCAGACTACCTGCACTACCAGCCCAGAGGTGCATGAACCTTTCTACCAAAACAGGGAAGTTCTTAAGTCTGTGCTGGGTTCAGGCCTCAGCCAGCATCGAGCTCTCAGAGGGGACGACCCCTGATCCACGTCAGACCCAAACAGTTACTGCTAGTCCTGTTCAACGTCCTGCAGCAGCAGCACAAACGCTTATAAGTGAAAGAAGATGATGCTGAGTGCATTCAGATCCCTCTGTGGGACAGGACACAGCAGGAAAACAAGCCTAAAGAACTCAAAGGGAATGTCTCACTCAGACCTACGACGAGCTCTCGGCCATGCCCTTCGGCAGCCGGCCACATCCTACTCACAACAGGAAACATGAGGGAAGACCTCCACCCACACTGGCAGTCACAGCTGGAGACACTTCAGTCCTACGACAGGGTCAGTGACACACCTGCAGAGATAAAGAGGCGACAGACTGTAGGTACACTCAGATTCTTGAGCCGGGGGTGAGTCTGTGGGGCTGGAAGCTTCTTTCATTTGGACACCAAATGAGATCTCTAGGCTCGCAGCTACAACTAGTCCTCCGAAGCCTTAAAGTATTCCGGAAAGGAATTCCTTCAATATCCAATGGAGATTCCTGTAGATCAAGCCCACCCCCTACAAACAGCTGACTACACCCACCAGCCACAGAAGAATCATTTGGCCTCATCACCAACACCACTGTTTGGTCATCACAGGTAACCTGATCTAGGTAACATGTCAGAGGTCAGCTGATCACAGGACAGGTCCTGTCCATGAACAAACACATACTAGAAATTTAAATTCTGTCATTTGATGAAAAGTTCCTGCTGAGGGACGGCTTTTGCATCCAGCTCCGAGTCGGCTCTGCGGGGTTTGGTTCTGGTTTGGAGCTGCGGGGGCCACACAGGTATCAGCTACCGACTCGTTTATCCACAACAAAAGAAGAGGAAGACAAAGAGCAAAAAAATTAATGAGATCTTAAAGAAAAGCAAACTTCGGATCACTTTAGAAGCAGGTCATCCCGTCGGGCTCAGAGGTGGTGGTCGCCGTGGCGCCGCCTCCAACCAAAAAGACAGCAATGCTGGATTTGGACTGGTTTAATTTAGGCATGCCGACACTTCCTGCTCTACAAACACCGGATGAGAACTGGTTCTGGCTGCTACTGGCATCAAACTCGAAGTCCGGGTCAAGAGCCGTATCTGTGGAAACCACCCAGGAGGCCGGGCGCCATTTTTTCAGGGTGTATGGAGTCTTGACCCGACGCTTGATTTTCTCCCCTGAGGCGCTCAGACTGCCGTTATCCACCACCAAAGCATCATCTGAGGAGAAGAAAGTGTTACAGATGTGAGGAGTTTGCACTGTTTTTGCATCTTTGTGGAGCTGCAGAGGTCACCCATGCTGCAGATCCCTCACAGAAAACCTGGAGTTCAAGCCTTCGACTGATCTGACTGAGCCCTGACACGCTGATAATGACGGCTGTAGTGTCTGACTGTCCGTCGGAGCTGAGTTTTAGAGACAGATCACCGTAATCAGTTTGTCTCTGATGACCTGGTTACGTCGTGGTACACGGTGTAATCAGCTACAGACTGCCCAGCTCGAGCCAGTTTTGAAAAATTGTAAAAGTGGAACCTGCAGCTTATAAGTTTGTTTAAAAGTTCAACTACAGAACAAACATGACTCACCTGAGGAGGTGCAGGGAGAGGACAGGTCCAGGGAACAGGGCCGCTCAGGTCTCCTAGCTTTGGTCTGTCCCACCTGGGATCGCATCAGACCTGCTGTTTGTGGCTCTAAAGCTGAACTTTGGAGACCTGCAAGTTGTGGACCTGAAGCTTCTGCAGGAGCTGTGATGTCTGAATCTTCAGATCCCAAAGCTTCGAGGGTTTGCTCCTCTGGAGACGAAGCTCCTGGAGTTCCTGGTGATGAAGGTTTCTGAAGGAGGATTAATGCTTCTGTTGGGGCGTCAGGTGCTGGTGAGGCCTGGGTTACTGAAGCTTTTGTTAAGTCAGAATCTTTGCAGCCTCGGGGCAAAGCAGCAGTGACACAACGCACTGGGTGACCTTTTGAGTTTTGGGCACATCTGGGGGTCGACGTGGTTTCAGAGTCTTCCTGGAAACACAGACCTGTATCCACACCTTCGCTTTGACTGTGGGTGGTGGGAGGGGCCTGCAGTGAGAGGGCTTTGCTGGATGAAAGGAGACCAGAAGGAGCAGAAAGTTGAACCTTATGCTCCAGATCAGAAGTTGGGGGAGGGTCAGCTGATGAAGCCAGGGCTAGCCGGTTGTTGTTGTTGTTGGAGTTCGAGCCTCGGCCCGATAAGATGCTTCCAGCGCGGCTGTGACGATGATGAGCAGGAGGAGGGGCTTCGCTCTCAGCAGGAAGCTGCTCTCTGCTCAGCAGAGGTTCATGTTCATCAGGACTGAAGTTGAGGAGATTCAAACGGCTGTCTTCTCCTCCCCTCACCCCTCCATCCATGGTCCCCTCCTCGTCCTCCGTCTGCGGTCCCGCCGGATTGGTTCGACCTCCGCCTATCACACCGTTCGTCACCAGGGTGGGGACGCCTGCGCTGTGACTGCTGCCGGCCGCTGTGATAGGCTGGACCTCTCTTCCAGCTGCAGCACTGCTTCTCACGTTTGTGCTGTTAGTAACCGTGGTTACCAGGTGTGGTTCTGCAGCCATAGCAACCATCACTGTGTTCATCTTGGCAACACCTGTTTCCACCTGGAACATGAAACATTTTGGATTAGTGACACAGTTGGCCCGCCTGATACAGCTTCAGCTCACCTGGTGAAACACAGAGTCGAGTCACGGTGAAGCTGTCTGAGGATCAGCTGGAGAACCCGGGCACATCTAAGCCCTACCTGTCGGTGGTTGGACTTGAACTTCCCCAGCTTCAGCCGTGACGAGGTGAAGCCGCTCTCCTTGACTTTGGGCAGCAGATGGAGACTGGTGGGCCTCTGAGGCAGATTCTGCTGTTTGGGGAGTGGGTGGATGGAGGAAGGAGGGCTATCTACACCTCTAACAGCCCGCAGGCCACTATGAGAGGTGGATGGTGAGCTGTTCACCTGGAACAAAAGCAACAAGCATGAGCGTCTGATACGTTCATTCATCAGCAGCCACGCGCTGTACAGGCCCTCAGCTGTGTGTACCTGATGGTGCAGCACGTTGGTGGGTTGTGATTCGGAGCCAAACTGCTTCTGTGAGTGCTCCATCAGGTTTTCATCAGAACTCTCCCTCAGGTTCTTATCGACCTGCAGACACAGATGTTGGCAGATGTTAGTGTGTCGGGATGGAGGCCACTGAAACTGAAGAAAGACTTCAAGGTTAAAACCTCTCTGGGGTCGAGCTTTGTGGCCTCCAGGTCTTCTTCTGTGAGATGCAGGCAGACTGGGACACTGGGCACGGCGCCACCTGGAGGACGGCGGGAGCAGAAACATGTGAGGTCATAGCAGCAGAGCCGTGCTCGCTGCTTTAATGAGGTGTTTGGGTTCATGTCGGGGGCGTGGCTGTTTGTTACCTGTGTGCTGAGTTTCAGAGATGGTGCAGAGTAAGGTGGGCGGGGTCAGGATGGTGGTGGTGGACACGCTGCTGTCTGTGGACAGCCGAGCCTGACGGACAGACGGACACAGAGCGATGAGACGCGTCCACGGTAACGGTTCGTTCAGGTGTGCTTTAATGGCGGCCGAGCTCCTACCTGCGCCTGCTGCCGTTCGTAGTTGATGGAGTTCCTGTTCTTCTCGCCGCCTTCTGCTCCATTCACAGTCGTCTTGATGAATGATGCCTGGTGGTCATCTCCCTGGAGATTTCTGACCACGCCCACATGAAGATCCTCAATGAAGGGGGAGGCGGAGCCCCCGTGAGGAGGCCACCGGCCATGAGACAGATTCCTGAGTGACAGACAGGAAGGCATGAAATCAAGACTTCCTGTCTCTCAGTTTTACACTGTGCATTTACTGTGATACAGTACCACAGGTATCGTGTGTACTGTGTGTACCTGTGGTTGTGTACTGCAGTGTGTGTACTCAGCAGTGTGAGTTCATAGAGCCTCTCCTCTGCACACTGAGCGGTGAGCCGAGCCTCAGCGTCCTGATCCCAGCAGTCCTCCATCGTGTCCTTCAGCGAGCGCAGTAACTAAAGTACACAGAGTGAGAGACACGCTGGGATTACTCTACATCCAAAATACTTTTGGGAATTAACCTTTGAACCTTTGTCTAACTTCAAAGGTTCAGGCTGTGGAGCAATCTGACGACATCAAACTGAAAGACGGACCAGGCTGTTCTCCTTCCAGGCCTCGGGGAATCTGGGTCTGTATTTCTCTCTGACCACCAGGCTCTGCATGTCCTCGAAGCTCGGATGATTCCCGAGCTCGGCCTGGAACGCCAGCTGGTACTCTGGCACCGCTTCCCCTGAGCGAGCAGTGAACACAAACACGCTGTCAGCTGAGGTGGTGCTACCTTACTGTGTGTAAGCAGACGGTGTGCAGGTGAGCGCGCTGCGTACCTGGGAACAGGTCGGAGCACCTCCTGAAGCTCTCCCAGTACAGCAGACCCAGAGCGTAGACGTCCACCTGCTTCAGCGCCGACTCGCAGTCTCTGAGGTTTAGGGCTCCGCCCAGAACCTCCGGAGACATGTAGCGCACTGTCCCCACCTGCACACAAACACACCATCCATCAGCTCCGCCCTCTGCTCATTCCTCACCTGCACATCCAGATCAGAGCGAACGTTTATGAACTTTGACCTCAGATATGGCCATGGTGTCGTCGTCTCCGGGGCGACAGGGCCGGGGTCCCGTCAGTCTCATGGACAGGCCGAAGTCGGCGAGGACGCAGGACAGATCGGCTCGGACCAGGACGTTCCTGCTGGTCAGGTCTCTGTGGGCGACGGCCGGTTTGTGCTGGTCTGAGACAGTCGGGGTACACGTGTTTGTTGTTGTTTACAATCGACCAGGTAAACATATCAGCAGGAAAGAAAAGCTCAAACAGGAAGAAACAAAGAGAGCAACGTGCAGACGGCATTCACGTCGTGAAGCTGCCGATGAAGCCAAGAAGGCGTTCTGTTTCCTCTGACACACGTTCAGCGATGGAAACATGAAAGAATGACAAACTGAGCCTTTTAATGTTTTTACTGTTAAAGAAAAAAATAATAATTCCGTCAGAAACATCATCCTTTGTTTTCATGTGACAACGACATATATTACGTTCATAAACAGCTGACCGTTTTCCACCCGAGCCTCTGCTGTCTGAGAAATAATCCTCCAACCTCAAAATCAGCACCATTCATCCCAATATTTAGATATTTATTATTCCAGTATTCCATTTATGTCATTTGTTCTCTAAATAAACAAACAAAAGCAGCAGACTGGGTCTGTTCCAGCCAGCAGGGGGAGACACAGCACCTGTTTCCAGATGCTCCTCACACGGACCAATCCGCTGCTGAAAATAGACCCTGAGAGCGGCACCGTTTCTTCCAGTCTGTGTGATCAAAGCCTGCGATGAAGAAACGAGGATGACTCTGCACGAGGGACACGAGGTCGTCTTACCTCCTCGGTGCAGCTCAGTGTGCAGGAAGGCGAGGCCTCTGGTCACGCCGTGAGTCATCCTGCAGCAGGTCAGCCAGTCCACAGTGTGGAGAGACAGGTAGTGAGACAGGCAGCCCTGCAACACACACACAGACAGACAGACAGACAGACACACACACACAGAGACACACACACACACACACAGTTTGACCCTTAAATGCAGCTTTGTCTGATCTTTTTGACACTACAGGAAGTTCCTGCAGCATGGATGATGCGTGTTGTACACTGCACTGCCAAAAGTATTTGCTGCCTTCGCACACATGACCCAGAGTGACATCACAGGGTTTAATATTATGTTGCCTGGCCTGTGCAGGTAGGTTGGTCTATAATTAGCTAACACAGCAGCAAACAGGAGAAATATGAACAAAACTGAGGCGCACATTAGAGAACAAGATGCAAAGTGTTTGGAAGAAGTTCAAAGAAAAGACTTTGGTGTCTGTGTGAGTGATGGGGGTCACTCAGACCATGGCCATGACTAGTGCGGTGGGTGGGCAGGGTGGGGGTGTGGGGGGACAGTCTGAACGGCCCAGAGGAAGAAGCTTGTTAGTGAGTCTGGAGGTGTGGCTGACCTGAGGGCAGCGGGTTAATCAGATGGGGGGGGGGGGTCACCTGTGATGGGCCTGGTTTACCTGAGACAGGAGGATCTGGGGCCACTTAAATGCTGGTCTAGAGATGCTTTTTGAGTAAAGGTTTAACTACAGCCAGCTTGAAGGCCTGTGGTACATAGCCGACCATTAGAGATAGGTTGATCATATTTAAGATCGAAGCATTAATTAATGGCAGGACTTCTTTGAGCAGTTTTGTAGGAATGGGGTCTAAAAGACACGTTGATGGTTTGGAGGAAGTAATTATTGAAGTTAACTCAGAAAGATCAATTGGAGAAAAAGAGTCTAACTTAACATCAATGGTACTAAGAGTAGCTGTAGATAATATTACATCTGTGGGATGATTATTGGTCATTTTTTCTCTAATGATTAAAATTTTATTTGTGAAGAAGTTCATGAAGTCATTACTAGTTAACATTAAACGCTGGCTCGTTGGCTGATTTGAGGCCTTAGTTTTAACCGGAGCTACAGTATCCAGAGTCGTACGTAGTGAGGAGGTGAAGTTATTAACACGATAATCGACCTCTGTTGGGGTAGCGTTCAGATAGCTGCTCTGTGTTGGTACAGTTTATTTTTAATATCCATTTCTTACTTATTTATTTGTTGATGTTGGCAGTTCCATATATTCACTCTGTAACTGGATACGATGAAAGCAAATAAAGTTCAAAGACTGCAGAAAGTTAAAGTGGTGACTTCATGGTTGATGTTCAGCCTTAAGATGAACCGTGTGTGTGTGTGTGTGTGTGTGTGTGTGTGTGTGTGTGTGTGTAAGCGCAGACACTTAAACAAGTAATTACTGTCTGAGGGCTGCAGAGGAATGCAGAAACCCACCAGACCAGACATCACTGCATCTGTGTGTGTGTCTGTTTGTGTGTGAGATACAGACTGATAACAAGAGTCTGAACATGTTTTCACATGTTGGGAAACTTTCTGAGCCCTGATGATGTCAGACAGGTGCAGATTGTAAAAATGATGTGAGGTCATCTGAAGCGTGTTTCAGGTTCAAGAGACGAAACAGCAAAGTCAGCTCGTGGCTGCCTGGAAGGAAAGAAATCAATCTGAAGACTGACGGAGGTTTGGAAGCTGATCTGTGTGTGTGTGTGTGTGTGTGTGTGTGTGTGAGATCAGAGGCTCCAGACAGGAAGAGGGTGTGAAGGCGCCGTCTTCCAGCACAATAACAGACTAATGGAGAGCAGAGGTGAAGGCTGACAGCTGCACTGTGAGACTGTGTGAAGGCGCTGCTGGCGCCCCCACAGGCTGCAGACCCCATTACACCACAGGGCGACAGCAGACAAGCTGAATGTGTGAGGTTTGCCCCGAGGGGGCGCTAGAGGCATGAACGTGGAGGGTTACGGTCAGGAGAGCTCAGACAGCAGACGCAGTCAGACGTGGTCCAAACACACCTGAGGCTCAGCCATTGGTCAGATGACCTGGCTGAGCCTCAGCAGTCAGACTCACTCTGAGTGGGCTCGGCCTGTCATGTCTGCTTTGGGCCAGATTTGCTCCCCTGACCACCACCGGAGGACTGAGAGAGCCCAGTCCTCCGGTGGGTCCACGGGGACCTGCCGTGACCGAGCTTCAGACCTGCTGTGATGAACTCACGTGTGGGTAATACTCCATGATGATCAGAAACTCAGGGCGTCCGTCTGCCGTCGTCCTCTCGTTCGCGGTCAGGAAGCGGGCGATGTTGTCGTGCTGCTGCAGCAGCGGCACGCAGTAGATGGAGCGCTCGTTGATGTAGTTCTGTCGGTTAGCTGAGCCGAAGAGTTTGGCAGCCACGTAGCGCTCGTTAAGAGAACCGCGAAACACTGCGCCGTAACGGCCTCGACCAATCAGCTGCCAGGACAGAGGATAGAAACAGGAAAGTGAGCTGTGGCGTTCCTCAGGGATCAATCTGAGGTCCTCAGACGTTCGTGGGTCATGTTTTTATGCTGCATTCACTTGAAGAGATCAAACACGAAGAAATCAGGTTGAATGTTTTAAAAAAAACCTCTAACCTTCGTATCATTCTGATTGGTCTGTTTTTAATGGCCCCGCCTCTTCCCTTACAGGAACAGTGCAACAAAGGGGTCAGAGGTTACAGGTGGATGGTCAGTTTGTGATGGTGTTGTCGTGCTGTGATGGAGTTCACTGACTGACCAGTATTATCCAAATAAACCTGTGCAGCTGCTGCAGGGTGTGCGTGTGTGTCTGTGTCTGTGTGTGTGTGTGTGTGTGTGTGTGTGTGTGTGTGTGTCTGTGCGTGTGTCTGTGTCTGTGTGTGTGTGTGTGCGTGTGTGTCTGTGTGTGTGTGTGTGTGTGTGTGTGTGTCTGTGCGTGTGTCTGTGTCTGTGTGTGTGTGTGTGTCTGTGCGTCTGTGTGTGTGTGTGTGTGTCTGTGTGTGTGTCTGTGTCTGTGTGTGTGTCTGTGTGTGTGTGTCTGTGCGTCTGTGTGTGTGCGTGTGCGTCTGTGTGTGTGTGTCTGTGTGTGTGTGTCTGTGTGTGTCTGTGTGTGTGCGTGTGCGTCTGTGTGTGTGTGTCTGTGCGTGTGTGTCTGTGTCTGTCTGTGCGTGTGTGTCTGTGTCTGTCTGTGCGTGTGTGTGTGTCTGTGCGTGTGTGTGTGTCTGTGCGTGTGTGTGTGTGTGTGTGTACCTCCAGCAGTTTCAGGTTGTCGAGGTCGATGGAGGACTCGGCGTTCGCCGCCTCCATCACATCCACAGCAGACAGACTGTGTTTCTGCTTCCCTGCAGAAACACACACAGCTGATCACTGATCACATGACCTCAGTCTGGCGAGGACCAACATGGCTGCCGGACAGCAGCCAGGTTAGAAGTGAGTTAACATTGATTTTTATGTATTTGTTATAATTAGTGTCAAAATCAAAGCACAGATGTCACTGCAGCTCATATCACGCGACTAATTTCACGTGTGAATTAAGGTCGGAGGTCGTCAGATGGGCGAGTTTCCTTTGATTACAAAAACCACAGTTGTGAGCTAGCGCCACCTCCCGAGGACTTCAAACCTCCACACACTAAAACAAATCAGCTGATCGCTCAGAAGGCACTTCCTGTTTACAGCGACTGTTTAAAAAGAGCACAGGCTGTTCAGGCTATTGTGCTCTAAAGATTACTCTGAGGCGACAAACCTCCGCCCAGCTGGAAAATTCCCTCCACACATAATAAGAACTTAAGTTCCCGGACCTTTCAGAGTGTCTGACCCTCACTGTGTGAGGTTTGCTGAGAAACGTCGTGTCACATGGTCTCTTCCTTCAGTGTGTTTCAGTTCAGATCCAGCTCTGAGCCTGTGAGCAGCTCCGCTAACGTTTTCATGCAGATCCATCGATCCTGCTCTAATCTGAAAAACTCATCACATGACTTCCTCATTACCTGCTGCATTGTTTCTTCACAAAACACTAAACTGTGTGCGTGTGTGTGTAGGTGTGTATATACGTGTGTGTGTGTGTGTGCATGTGCGTACGTACGTTTTATTATGCGGTATCCCAGGAACAGCGCCACAATGAGGATGGCTGCTATGGCGATGGTTACCAGGGCGATGAGCACCGTCACCTCCGGCTTCAGCCGGTGATCTGAGGGGTTATGATGTCATCATCACATCAGTGCGACACACATGTTTGTACTTCTGTCTTTGTGAGGACCTGCGCTCTGAGGTCAGTTTGACAAAGAGGGACCGGTCTGCAGGTCAGACTGAGGGGCTCATACAGATCAGACCTCAGACCAGCTGTCAGTGATGCTCGTCCACCGCACCAGCAACCAAGAGGACAGAAAGCTGTGGCTCATTAAATCATTAAGTGTGTTACTGTAGGGTCTACCTTACCATAAAACACACCTTGAGGCGTCACTCAAGTTCAACTTTCACTCAGACCGTCTGAACTTGTATCCAGTGTTTGGGAACTACAGACATTTTCACCAGAGATGGCACCAGACCTCTTTTTATGTCCGATACCAATATCATACATTTGGATATCTGACATAGACATCCAGAGTTTAAAGCAGTGCAAATAAATGCAAACACGTCTTCATGACACTCGTCTTTATCAGGATCAGGGCTGGGACAGAAAATCGAGACCCGCCCCTGCTCAGTTACCAGCTGTCAGCTGCACAGAAAAGGATCCTGGTGTTATTTGTCTCTCAGAAACAGTTCATAACTTCAACTCATTCATGTCACCTAAAAGGTAAACCTGTTTCTCCATCACCTGTTCAGCTCTGATGATTCAGTAAGGACATCTCCTGGTTTCATGTTTCCCTCTCACCACATATCCAAACCGACATCATGACCAGCAGCTGTATGCATACATGAACCCTCTTGATTTTTCCAGGAAGAAGCCAGAATTTCAGTGCACCTCCCGAAAATCTCCCGGAGCCATTCTCCCGAATTTCTCCCAATTTTCCACCCGGAAAACAAAATTGAAAAACAATATCCCAGAATTCATAGCGCGGCCCAGCCAATTCCAGTTTCCAACAATGGCGGCAGCTACTTAGTTTTAATATTACAGTTATTAATCTTTCTGGGTTGAAAAATCTAACTTTTAACATATTTTCAGGCGAGAATGTAGCTGTGTAAACTTCAAATATCTGAGCCGGCGAGAACAGCGAACTCCCGGCACATCGCTTTCAACCCCCCCGCGGTCTTTGGCTAGTTATCTAAGTCACTCAGATAACTTAAAAATGTTACTGTTTGTCTTTTTTCAGTGTTGAATTTGTTCCTGAGTAAGTCGGTGGATGGATGGATCGGGTTACATTTTTAATTTCTCCCTGATATCCAGTAATTTAGGTCGGGACCGATACTGTATGTGGGATCGGTCCATCTCTAAGTTTTACATACAGCTGCTGTTCCCTCGACACGTCCTGGTGAACGAAGCAGAGAGAGACAGAGAACGGCGTGTGCTCTGTCTCTCAGGGCGTTTGGTGCTAATGATGAGTTCGCTGCTAAGAGACGCTAACAGGAAGTTAGCCTCCAACAAACAGCAGCGTCATAGTGAAATAGAATAAATAGATGCTTTATCTTTTGTCTCTTCTTGCTGCTGCTCAGTGGAGGCGTTGCTAACGGTTACACTGCTGGGTCACATGATGAGTTATTATGGAGCAAGACTGAACTTCACAGCGGGGACCACTGATTGGTGTCAGTGCTTCTCACCTGTCTGTTCCGCCCGGCCGTCCGTCCTCATTGGTTTCAGAGCGGGTGTGTCGGCGGTGGGCGGGGCCTCTGTGTAGTTGGCATTGCAGAGGTCGTGGCTGCAGCAGCAGAAGCGATAGCTGCCTTTCTGCGTGGAGGACGGCTTCTCTGTTACCAGGATACAGCGGTCGGCTTGACACTCGTGCAGGTGAGTCCAACACCCTGAAAGCAAACCGAGGCCAAACTGTAACCAGACACAGTAGAAGAAGAACGCAACAGAGGTCAAAGGTCAGGAAGTAACAAACCCCGATGAGCTCACCTTGGGTCAGCAGGTGCATTTCTCCATCTGCTTTTTTTTCCCACAATCCATAGCAGCGGGAGCCGTGGCTGCAGCGGATCGTGCCGTTCTCCAGCACCACTCCTGGCTGCTCATTGGCAGGAACAGGCTCCACCCCCTGGGGGTTAATGGTGAAAGCACACAGTCTGTCCTCAGCATCACTGGACTGCAGACCTGAAAACACAGAGACTCACCTGTCAGCGAACAGACTGTATATTAAAGAGGGTCAAACCCTGCTCTCTGTCTGAGCTCAGTGACCTTTGACCCGTTTCAGGTCTGACTGAACAAAACAGGAAGTTTAGTTTGGAACTGATGGTCAGAGTCACAGAGGAACAGGAAGTGTTCTTGTCCCCGCACTGTGTGACGCGTCCACAGCTAGACTGACCTCAGCCTTCACAGAGATCGAGCTGTGAGGCCGTGAAACTGCAGCGAAGCCTCACATAAACACTTCTGACAGTTACTGTCCTCCATCATCGTCGCCTCAGAGCGAGCGGCGAGCAGTGACGGAGGTCAGAAATGATCTTTGTTCTTGTTTGTCTCGGGTTGTTTGTGGTTGGAGGTTGGGCTCGGTGACGTCATTACACGGATCTCTGTGATTGGCGTCCACGTCAGCCTGAAGGAAAACTCTGACAGCAACAAATTAACATGCAGTGTGGCGCTCCGAGAGCGCAGCGGGAACATCAGAGCGGCGTTCGCGCCTCGGGCCGCTCAGCCGCCTTTACAACAAAAACCATTAATGTGATGTCCCAGCAGCTCGTCTACACGCATCCCATCAGCCCACGCGCAGCTTCAGACGCCGCAGCGACCGAGGAACGCTGGAAGGAAGCGAGAATCTGAAAACCAGCAAAGTTTGATATTTAAACGGTGATGTTTGCTCACTCGTGCTGTCAAAGCTACAGCTGAAGAAGCCCGAGGCTCAACAAGAACACGGGTGAGAAAAATCTCGTCCATAAACACTGAGGTCAGCTCCCGCTGTCCGCCTGATCGTCGTCAGGTCATCAGTCGGGGGGTCGCGCAGGGTGACGGCGGTCTCGGGGATCGAGTCATCACTGAGACACGAAGCACGTTTTTAATATCAGCCTGATTAATAATCAGGACCTGGTGTAATGTGAGAGTGCAGCAGCCGCAGGCATCATCATCATCATCTGGGCTGGACTCTGAATCACGGACACTTTACTAACCCCAGAGGGAAACTGAGTCGTCATAGCAACAAACATGACAGACCACAAAGCCCTCGTATGAAGTGCAGAGACAGACGACATCAGAGGACATCAGAGGACAGCAGCACTCACACTGATGTCTCTGCTACAGGTATCATCACTGTTTGCTACAGGAGGTGTGACAGCAGCAGCGGGGACGCCGTCCTGTGCCGCTCGCCGTGACATCAGAGAACTGCTGGAGGTACAGCAGAGTTCCTGCTGATGTCAAAACGCTCGCCGGGCCGCTCCACCTGAGGGGCCTCCACAGTGAGGCTGAGCAAAGCCTGGTCACACAAACACACCTGTGTACCTGAAACCTGAGCTTCTGGCTCTTTCTGATTGGACGCAGGTGTTTCCAGAGTGATGGATTAACGCGCTCACACAGCTGGACTGTTGTCATTTCCAGATGTTGTGTGTCTGTATTTTTACATCAAACTGAAGCCCAGAAATAAAACTTTTAACTGTTTCTTATGTCATGCTTCATAAGACAGCTCGTGTCTCGGGTTGCCGTGGCAACAGCAGCAGCTGCTCAGCCCACGCGTCTTTTGAACAACGACAACAGAGAATCGCCTGGACGCACATCTGGATGTTTCTGTGTTTTCAAGAAGAAAGTCAAACGTTTGCACACAGCGAGAGCAGGATCTGACTGCGTGTGTGTGTCTGTGTGTCTGTGTGTGCGTGTGTGTGTGTGTCTGTGTGTGTGTGTGTGTGTGTGTGTGTGTGTGTGTGTGTTATTTTGGTTTACATGTGAATGAGGAGCTGCATTCCTGAGCGGAGTCTGCCGTCTCCACCCGGGCGGAGTGGAGCCAGCACAGCGCTGTGTTTAGTCTGCACCGAACACACTCACAGCCGGAGGAAGGTGTGTGTGTGTGAGTCTGTGTGTGTGTGTGTAGCCTTATCAACCACATCGCAGCACAAACACAGAGCACGCTCAGACTGCCTGACGACAGCGTGTGTGTCCCAGTCGGGACCAGAGGGTGTGTGTGTGTGTGCGTGTGTGTGTGTGTGTGTGTGTATGCATGTGTGTGTATATGCGTGTGTGTGTGTGTCTGTGTGTGTGTGTCTGTGTGTGGATGCACAGTCATGAAGTGAGAATGCAGGAATGTGAACACACAACAGGGCGGCACACACTGATTTCCTGCATCACTGAGTCTGTGTGGATGCTTCCTGCCCGGCGGGGCGACAACAGCTCGCCATCAGCTGTTTAAGGCCGACAGTGAACTCTGTGTGGAGCATCACAGTCACTCTTCATGGACATAAATCTGCTCCGTGTGTCTCACGCCGTCCTTCGCTCACTTCGGTCTCGGTCCACAAACTGAGAAACACGCACGCTTTCACAGTTAAGCTGAACTTTGACCCTTTAGTTATAAAATGAGGTCAGTTAATAATTGTACCTGATCTGAGATCAGTGAGGAACCCTGTGCTATCACAGATCACTGAGTAGGTCAGACACACCGTTCATGTGTGTGTTACTGAGAACAACGTACCCAGGCTCCACCCGCTGCTCCTCCACCCTCACACTCAGTCCTCTCCTGTCCTTATACACATGACTCCACCCAATCCACTCCACCTGTGGTTGGACTAAGCTTATAGACCTGACCTGTCAGGGAGGGGCTCTGCTCCAACCTGACCCTGCAGTAAAACCAAGGAGATGGTTACTGACTACAGGAGGGGCGGAGTCTCCATCAAGATTGTCTTCAAACACACCACCTCTGGTTAAAGAGCCATCAGAGGCCACACCCCCCGAGAGCTGCACAGGAATCACACCCACACAGTCGGGCACGCTCGCTGCTCAACGGCACACGGGCAGCCTGTTCAGCAGCCTCCACCCTCTCGGAGGACATCTCCAACCTGGACAGCAGATGTGTGACATCATCACTGTGTGTTTGTAGCATCATCAGCTTCAGCTCAGTCCCGCCCTAAATGTTCATCACGAATCCTTATTTACTCTCACTGATTTTTATCAAATGTTTTTGTCTCACTGACAATAACCATAATTATTATTATTGTCATTATTATCATATCCAGCTGCTCATGGCTTTATGTTTGTGCCACTATTCTGAGCGCACGTAAAAAAATTTGCAGGTGCAAGTGTTGCATTTTGAGGAGAAATTTATTTTGAGCGAAGAAAAGCTGAATTTAAGAGAACAAAATTCAAACTGTATTTCAGTGTTTGCTATTATCCACACACACAACAATAGCCCCTCTCGCTCAGTTTATGTATTTGCGCTCGCTCGCAATGTGTTGCTCGCGCTCTCAACATTTCTGCCCGTGCGCGCTCAACTCTTTCTCTACACCGTTATATTTGTGCCACAAAACCAGCCAATCACAGACTTGGATGCATAAAAAATCTGATTGGCTGTTTTGGTCTCCAATCAGCTCGAAATGACGAAATGCAATATCCCAGAATGCATTTCGTCCATTTCGGAGATGCCTGTTACCCACCAGCTGACCGCATAGCTGGACTGGACTGATGATTTTTCATTTTTATGTTTGTTTGTCTTTGTAACGGTATAAACAATGAAAGGTGGTGGATTAGCCAATTGGTCATGATCAACTCTGGGCTGGACCAATTACAACACATCCGTATTGAGGGGAAAAGGAACGCGATTCGTCCCGGACTTCAGCTAGAATGAAAAAGACACAAAGCTGAAGTTATTCTGTCTTTGCTGCACAGCTGCCTCTTCTCCTCTCTCTCCCTCTCTCTCCTGTTTCTACTTCAATCATTAAACTGATCAATGATCAGCTGATCATCTCTCTTGTTTGTTTATCGCCCACTTTGCGCCAGAAAGAGGAAATCAGCTGATGTCGCGTTAAACAACAGCAGCACGATCAGCTGTTGTTAGAATTTATTTAATATTAATTTCTAGTATCAGCTGATGTTTGCTGGAGCCACAGCTGTAAAGCTGCTGGTCATGATGTCGGTTTGGAAACATGAAGGTGATACAAATCATACATACCGTAATTGTCGGGCTATAAGCCGCTACTTTTTGCACAAGCTTTGAACCCTGCGGCTTTTAGTCAGGTGCGGCTTTTCTATGGATTGTCTGTGATTTTGTGATGATTTTCAAGATGGCGCCAGTGTTCACGGCAAGCCGTCGTCTCCTCCGTTTTTGTTTGTTGTTTATTGTCCTTCTTTCTATGTGCTGCTCTGATGTCTCCACGTTACTTGTCTATGATCGCCAAACTCTTTTGAATCTCCGGCCTTTGGACTACCAGACACAAGATTTTAAATGGAGATCTGACAATCCTCCTCCGCTTTCGAAGGACTTTCCTGATCACCTCCGCCACTTACCATCTACCTTCTCTCAAAGGAAATGTTCACGGAGACGGGGTAAACGTGGCGGCATCCGTGTTCGTATCAAGGCCCTTTTAAAGTCCTATGTTGCAATAAATGATCGCTATTCTACAAACATTTTGTCATCTATTTCTGCCCTCCGAGACCATGCTAACTTCAGACTGTTCTGTCATCGCTGGATTCGCCCTGTTGGACCTTATGGTTACCTGGACCTCCCAGCTGATCTTCCACCCGGTCGGTGCTGGGTGCGGTCTTCCAGAGGAGGCGCGAATCTCGGCAACCTTCGCCTGCTGCGGCTTTCTCCTACCAGTAACAGTGTGACTACTCTCCGTATGGCCTTATTAAATACAAGGTCACTGACGAATAAGACTTTTATTTTAAATGACCTTATTCTATCGTCGGGACTGGATTTCTTATTCCTGACGGAAACTGACCGTATATTAATTGTTGGTGACTTCAACATTCATGTTTGCTGTGAGGACAGTTCGCTAGCTAAGGATTTCCTCGCTCTTATTAGCACCCTCAATTTCACCCAGTGGGTAAGTGAACCAACTCACACTAAAGGTCGTATACTTGATTTGGTACTATCTTATGGTCTGGATATTTGCATCACGGACATAAAGGACTCTGGGATTTCAGATCACTTCCCGGTTTTGATTAATACTGTAGCGAGCGCTGTGGACTTGAACAGTGATGGTCCTGTGCGGCAATCGCGCACGATTAACTCCCAGTCAATCGCCCACTTCATTGATGCTTTCCTTGACTCTCCCCTCTCTGATGCTAACTGTAATGGGGTTTTATCAGCGGATGAGCTTGCTAACCTCTTTTATACTACATGCGCTGACATCCTTAACTCTGTGGCACCTCTGAGGATTAAACGTGCCAAATCCTCACAACCCTGGCTAAATGATGCTACTCGCGCCCTTAGGCGTGAATGTCGTCGTGCTGAAAGAAAATGGAGGAAAGACAAACTCCACGTCTCCCTGGACATCCTCCATAATTGTCTATCTAAGTATCAAAAGTCTGTTAAAGCTGCCAAATCTGCCTTTTTGTCTAGCATTATTATGACTAATAGCCACAACCCCCGAGCACTTTTTAATACTTTTAACTCTGTGATAAACCCTCGCACTACCACTTATAGGGATGCTTCCCCTGCTCTTTGTGATAAATTCTTAAAGTATTTTTCTGATAAAATCTCAGCTCTAAGGGCTTCTCATCCATCTCATTCATCATCAGTTTTAGACCCAGTTCCAGCCTCTGAATGCTTGGCTGTCTTCCAACAGTTTGAGCCAGTGTCTTATTCTGCTTTAAAAGATATAATTGATCATCTCAAAATCTCCGGTTCCCCACATGATATTCTTCCTTCTCGTTTCTTTAAGGAAGCTTTACATGTTATTGGTCCTTGTATCTTATCTCTGCTGAATGCATCATTGTCATCAGGTTGTGTACCGTCTGTCTTTAAGCATGCTGTTGTGCAACCTATTATGAAAAAGAAAAATCTTGACCCTGATGGTCTCACCAACTACAGGCCGATCTCTAAACTCCCTTTTATTTCCAAAATATTGGAAAAGGTAGTTCTAAAACAACTACAGGCCTTTTTAGATGCAAATGGTATTAATGAAAAGTTTCAGTCTGGTTTTAAACCTCGCCACAGCACAGAGACGGCCTTACTTAGAGTTTTTAATGATCTTCTTTTAACTGTTGATTCTGGATATTCTGTGGTCTTAGTTTTACTTGACTTGTCTGCTGCTTTTGACACGGTTAACCACAACATTCTTCTATCAAGACTGGAACATGTTGTTGGTCTCAAAAGTACGGTTTATCTTGGTTTAAATCTCTCAGAGAGGTCGTTCTCTGTTGCTATGGGGCAACACTCCTCGGCTTCTGCCCCTATTTATTGTGGTGTGCCTCAAGGGTCCGTGCTCGGTCCTGCTCTTTTCTCTTTGTACATGTTGCCCTTGGGATTAATTTTTAGTAAATACAACATCTCCTTTCACTGTTATGCCGATGATATCCAGATTTATTTACCTTTGAAATCCGATGTGACTGCTTCTTTGCAACCTCTGTTCAACTGTTTGCATGAAGTTAAAATTTGGTTATCACATAATTTTCTTACATTGAACGAGAATAAGACCGAAATCATAGTCTTTGGTAGTCACACTCCGCTAGACCAGTTAGCTGATGCCCTAGGCCCTCTCGCTAGCCATCTTTCGTCCACTGTAAGAAACCTCGGAGTGTTCCTGGATGGCTCTTTTAAACTCGAGAAACAGGTGTCCACTGTGGTAAAAAACAGCTTTTACCAGTTGCGTCAGATTTCCAAAGCAAAGCCGTTCCTTCCTTTAAAGGACCTTGAAAAGCTTATTCACGCATTTATTACATCCAGATTGGACTACTGTAACTGCCTCTACTCGGGCCTCCAACACTCCTCTCTTTGCCGGCTCCAGTTAATTCAAAATGCAGCTGCGCGTCTTTTAACAGGTACGAGAATTCATGAACACATAACTCCAATTTTAGCCAAATTACATTGGCTCCCTGTTAAATATCGTATAGATTTTAAAATTCTTTTGTTCACTTTTAATATTTTGAATAATTTAGCGCCCAGTTATCTTTCTGATTTACTCCATTCATACAATCCCAACAGGGCACTTAGATCGTCCAACCATAGGCTCCTAGCACAACCTAGGACTCGAATGAAGTCGAGAGGCGACCGGGCCTTTGCATCCGTGGCACCCAGACTCTGGAATAACCTCCCCGTTCATATTCGCACTGCCGAGTCGATCCAGTCTTTTAAATTACGTCTTAAAACTTATTTTTTTACTTTGGCTTTTGATTCTGTCTAGTTGGCTGTTTTAGCTTGTTGCGTTGTTACCTATTGTTTGTTGTCCTCTTTTATTGTTTGTTTTAACTGTCTCATGTTTTTATTGACTGTGAAGCACTATGGTCAACACTGTTGTTTTAATATGTGCTATATAAATAAATTTTGATTTGATTTGATTTGTTCCGCTGTTGTACGGCACTATGTTGCCTGGCGGAAGGGCATGTGATCAGACACACAGTATCGGGGTTCAAGAGTGGTATGTTGGTCACATGTCCATCCGCCAGGCAACGTAGTGCCGTACGAAGTAGCGCGGTACGAAGTAGCGCGGTACGAAGTAGCGCGAAAAACAAACTTCAAAGTAGCGCTACGCGTTCAGGGGGAGGCGTGGATGACAAGCGACGATAAACTTGCGAAAAGCAAGTTATGCCCAACTCTGTCAGTGGATTCTGACAGCGTGGAAAAGTGTGAAAACATCCACGATCACCAACGGATTTCGAAGGGCTGGACTGCTGCATGATGGCGAGGAGGACACCGCCACGGCCCTTCTGAGGGTGTTCGACTCTGACACTGACAACGAGGATTTGTTTGGTTTTGAAAGTGACAACGAAGGAAAGAAGCTGAGAGTGGATGACGAAGCCATCCTGAGCCTGTTCGTGTCCGACACTGGAGAAGAGGACTTTGGTGGTTTTAGTGCGCAGGAAGAAGAGGAAGATGGTGGTGAATGACTGACTTTTCTTCTTGTTAAAGCCGTGTCGCTGCACCTGAGCCTAAAAGGTAGGCCGAATCTATTTTTCTGGTGTGCTGTAGGTTATTGTTATGTACTACATTTGTTACTCATTTATGAAGCACAGTACATGCTTCGTACTTGTAATTACCGCTACTTGTACATATACCTAAAAAGTTGTGCAAATATGTACCCGTAACTTGTTTTTCAAAATATTAATAAAAGGGGTGTGTCTCCAAACAGCCATCTCTTTCCTGACAATTCCCTTTGTGCATATTCTCTTACATATGATAAGTCAACATTGAAACACCTGCGGCTTTTAGTCAGGTGCAGCTAATGTATGTACGAAACAGGATTTTCCCCTGATTTTAGCTTGTGCGGCTAATATTCAGGTGCGCTTTGTAGTCCGGGAAATACGGCATATACCAACAACACAGTGTACATCACTGTCACAACAGCGTTTGTTTTAGTTCAAAGGCTTTATGGTTTTTCCTATAATACCTGGTGGTGTAGTTGGTGATTTTTTGTCAGTTCAGCCTTTTATATTATGTTTAACCCGAGTGACCACCCGGTCAGCTGGTGGGTAACAGGCATCTCCAAAAACGTCAGAGCAGTTATGCAAAGATGTGATGTCTTGATGAATCGAGCAGATATTTGAAGTTTACACAGCACCATCCTCGCATGAAAATATCTTAAAAGTTTATTTTGTGACCCAGACAGAGTAATATTTCAAACTCCGCCACTCTGTGTTCCTCCGCTACTGCCTCGTTTGAGTTTTGGACGAAATGCATTCTGGGATATTGCATTTCGTCATTTCGAGCTGATTGGAGACAAAAACAGCCAATCAGATTTTTTTTTAATCCAAGTCTGTGATTGGCTGGTTTTGTGGCACAAATATAACGGTGTAGAGAAAGAGTTGAGCGCGCACGGGCAGAAATGTTGAGAGCGCGAGCAACACATTACGAGTGAGCGCAAATGCAAAAACTGAGCGAGAGGGGCTGCTGTTGTGTGTGTGTGTGGATAACAGCAAACACTGAAATACATTTTTTGCACGCAGGAATGAATTTTGTTCACTCAAATTCAGCTTTTCTTCGCTCAAAATTAGTTTCTCCTAAAATGCAACACTTGCACCTGCAATTTTTTTTACGTGCGCTCAGAATAGCGGCACAAAAGTAACGCCATATCTGCTGACCCCTCCCCGCTGACATCATCAAGCACAGCTGAGGTCGTCCACCATCATCAGGCAGCTACAGGAAGTGAGGTGATGATGTCACAGCGTTTAAAATCTCACTTCCTCTGCTGTCCTGATTGGCTGAAACGTCAGAATGATGTAATGCTGACAGAGAAGTTCAGAAACAGGAGACCCACAGCTGCCCCCCTCCCCCCCAGCCTAAACGATGATGTGTTTGATACTGACCGGTGACAGCAGGCAGCAGCAGCACACACAGGCACACCTTCAGCGCCGGGGACGCCATGTTGGATCCACCTCACAGGGCGATGGGCATCACTGATCCTGGGCTCGCTGCACCCCTCCCCCGCTGAAACACAGACAGGAGCTCGGTTTGTTCTCGGCAGACGAGACGCACACTCATCCATCACACACTCCACCTCTCTCCTCCAGCTCGCTCCGACAGCAGCACCATCCTGCAGGTCTGACAGCTGATTGGTTGTGAGAGTTGCACAGAGACATGCTGACCCCCCCCCGAGCCAGTGTGCAGCTCGTCCTTTTACAGTTGAAGATTAAGGACACAGAAACATCCTTTAAACAGCTCCATCAGTGTTATCCACCCAGGGTGGAGCTGCAGCTGTGGCACCGCTCATACACGCTCACGTGAACACGGTTACTGGTTTCCTGTTCCTGCATCGATAGTTTCTGTTGTTAGTCCCTACATTCTACCTCAGTGTATTTATGGCAGTACTGCAACTAAATACTGTAATATCATCACTGCTGCTGTTACACAGTGACAATGATTTCCATCAACTAAATAACACGTGTGTAACGTCTCTGCTGTGCACTGTTTCTGTCGTGATATCACACACATGCACACACACACACACACACACACACACACGCACACACACTCACACGCACACACACTCACACGCACACACACTCACACACACACACACACACGCACACACACACACACACACACTCGCGCACACACACACACACACACACACACTCACACACACGCATGCACGCACGCACACACACCTCCAGGACATCATCACAGTCTCTGGTGTCTGTGTTCACTTAAATAGTCCTTTAATATCTTTTTACTGTTCTGTAAAACAACTTTATTCATAATTTCACATGTACACTCATCTGCCTCTTCATTAGGTACACCTGCTCATTAACACAAATATCTAATCAGCCAATCACAGAGCAGCAGACATGTCCTGCTGAGGTCAGAGGTCAAACTGTTTCAGACTGACAAAGTTTGGAGTAAACATGAAAGCACGGCTCCACCAGGCTGCTGCTGTGACACTGTGGGGTTAAACTGGTTCACTCCAAGGTCACAGATCTCAGGTGGTGGAGTGGGAGATGTCATCATGGGAGCAACAGCTGTGTGATGATGTCACAGCATTTCCAACAGCTTCCTGAATCTGAGCCACAGAATTAGAGCAGCTCTGAAGGAGAAAGGCTCCGCCCTACAGCGAGCCAGGTGTACCTAATGAAGTGGCACATGAGTGTGTACAGCAGCTTTATCATTCATACAAAAACCTGCAGGAGATGTTCCACAGTGCACACACACACACACACACACACATCTGTAACATCTGCATCAGCTCACAGTAAACCACACACACACACACACACTGAGTTGTGTGTGTGCGTGTGTGTGTGGCAGGTCATGACAGGTGCGTTATACACGCATCATGAAGGTCACACACGGCATATATACCATCACGTCGTACAGAGGTCACGTGGCCGCCGCTGTACATCACCTGTATGTTTGTCCGCAGGTACGTTTAACGGCGCTTTTACAGCTGAGACTGGAGGGGAGTGGCGCGCGCACACACACGCTCTCTCTCTCTTACACACACACACGCACGCGCTCTCTCTCTTACACATACACACGCACACAAACACACACACGCACATACACAGCGGTCGGTCAGATAAAACGGTTCTTACCGGTGACGAAGGCTGGCTCGGCTCTGCGGGAGGAGACGAGGCCGTCTGTCTGTGTTCGGTCCCGGCTCGGCTCTGTTCGGCTCGGTCCGGTTCGGACTGTGATCTCGGGTGTCTGTCCGGGTGCAGCCGCAGGTTTGTGCCGCAGAAGGCGAAAATCCGCAGAGACGAAGCTGCGCTCAGTTTTTCTGCGGCCTCAACCAGACTGTCAAACTAAAACACACACCCGAAACATCCGGTCACAGCCTTCAAAATAAAAGCACCGACACCTCCCAGTACAAACCACGTGGTCTGACATTAACACTAACGTAAATTTAACAGATATAATCATCAGATTCAAACTCTGCTTCACGCTTATACTTATATGAAATAAATACAACCTCTATTTTCAGTTTAACCTCCACTAAATCAGAAAACCTTTAAAATTTGACTGAAAATCAGCAGAAAAATATAATATATATTTATATTTTATATTATAAATATAATATAATATAAAAATAAAATAAAATGAAAGGAGCTAACATGCACCGTTGTATGTGTGTAGGGTAAAGGACTCCAGAAACAGTATAATTGCATCTCTGACTGACCCTGCACAGTTATGGAGCCGCTGGTGTTCTAGCCTCTATGTAAATGTGTGACACTGTGGAATATGTTTTAAATTGTCTTTTCTTTGTCATGTATTTATTTTTTTTATTTGCTACCCATGTGTGTCTCTAATAAAGTGAAACTGTTACAAAAACACAACATTAAGTTACTGAAATTGTTCAACAAATGTCTGACTGACTCTTAATCCACTTCTTTGAACCCGTTGATGAGGCATTGATGTGCTCTGAAAATAAGACCTGTCTGGTTCTCAGGGAGGTTTCACACCCTGAGGAAAAACTGAACCCAGCCTCAAGAGAACCGTTCGTACCCTTCAAAATAAACCTGTTCTGCACTTCCTGTTTCCCCCACCATCTGATCTGAGGTTAGTGCGCCCACTGCTGGTCCGCTGCTGTAACTTCAGTCTGCAGATGAGCAGGCAATAATGTTGTATTAAAGAAATTCTGTTCAAAGAGCTCAAAGAAAGAAAGTTCTAACGATGCTATCAATGAAGGTCAAAGTCAAAAGCTCAGCCAGCCCAGGTACTCGAGTATATAGATCCTCATCCACCTGCTGCTCGTTACACTCAGGGGCAGAAACAGGACCTCAGTTTGGGGTTTCAGAAAGCTGCTGATCTCAGACCTGCACAGCGTCAGCTGCATGAAGAGCACATGATGTTTTCTCTGACACAAGTAAATAAAACCTGAAGGTCAAAGGTCGTCACTTGTATGTTGAACTAAAACTTCTGATCTGAATTCTTTCACTGTTTTTTGCCAATAGTGTGTTATTTATCATAAACTAATTCAGAGTCATTCACAGCAGAGTAACCAGAGAGGAGCAGATATTTTTACATATAAAACTTTCTACACGACTGAATCTAATATCTTAATGTAAAAGTCAGAGCCTTTAGATTGAGGTTAGATTATCGGAGCACTTTCTCGTTAAACGTTGTTCTCTTTGCCAAGTTTTAGTTCACAGCCTGTTTCAGTTCAGACAAACATGGTCAGAGTGCAGTAGCTTTGTTTTTCATTATTTTACACATTTTATAATAACAGTACACAATATCAGCTGAGTCTGTAAGTCGAGCTTTCGTCACTATGAGCCCTCCACCTGTGTATTTTGGTCCTGCTTTGGCACTAAATATTGTTGTGAATCATGAACATCACAGTGAAACCACAAATGCACCATTAAAGACACTGAAGGATGAAGAGATTTCACTTCCAAACATCTCCGATGCTCTCGTATGAATTTTCACAACAAATAATAAGAAATGTCAGTTTTACACATTCGATTGTTATACAAAGACAAACTTGAAAGAAATGAGTGAAGAAAAACAAAGTGAAACAAGAACAGGGGGCGGGGCTTACAGGAAGAAAAACAGTAAATCCACAGTGACTGTTGCTCATTCTGACTGCTGTCCTCTCCTTGACTTGTTGGACCAGTTTCTACAATGCATAACTTTATCATAGCCATAGACTTTGGCACCACATACACTGGATATGCCTTCAATTTGACACCCCAACGGGCAGCAATAGATCCCCAGATGAGGAGGTGGGGTAGAGAGCATGGACTGGACACTCCAAAGACTCCAACCTGCATTCTGTTCAATGAAGACAAAGAATTTATCAAGTTTGGTTATGAAGCTAAAACAGATTATATCAGGATGCGAGGAGAAGAAGCAAGGAAAAGCTACTTCTTTGAAAACTTCAAGATGGCGCTCTATGGAAAACACTACCATCATCTACAGAGAGTCAGCAGAGATGTGGAGATTAAAGCTGCAAACGGGAGGTCAATGAAGGCCTTGAAGGTGTTCACAGAAGCTCTGAGATACCTGAAGGACGACGCTCTGAGAACCATCGCAGAGAGCACAGCAGGGAGGACGTTCATAGCCTCTGACTTCACCTGGGTGCTGACTGTACCTGCCATCTGGGATCCTTCAGCAAAGCAGTTCATGAGAGAAGCTGCGACTCAGGTAACATCATTTATTAAGAGAGCTCTGAGATCCTGAAATGTTCAGAGGATTCAGTTTTCTTTCATTTGCAGGCAGGAATCATTACAGAAAGAACTCAACACCACCTGATCATCGCACTGGAACCAGAGGCAGCCTCAGCCTGGTGTAAGAAGCTGCCAGCTGATGGCTTCATCACTCAGAACCATGATGGACGATCACTGGATCAGTGTCCAGGAACACAGTTCATAGTGGTGGACTGTGGAGGTACTGTATGTGACTCTGTTACACTCACAAACATTCATCCACAGACACGCTGGAAACATCTGTCTGCTGCTGCAGGAAGTCAGCTTTCATCACTTCCTGTGTGTTTCAGGTGGAACCATCGACATCACAGTTCATGAAGTCCTGGATGGAGGAGCCCTGAAGGAGCTGCACAAGGCCTCAGGAAATGATTTGGGGGGACAAAGTGTGGACGGGAAATTCAAAGAGTTCCTCAGAGAAATCTTCAGTCATGGTGTCTGGGATGAATTTGAAGAAAACTTTCCCAGTGAGGTTCAGAAAATAATGTATGAGTTTATGTATTTCAAAAAGGTAGATGATGATATTTCGATGTCATGTCCATTTAATCTGGGAAAACTGGCTCAGAAAAGACAGGACATAGAAAAGTTCTTTGAATCAGTGCGAGGTGCTTCCTGGGATGAAGGATCCATCAAAATCTCCAAAGAGAGACTGAGGTCTTTCTTTGCTGAGAGTCTGAAGGGCATCACTGACAGTCTCAGAGAAATCCTGAAGAAACATCTACACATCGAGTACATTCTGTTAGTGGGGGGGCTACGCTGAAAGCCAGATTCTACGGCAACATGTTATTGATCAGTTTGGTGATCAGTGTAAAGTCCTGTGTCCTTTTAGGCCTCAGGAAGCGATCGTGAAGGGAGCTGTGGAGTTTGGAAGAAACCCAGCAGTGGTGGCATCTCGAAAATCTGCCTTTACGTACGGGTTTGCTGATTCAGAGAAGTTTGATCCGTCCAAACATAAGAAAGAAAAGAAATCTGTAGTCCAAGGGGAGGAATTTTGTGGAGATATTTTCAGGAAACTTGTGGAGAAAGGTGAAGATGTTGGCTGGGATGAAACCAGAGAGCTCATCTTTAATGTACTGGAAACTAAAGAAAATCACACACACGTAAGAATCAGGTTTTATCGCACACAAAGAAGAAATCCTCTGTATGTGGATGAAGTGGGAGTGGAGGAAGTCGGTTCACTCATTGTAAGAATGCCCACTACACGAGGCAGGAAGCATGAAGTCAAACTGAACATCACATTTGGCTTCACTGAGATAACGGTCACAGGCACAGGGTTAGTTTATGGGTCTAAAGAATCAGCCATGATTGACTTCATGACCAGATTTGTACAAACACTGAGAAACCAGCAGCTTGTGTCTCGGTGTTCGTCCTGCTATGGACCAACAACCCTGCCTCTCATCCAGTAACTGCAGCCTATCCCATCACCCTACTTTGGATAACTTTTATGGATGGACAGATATTTTTCTGATGATCACACCTTTGTGGGGGGTTTGTTTTGTTTTATCATTTTATATGGAAATGACTGTTATTGGCGTCATGGTACGGCTGTGTGGCAGGCAATGACAGTACCGTATTCTGAATACTTTGGATTATTTAATATATTATCATGCTTTTTACAACTACATGAATGTGATTTATTACTATTACTGAAGGTTACTCGCCACACCAACACCAGCTAGATGTTTAAATCTTAATATAAATGAGTAACAGTAGGTGGACATTAGGTAAGGCTGCACTTTTTGCAGTGATCTCGTATATTAAACAGGTCCGCGGCTCCGAACCGTAGCAAAGGGACCTCTGGCTAATATGTCGGGTTCGTGTCGGGCTCGTAGCTGAAAACTAGCTTTACTTTGTTGTCTGGGTCGACTTTGCTAGCGAGAGACAGAGAGGGGCGTTGAAAGGCTGCTGCAACGGAGCTTATTGTTTCAGAGGAAAACAGGAACACAGCGTACAGTCGAGTCTTAATAGCTTACTTACAGCTGGGCTCGTCAGGCTCTCTTCTTGGCTGCAGTGGTTATTATTATATTTACATGCTTCCAGCTCCCGTTTCTGCTCCGTGACAGCTCGTACTTTTCCTTTTTCTCCCTCCTCGCTCACAGACACATCACGGGTCCATCCTCCCTGCAGCACGGACTACACTGCCCATCAGGCTGCATGCTTTAGGGCGATGCCTGTAACACTCTGCCTGTTGCCTTCATAGTAAATCGTTTTTTGAACAATAATTTTTAAAAAATATTTCTTCATGTCATTATGTGGGCCGTGAGATTGACACACAGACATTAGAGCCTCTTAATGCGTGTTTTGTTTGGGTTTGTTTGGAATTACCAAAAATAGAGACGGCATAGCCGAACATATGAAACAGGAAAAGACCGTCGTGTAATCCATCATATGAGGACAATACATGTTATATATTCATACAGTGTATGAATATACAACATGTAGAAAATGTGGACCAAATAAAGATAAAAATAAAATAAGGACAAAATGTGTTGGCTTGAATTCTTCCTTGATTCTTCTAATAAAAACACCAGTAACTGTATTTCACCTGCTTGCAGCACACGTGTCATTGATCTTCACTGTACTAGACTCAGTGTATTAATCCAGATTCTCCGACTCATTAATAACACACACAGAGGTGTGTTTGAATGACTGTGTGCGACCTGATCCAATCACAGTGTAACGTACTTAGATCTATTCTTCACATCACCATCTCCTTTCTTTAGACGATCACTTCCCTGTCATGGAGTGTTTGTGTCACGGTCTGTGGACTCAGTGTTTTTCTGTTTGTATTTGTTATCCTTGATTTCATGATGTGTTTTGATCCTCTTGGTTTTGATTTCCGTCTCTAGTATTCCCAGCTCCTTAGTTCCTTAGCATGTCTTGTGCCAGTGTGTCCCTTTGTTCTCTGTTAACTGTATCCTCTAGTCAAGTCCGCGTCTGTTTCCTGTTTTACTTCGAAAGTCTGTGTCTATGTCAGTGTGTTGAGTTTTGCCTCCCCTTTGTCTTGTCATGTCAGATGAGTCCCAGCTGTGCTCTCCTCCTGTTTCTCATTCCCTAATCACCTCCGTATGTATCTAAGCCCTGTGTCTTGTCTCTGCCAGTTGTTGCGTCCACGTTAGTTGTGTGTGAATCCCGGTCTAGTTAAACTATCCTAGTTCGAGTTTTTGTTTGTTGTATTGTCAAGTTTGTCTTGCCAGCAGATGAAGCTGCATTTAAGTTAATGTTTTGTCTCGGAGTCCTGCACTTGGGTCCAGCCGCACAGCTCATCGTGACAGTTTGTCTGAACATACTTCAGTATACTGTACCTCAAACACCAGAGTTATAGCCATAACCATACATGAACTAAGTCTACCTGAGCACAGAGACGTACTCCACACCTCTGTGTTATTAATGATTCAGTCTAGTGCAGAGAAGATCAATGAAACATCACTTGTGTTATTCAGCACCGTATTTCTCAGAGGAGTGAACAAAGCTGCTCAGCTGGTTTCTTTGCATTCCAGCTGCTGCTTCACTGGAAACAGTTCAAAGTGAAACTACATGAGTTTGAGCAGATTCATCAAGAGAAACGTCCGTGAGCTCCTGCTGTCGACGTGCTTTAGAAGAGTGAGCTCAGTAAGAAGCTGAGAGGAAGACGAAGATGTTTGCTGTGTTTGTGATCCTGCTGCAGGGTAAGCTGTCCTCCCTCCACCTGACCTCAGTCAGATGTCATCACTTTAGTCCTTGCTTTTTAAATATTTATGATCCTCAAATTCTTCACTCATTTTTCACACACCCTTGCACTTTTGTAACAAAGAGGACTCAACATATTAAAATAATGCTGCTGTAACCTTTTCAGGCTTTATTTTGAAGAGTTATAAACAAAAATGTCAATACAAATATGGAAACCATTTATAGACATCAACAATCTCACGAATTGTAAGGAGAAGGGTATTATTGACAGTATTAACAGCATGGCTACTGATGTAAGACATTGCTCTGTACTCATTCTGGTTGACCTCAGTGGGGTCCGACCCCTGGCTGCTCTCCATGCCAGCATCTTTGGGCAAGATGTCCAGGAAACCCCAAGTTTCCCCCAATGCCTTCATTACACTGTTTATCAGGATGTGAATGATAGAAAGTACTAACATGTACAAAAACATGCTCGTGTGAATGAAGTAATGAGACCTGATGATGACTTTGAGTGTCGCAGTAGAAAAGCAGTACAAAAGAACCAGTCCATTTATCATTTCCTATAATTTTATGTTGATGATATTTAGCTGTATAAACCTGTCCAGCTCAACTGCCGGTCAGGTTTTCCTCCCTAGTCAACTGTTTCCCCCTGATTAGTGACACGGCAACAGTTACCTTGTTTGAACGACTGAGGCCATGATGAACTACAGCGGGTAAAAGTATTGAATATGCCACCAATTTCCTAAGTAAAGATATTTATAAAGGTGCAGTTGACATGAAATTCTCTCCAGATGTTGGTAACAGTCCATCCAGTCTACATTCAAAGAAATCAAACCATAGATGTCCATAAATAAAAGTTATGTGTGATAATAAGAAATGACACGGGGAAAAAGTATCGCTCACACATACTTGAATGAATTTAATACTTCATACAAAAGCCTTGGTCTGTGTTTCAGCTTCATGACACCTCCTGTATGGAGAAACTCGTCACATGCGTTGCTCAGGTGTGATTTTGACCCAATCTCCCACACAAACAGTCTGAAGGTTCTGTGGATGTGTCGAGGGGGCCAATAACCCAAAGTGACCAGCGTCCAAGAGTTGGGTCAGGCGACTGGCTGGGCCGTTCCAGCAGCTTTAATTTCTTTCTCTGAAACCAGCTGAATGTTTCCTCTGCTGTGTTTGGGATCATCCTCTTACCGAAACTCCACCCTCGTTTCATCTTTATCATCCTGGTAGATGGCAGCAGATTTTTATCAAGAATGTCTCAGAACATTTGTCCATTCATCCTTCCTTCAATGATATGAAATGGTCAGTGCCATGTTCTGAAAAACAGCCACACGCTATCACGTTGTCACCTCCAAACATCACTGTGGGTGTTTTGTAGTTTCTCAGGTGAACTGTGATGGACCAACATTATAAAGCGCTTTTCGAGACACCCAAAGCGCTTTACAATCCCACTATTCATTCACTCTCACATTCACACACTGGTGGAGGCAGCTACAGTTGTAGCCACAGCTGCCCTGGGGCTGACTGACAGAAACCTACATCATACGATTGATTTGTGTTGGTGTGCAGTTTCCCAGGGTGCTGCAGTGTTGGAGGTATACGAGGAGGTGGAGGCTGTCGTGCTGCCCTGCCAGTACTTTGGTATCATACCTGAGGACGATCCCACAGTGATCTGGAGCCACTTTGACCTCAATCCCAAAACTGTCCACCGGAGAAGAGAAGAAGATGACCTCCAAGGCCAAAACCAGCATTACAGCGGGCGGACGTCGATGAGGCCTGATGCCCTGGATACTGGAGACTACAGCCTCACTCTGAGAAAACCCCAGCTCACAGACAGCGGCACCTACACCTGCACCATCAGTGATGGGACACAAGACCTGACACTGGATAACATACAGCTGCAGGTCAAAGGTCAGAAACAATCCTCTATAGATACAGGTCAGAGGTCAGACGTCATGACGTTCTTTCTGTTTCTCCACAGAACGATTCCCAGCTTGGTCTAAGGTTCTGCTGGTTCTCCTGGTTCTCACCACTGTCATTGTTTCTGGGGGTCTCTTATTTTATTTCCGTCTCTATTTAATGTCAGGTGAGTCTCTATCACCATCCAGGATGATGGTAAAAATTCTCTAACTGTCATAGTGTGATTCAAATCGAATTCAAGGAGTGGACTCAGATTGTTGTTGGCAGGTTTAAATGTGTTACTGAAGGTGAAGGATGAGTGTGGGGCCCGCCCCCTAGTGGGGATATAGAGCCATCGCAGGGGGCGCGCGGTATGAAAAAAAAGAACGCTTGGACACTGCTGGCATAATGGACAGGTTTTTACAGGCCACACAAACGCAAAGCAGGAGATGAAGCATCGCTGAATATGTTTCCAAACGAACTTCATTCTAAGCCAAAGACTAGAAAATATGGTGAAGCAAATCTTCCCTTTGGCTTCACCTGCACAAGTGCCGAGGTAGGTCTCCCTGCAGGATTGGTTTCCCTGCGTCGGGAGCAACCCTGGGCTCTCCAAATCAGGGACAAACAGGATCCCACATTCTTGATTTTTATTTCACAAACACTTGTTGTAATGACTAACTACTCCTGACATGTTGGAGATGTTTGCTCTTTATACAGTAAAGTTACAGCGGGATACAAATAACATCAGGCTGATCCTGCCACGATTTGTTCCCTCGGTTCAAATCACGGACAAACAGGATCCCACAGCTGTTTATGTTTTTAAACCCATTTTGCACAGAGAGACATTTTTTGAAAAATGTATTGATGCAATGTTGAATATTATTACACAGGAAAAAAACAACTACACGTAAAATAATCACACCGTGACGCCTCTGCCTTTGTAAATGGAGGGACAGTAACTGTGTGTGTATGTAAGCATGTAAAACCTGAAGATAGTCAGATTAACAGTACATTTTGTCTCTATCTGTCACTGTAGAAATTCATCTCATGTAAGATTTTTCTTGTAAAACAAAGGGGGGCTAACAAAAAAGTTTGGGAACCACTGGGACAAGGCAACTGTGGAGAGGAGCGAGAAAGCAGCTGCTGGGCAAAAGGTGGCTCTGCCAGAGAAGAGATCGAATGTTAATAAAGGTCTCAAGATGACTGGAGCATGATGCAGAGTGTAGGAGTTATGTTGGAAAGTCGAATGAGAACTTGGGAGGGTTACTAGTCTAACAAGCAGTTGTTCAGGGATGCCAGGTTGGAGCTGGCTGATGGCTGGTAGGTGAATGCGTTCCTTTGCAGATTTCAGCAGAGTTCAAAGTCCACAAAAGGGTCGAGACTTGAGCAAATCAAACTTCCACAGAAGGTTCAAACAGGATACTGCATGGAAAATAGAAATGTAAAGTAAGAGCCAGTGACTAAGGTCAAACAGAAAGACGAGGGACCTGACTGTCACCAGTGCAGCAAAGATGAACTAGGAGAGAGCTGCAGCACCACTCAATAATACCTGCTCACTTAACTGTGATCAGGAACAGGTGCAGGAGGGAAAGAAGGAACTGTCAGGAAACCTCCACCCAAAGCTTCATGCCAGCTCAGCAGCTCCACCTGATAATGATTGTAAAGAGAGCGAGTTAGAAAAAGGGAAAGAAAACAAACAAGAAAAACAGCCCAGCAGAACCTGCCAGACCACGATACTGATCGTGTGCTGACGCTCAACATGACTGCGGCTCACAAAAAACAGAAACGTGAAGAGTTCAGAATCCTGAACAACTGAGACAGAGCTGAAAGCTGCAGAAGACAGAAATATATGCAGGATAAGGAGAGGCTGGGTAACAGGTGAACACACAACTGGAATGAATGTGACTCAGTGCGCCCCAGGGCGGCTGTGGCTACAATGTAGCCGTCACCAAAAAGTGCGATTTACCGTTTACCATAATGAAACAGGGAAGCAAAACTAAACATAACGTACATGGGACACGACACTATCACAATAAAACAGGAAACAGACAGAGACCAGCTACAGGAAAACGAAACAACATCAGATAAAGACTAAGAGACGTAGGTTACTACAATAATAAACAGGGTCCAAAGTCCAAAAACCAAAACAATGCTTTAACACCCAGGTAGCATAAAAAAGAGGGGTCAGCCAGAATCATGCCTGAAGCTTGTTGATGCCAACCAAAGGGTCTGGTTGAGGTGAAAACTGCAAAGGGGCCCGTTCAGTCTGTTCTGCCTGTACTGCAGGGTGAGAGGTACACCTGGACAGATCTCCAGCCTGTCGCAGGGCTTTTTGTTTTAATCATTAAAGGTGTGGTAGCAGTAAAAATGTTAACAAACAAACATCATTTCTATTAGTTTTCACTTGCTGCTTAGCATTGGCGCTAAAAACCACCTTGGTGTAGGTTAGTTTTAAAATTGGCCCCTTAACTCCCAGTACAATGATGTCCACCCAGTGCTTTTAAATGTAATACTTGGGGTATTTTGAAAGCTTCTATATGTGACTGCTGTTACCTGGTTTATAATGACACTGCTGTGTGGCTATGAGGAACCAGCAGCTTTGACATCCTGTGGATGAGTTCAGGGGTAAAGCCTTTGAAGACTATAGAGCTGATTGATGGGGGCTCATGATACCATTTGCTGCCTGCAAAGCTGATTCTGTGGTTTGCTTTTCTGTCAGTGTACCAGGTGGAGGTGGATGCAGAGGTGAATGCTGTCCAACTGCCATGTAAAACTATAACTCACCTGCCTGAAGATGCTAAAGTGGAGTGGAGCAACAGTAAAGACAAGACAATCCACCTGTTTGAGAACTCCTCTGACCAGCATGACGAGCAGCACTGGTTTTACAGACAGCGGACAGAGATGAAGAAACGCCCGCTGAAGGCTGGAGACCTCAGTCTGACCCTGAAATATCCCACAGATTCAGACACAGACACCTACACCTGCACCGCCCGCAGCAGGGAGGGAAACCTCCTGATGAAGAAACAAGTACAGCTCCATGTCAAAGGTCAGGACTGTACACGATACCAAAGACACATTCCTGTCAGTGTCAGTGTAAACACCAGCTTCAGAGGATGAGTGAGACATCCTGATAGTGTTAGCAGCACAGGAAATGATGTGTGTTATGTGCATGAGTATCATTATCAGGCCTGCAGTAAACATCCACACACCTCAAATTTACTCACTATTAAATAATCAGCTGTTCCTTTGTGATCAGGTCCAAACACTGTTAACCTCATACGTGTGATAAACACGAGTCACTTCACGACTGCTGCTGCTCCAGACTGTCTGTCATGGATGCTGCTGCTGTCTGATGCTGTTTAAATACATCAGGAAGAACTCTTTATGCTGTGAACTCTTTTGGCTCTCAGCGAAGGCGGTCGCACTTTTTCTCCTCTCCTCCTTACCCTTATCTTCCCTGCTTATCCTCTGTGTCCTTGTCTTGTCTCGTGTGCATTACTTTCCCTGGAACACTCTCTCACTGTCGTTCTCTAAAACCTAAAAGAGAATTATTTGATCAACTGGTCTCTGAATGCTATTGACACCCTTTTCTCAACGAGAAGTCTGGGCTCGGGAGAGCCCGAGTGCCCTGGAGGGACTTTCCCTGCCGGATACACGATGGACGGGTGGCAGAGCTGGAGGGTCGTGTGCCTGGCGGGACTGTCGATCGAGGACGCTGAAGATATCTACCTATTCGGAACCATGATAACAGGGTTCTTGCTGATCGGAGCTGGCTTGGCCCTGGTTTATCGGAGAAATAAGAGAGCGGAACCGGCTGTTCAAACCCCCCCAAGGCTGCCCGCTGGAATCGAAGCGATGGGACGAGGCGCGACCTCTCACAACGAACGCAGCATGGTTAACACCTTGGAGACGCTTACAGCTGCTGTGAAGGCTCAAAACAACACCATTAAGCGTATGAGGGGATACATCAGAGAGAGGCCTGCTCAAAATGAGACCCTTGAGCGAAAGTTGGATCACATCGCGGAACGGCTCACTGCAGTCGTGGGGTCTCAGAATCAAAAGAATGACAACACCACGGAACAGAAGTTTGATACCATCATGGGGAGGCTCGCGGCTCTCCAACGGGAGATTGAGAGACCAGCGTCAGAGTGTTAAAGAGCAGCTTGCCATTCTCCTGGGCTGCTCGCATGAAAAATCAACAAAATCAACATCGAAATGCGGACACCACCACGGCGCCAGCTGCAGGCCCAAGGCTGGAGCCGAACAATCACTCCCTGATAACGACTGTGTGATGACTATTCTTCCCATCCCATGCAAGGCCACCTGGATTGGCTGGAGGACTGTTTACTTAGCCTGATAGGGCGAAGGACACTGTCTCTGCTGAACTATGGACACGCACACACACATACACTTACACTGATAAGCACTCACTCATCCCCCCTCCCCTTCCAACGCCTTCGATGCTTACCTCCCCCATGATGTGGACATCGGGTCAGCTGGCGGCGCAGTCGAAAGATTGCAGCAGTCCCAGATCAGATGTGCACACTGTGTTCATTGTGTTATGATATCCCCTACCCAACCCTGTGGCTTGTCATGTCTTCCATAATGTTGTGCTGTGGCCATTCATGTGCTTTTTTGTGCAGAGGAGTTTTTTTGTTTCCTGTTCTCGTGCTGTCCTGCCATGGAAGCACAGCATGAGTGGAGGTCTCTTTTTTTCCTCTTGTACCCTCCCGTTGTTGTGTACATTTCAGTGTTCTTTTCTGTAACGCTACCGATCTCCGACTTGTAACCCCATGTGATGTCTGTGTTATGTGTGTAAGGTCGGGGGGGGGGTCCCATTTCACTGCAGGGCAACCTGCTTGTGACAAATAAAGCTGATTCTGATAATGAAATCACACATTGTGGAGTGATTAGTGAGGAGTACCCTGGATATCTGTGACTACCACCATCTACATGTGCAGATCGTGTGGAGCGGTGAGTGGTGAGGACCTAAAAGCAGGTGCAGGGAGGGAAAACTAACTTCTAATGAAAAGCGAGCTGTTTATTGGTGGAACATGATTGGAGAAGAACAAACTAACGAGGGAGAAAGGGAAAGCAGAGACAGTATATACACAGAAGGCTGATGAGGGAAGTGGAAACACATGGGAACACAGCTGGGACGAACAGACATGACGAGACAGGGGAAGCGAAACTAAACACACTGAACACGGGACGAGAGACTGTCAAAATAAAACAGGAAACACACTAAGATGCAGACTAAGACACACGACGGGCTGGGGAGAAACACATGGATGCAGATGACAGACAGAGGAGAAAGGATGAAACACAAGGAGGCGAACAGAAAAGGGAGACAAGACACAAGGACGTGACTAAGACCTGGAGAGTGAGACACAGATGAAGACAACGGCATGAATGGAACCTAACAGAAAGAGAACATTAATCAGGAACTACAAATGATCTCAGAAACATAAAAATACTAAATAAACTCGATGACCCGGCACGCTGACAGTGACAGTTTTACTGTGTTGTTTTTAAACTGGTCTGTTTGAACTGGTGTGTTTGCTGTTAAACTGTCTTTGCTCTTCATGCCTGATTTCATGCTGCATTGTCCTCAGTCTGTCAGATGGAGGTGAAAGATGGGGAGGAGTCAATCCAGCTGCCCTTCAAATCCACAGGTGACCTCCCCGATGACATCAGAGTGAAGTGGTGGCGAGATGACCCTGAACCAATGGTGATGGTCCACGTGTATCAGAACAAATCAGATCCGCCTGACAAACAGGACGAGGAGTACAGAGGCCGAACAGAGACGAGCAAAAAGCTGCTGGAGACAGGAAACCTCAGCCTGACCCTTAAACATCCAACAGTCAGTGACACGGGAAGATACCGCTGCAGAGTCGACAGCAGGAACATCTGGACAGAGAAGACCGTGCTGCTCAAAGTCGGAGGTCAGTATGAAGGTAGACATCAGCTCACCTTTCCACCTGTATGTTTTAGTAACTTTATAGAGTTAAAAACACCAGATTCACAACTTTAATGGCCTTTTTGATGTCTTCTTCAATAAAGCAAATGCAGTTTTGTCTACTTCTGGTTGCACGTAGAAATATAGTGGAGACACAGTGAGATGTCCCTAAAGCGTCCAACAGAGTCCATTCAGTTCAGTTTTATTTACATAATGCAAAATCAGAACAGTCACAGGTGTGAGCGAGTCCTGGCCCAGACATATATCAAGCGCTCATTAACTTCTTCAGAACAAACTCCTTTGCACGTTTTGGGTCTTTAAAAGTCATTTCTTAGCGTCGCTGGATACCTCAGCCCATAGCGGACTCCGTTGCAACTGCGAAGTAGATTCCTCACCTCGGTAAAGGCGGCACGCTGTTTACTCACAGCTTGGTTGAAGTCCGGCAGTACGGCAGACTCACCGTCTGCAGTTGTTATCACCCCAGCCTCGGCTGCCTTCCTGAGAAGTAGTTCCTTTTCTCTGAGGTAATGACATTTCACTACAAATGCCCTCGATGGCTGGTCACCTTGAGTTGGCTTGGTGCGGAGGGTCCGGCGCACCCTATCCAGAGTCGGCATTTTTTCCAGACCAAGAGCATTTTTCAGCATTTCCGACACATATTCAGATGGGTGTGTTCCCTGCTCTCGTCCCTCCTTTATCCCCATAACGCAGACGTTGCAGCGCCGTGACCTAGCCTCCAAATCCTCACACCGGGCCTTTAGCAGGGCAAGCTCTTTTTTCACGCTGGATCACGCTGGTAACCCTTTCTTCATGTCGGATTCCATAGCTGCAATAGAGTCGGAATTAGCAGTGACTCCCTTTTCCAACTCAGATGTGTGGCTTTCAACCTTATCCCGTCTTTTATTGAGCCTGTCAGTGATGTTACGCAGCTCCGTTTGGGTCTCTGCAGCCTTTTCATCTATTTTCTCCAGCAATTCTTGCTTCATTAATTGCAGCTCCTTCAGGATTGCCTGCTGCTCGTCCGCAGTTGTCTCCGTGGCATTTGGGCATGCTAGGCTAGCTGGGCCAGCAGTTGCTTGAGAGGCCCTCGTGTCCTGCTCCATCTTGTTGGCTTGAATTTTTTGGGCATGTTGTCCATAGACCGGGATGGTTGTTTTCTAATATGTTGTTGCTCTCGTATGTGAATTAATATCAAGTCATTTTTGAAGAGTAATATGGTAAATACAAGGGTTCGAGTGCAGAGCTCACAAACCAGCGTCCTCACATGGCACTGCCTCAACCGTCCCAGTCCATCCCAGAACAGAGCTGATATGATACAAACCACTGCAGTGCAGTACCTGTAATACCTACAGCATGCTCTAATCGCTCTAATAGGATATTATGGTCGACAGTATCGAACGCTGCACTGAGGTCTAGCAGGACAAGCACAGAGATGAGTCCACTGTCAGAGGCCATAAGAAGATCATTTGTAACCTTCACTAAAGCTGTTTCTGTGCTGTGATGAGCTCTGAAACCTGACTGAAACTCTTCAATAAGCCATTCCTCTGCAGATGATCTGTTTCTGTCCTGATAAATTCTGGACTCTGACTGAAGACATGGTGACAGCCTCCTTCTGTCTCGTCTCTGGTTGTTTCAAATTCTAATGATTCTTTTGTTCCTCCATCCTGCAGCCTCTGAGCCACTGACCCACCCAGCTGGCTTGGAGAAACATCTGTGGATGAGTGAAGAAGAAATGGCCCTGCAGTCACAGTCTGCTGACTGATCACACCTGAAGAGGAAGAAAAGTCTGGTTTTCTGGAGAATCTCATATTACTGATATAATGTTTAAGTGAAACAGGTGTGATATGTGTGATAATGAAAAATGACACAGGGAAAATTTGTTGAACTGAAATTTATTTAATATTTCCTACAAAAGTCTTTGTTGGTGATTCAGCTTCAAGACGCCTGTATGGAGATACTAGTGGTACCATTTCAAGTACTAGAGAACTGGTGACGTGTTCTTACACATCTGACCTCCTGTACGTTCATACTTTATCTAATTCAAACTCCACACAGACAGAACCAGCTGGGATTCAAACCAGGAACCTTCTTGAAGTGTGTTAAGCACTGTGGGCTGGAGCTCTGTATCAGCGTGCTGTTAATGATCTATTCTATGTTTTGTTCACAGTGCTTACATTAAATGCTCATGCAAACTGTGCAATTATCATATTGAAATAAAAACCAGAAGTTGTGCGCTATTTGAACACCTTGCCTGCCTGCAGCACTAAAGGACTCCGTGAGAGACATCTGTCTCGCCCTAGCAGCACCTGTCCCTGTCCTCCTCTTCCTCCTCTTCCTCACACACTGCTGAGTTTGTCCTGGTGGATCATCAGGGGTGCAAAGCCTCACAGATGATGTGCAGCAGTGGGTCCCTCAGTCTGTCCTCACTCTGGACACTTGCAGTCGTCACACATGGAAATCAAATGTGTGATAAGCTGCAGGATTCAAACACAAGTGTAACTTATAAACACATGTTCATACTTTTATTCCACAATCAGAGAGAAAGAAACAGAGAGAGAGTGCAGGACAGACAGACAGGTGACAGTCTCAGGTGTACACACTGCTACACAACAGCACAGAGAAGCAGGATTTAGTGTTTGTGTTATTACGAAACAAAAAGAGTTCCCAGATGGTCCAGTGGACACATGTGTGACTGCTGTGATTAAAGCATCTTTCTTTCAGCTTAACGAGTGAACCGTCAGCTCGTTCAAACACACGTTAAAGTCCGTTTGGCTCGACACCACCGAACAGAGGCAGCAATATAACATAGCTAACATTAACAGTGCAGTGGATCCTGCTTGTGCCGTGATATTCAGGACTGCAAACCGAGCAGCATCACTGACTTTCAGCTTGTTGTGTTTGTGGATATATGACTGACTTTAATTATCCACAAAATCATCACATTCTCTGTAAGATTAAGGTCGACTATTGAACGGCGCATATTTTAAAGTAAAGGCTTTCAAACCAAGTTAGTACAAACATCACTAATGTCACATAACTTTGCCGACATGTGGCCAACAGGAATGTTTTAATGTTCTTCATTATTAAACATTCGCACATAAATAAGTGACATAATATTCAGTACTTACTTTTGACAGTTCACTCTTAGGCCGCTCCCTTCTGCCGTATTTTGTGGCAAAATTATCCACACCCACCGCCGCGCTATGAATTGTGGGATATATGGGATCACGAAGCGTGCACCGGACCACGCTTGATATTTGGGGAAATCGACAGCGCATTTGAAGTACACTTCGAATTGGGACAGCCGTCGTCGTGTGGCGGTGACGTAATCGCACTCAAAATACCCTTAACTTGTTTTGGACCGGAAACAAGGTTCAAATAAGACACCGGAAACAAAGCTCCCCACAGGAGTTTCCGCACCGGAAGTAGCATATGCTAACGTGCACATAGGCTGTATCCCAAAACGTCGGCTGCATCCTTCGGAGGACCCGGCCTTTGCGGTCTATGTGTGCCGAGTCCTTCAAAGACCGAGAAGGCCGGAAGTGCAAGGCTGTGAAATGGGACGGTCTAGCCTTCAGATGTGCGTCACCGCTGTCTTGGTGGAGTTTAATAAACTCGGCCGTCTGCTCCTTGCTATCTAAAATATAACAGGACACTGGCGTAAATTCTCGACCGTCTCACACTTCTGTTTAATCAGTTTTCTGTTTGACGTTTATTCAGCTGTGTGAAAATCCCGGAGGAACCCACTCGATGGATTAATAAAGTTTTATTTAATCTAATAACTTTGATCTCAGCCAAACCGATTTACTCCAGAACAAATAAAACACTGAAAAAGGGTAAAAAATTACATTTTTAAGTTATGCAAGTGACTTATATATCATGTTTAACCTGAGTAGCGGGGGTCTGAAAATGATGAAGCCGGGAGTCCGCTGCTCTCGCTGGTGTCCGGCTCGAGTGACCACTGAACCCCCCGGCTTGCTATCAAGCGGGTGGGTAACAGACGTCTCCGAAAACGTCGCCACACTTAATATGCAATGTCTTGATAAACCAAGCAGATATTTGAAGTTTACACAGCTACTTTCTCCCCTTAAAATATGTTAAAAGTTTATTTTGTGACCCAGAAAGATTAATAAGACTAATTTTAAAACTCAGTAGCGGCCGCCATTGTTGGCAGCTGAAATTTGGCTGGGCCGCGCTATGAATTCTGGGATATAGTGGGCCACGAAGGACACACCCGACCCACCCATCGACGAATTGGGACAGCCTTCGTCGCCTGGCTGTGATGTAAGCGGCCTTCAAATGCGGCCTCGGGAGGATGCAGCCGACGTTTTGGGACACTGCTATAGTCTATTGGGACACAGCATCGACTGTAGAAAACGACGCGACAGCTCCCCAAAAATGAAGCCAAAACGTCTCTATCGCCCCCTGGTGTCTGGCTGCAGTATAGGTCATAAACCCCGCCTCCTCCATGTTAGCGGATGGGACTGGGGTCAGACTAAAATAAATTAATTCTCCTCAGATAATTTTTTTCCAAAGATTCTTTCTTTTGTTTTCAATAGTTCTCATCACACTGATTTATGTCCAAGGGGTCTCCTTTCCCATAAGTTTGATTCTAATTCCTACCGCGGTGATGTTAAATTGTTGTGAAACGTCATCACAGCAGTTTTGACTGGCAGCTGCAGTCACGGAGAAACTTGCGTATCTCTGTTCGGGAATAGCAGATAGAGCGTAGGCTCTGAGAGGAGGGCCAGCGTTTACGCTACGAAAACACGACCGAGTGTTTTAACCTGACAGCCTGAGGTGTTCTTCAGTAAACTGGACTACCCGACAGAAGGACCCGAGGCCCCGCTGCACTTTTTCGGTAAGTTAAACGTGTTTGTAAGCTAATCCGTAACTACCGTCCTTAGCTAGCTCCTGAGACCTAGCTAGCTAAGATGAGCACTCGGCTGTCAGGGTTCGTTTAGCTGTGCAGGTGAATGCATTTACTAAAGAAATCAAGAGAAACGCTCCGGGCTGCTCAGTCACTAATTACTGTTACTGTACTTTTATTACAAGTATTATACTGTAAAAGCAACAGGCTGCACCCTGCTTCAGCTCCTGTGCAGAGCTGAATATTAAATATGTGCAAACAACAGCATGTTTTCAGTCTCTTGCCACATCTGTAAAGCGAGTAACATTTTTTTAAAAGCTTGTACTTCAGTAACTCCTCATTAATCAGGAACTATGGATTAAAGTACTGTAGTGTACTGTAATACAGAAAAAATGTAAGAGAAGAACTTCAGATCCTGAGTGTGTGAGGACAGAAGAATCAGCTTTATTTCAATTTTGATGGATCAATATGGACTCTATTATTAAATGAAAAGAACAAATTAGACTACACTACTGAAACGTTCTGCTGATGTTTTTAAAGTCTCCATGTTACCAGGCTGTAGAGGGCTCTGAAGATTTAAACAGTTTTAGATCCATTACACTCACAGTCTTATGTTAAAATCTCAAAGGACAGCATTATATTTTTGATATTAACAGTAACTCTGGGCCTCTGTAGAGTGTGCAGATGATCTCATCGCTGTCTAAAAATGGATTAAAAAAACCCATAAGAACTGCTGAACCCTTCAATAACACAGACTATTAGCAGTGGCGTGTCTAGAAAATTTTTGTTGGGGGGCCAGGTAGGGGCACAGATTTGGAGAAGGGTGGCAGATGTAATTGGCAGATAATGTTAAAAACAATTCTACCAACCGTTAAGCATAATTCAATAACCCTATAAACCTAATAACCGAATGTGCTTTTAACTCTTATTAGAATGAGATTTTAACCACTACGGTGCAAAGTTTTTAGATACTGCGTTGATAAAGTACAAGAGATACAATCAGTCAGTGTTTATTCAGCAGTCAAGGACAGCAATATTTGCATAGTATTTTTACTGACATGTAGTGCACATATGTTTCCTAAAGCAGATGACTCGTAATCTGGAGAGGAAATGGCGTGTCACAAATTTAGAGGATCATCATTTAGCCTGGAGAAATAGTTTGCTGCTTTATAAGAAAGCCCTCCGCAAAGCCAGAACATCTTACTATTCATCACTGATTGAAGAAAATAAGAACAACCCCAGGTTTCTCTTCAGCTCTGTAGCCAGGCTGACAAACAGTCAGAGCTCTGTTGAGCCAACCATCCCTTTAACGTTAACTAGTAATGACTTCATGAACTTCTTCACAAATAAAATTTTTATCATTAGAGAAAAAATTACCAGTAATCATCCCACAGATGTAATATTATCTACAGCTACTCTTAGTACCATTGATGTTAAGTTAGACTCTTTTTCTCCAATTGATCTTTCTGAGTTAACTTCAATAATTACTTCCTCCAAACCATCAACGTGTCTTTTAGACCCCATTCCTACAAAACTGCTCAAAGAAGTCCTGCCATTGATTAATTCTTCGATCTTAAATATGATCAACCTATCTCTAATAATCGGCTATGTACCACAGGCCTTCAAGCTGGCTGTGGTTAAACCTTTACTCAAAAAGCCATCTCTAGACCCAGCAGTCTTAGCTAATTATAGGCCAATCTCCAACCTTCCTTTCATATCAAAAATCCTTGAAAGAGTAGTTGTCAAACAGCTAACAGATCATCTGCAGAGGAATGGTTTATTTGAAGAGTTTCAGTCAGGTTTCAGAGCTCATCACAGCACAGAAACAGCTTTAGTGAAGGTTACAAATGATCTTCTTATGGCCTCTGACAGTGGACTCATCTCTGTGCTTGTCCTGCTAGACCTCAGTGCAGCGTTCGATACTGTCGACCATAATATCCTATTAGAGCGATTAGAACATGCTGTAGGTGTTACAGGTACTGTGCTGCAGTGGTTTGTATCATATCTATCTAATAGACTCCAATTTGTGCATGTAAATGGAGAGTCCTCTTCACACACTGAGGTCAATTATGGAGTTCCACAGGGTTCAGTGCTAGGACCAATTCTGTTTACATTATACATGCTTCCCTTAGGCAGCATCATTAGAAGACATAGCATACATTTTCACTGCTATGCAGATGACACCCAGCTCTATCTGTCCATGAAGCCAGATAACACACACCAATTAGTTAAACTGCAGGAATGTCTTAAAGACATAAAGACCTGGATGGCCGCTAACTTTCTGCTTCTTAATTCAGATAAAACTGAGGTTATTGTACTCGGCCCTGAAAATCTTAGAAATATGGTATCTAACCAGATTCATACTCTGGATGGCATTACCTTGGCCTCCAGTAACGCTGTGAGGAACCTTGGAGTCATTTTTGACCAGGACATGTCCTTCAACGCACATATTAAACAAATATGTAAGACTGCTTTCTTCCATTTGCGCAACATCTCTAAAATTAGAAATATCCTGTCTCAGAGTGACGCTGAAAAACTAGTTCATGCATTTATTACTTCCAGGCTGGACGACTGTAATTCATTATTATCAGGATGTCCAAAAAACTCACTGAAAAGCCTTCAGCTAATCCAAAATGCTGCAGCAAGAGTACTGACAGGGACTAGAAGGAGAGAGCATATTTCTCCTGTTTTGGCTTCCCTTCATTGGCTTCCTGTTAAATCCAGAATTGAATTCAAAATCCTGCTCCTCACATACAAGGTCTTAAATAATCAGGCCCCATCTTATCTTAATGACCTTGTAGTACCATATCACCCTATTAGAGCACTTCGCTCTCGCTCTGCAGGCCTACTTGTTGTTCCTAGAGTATTTAAAAGTAGAATGGGAGGCAGAGCCTTCAGTTTTCAGGCCCCTCTTCTGTGGAACCAGCTTCCAGTTTGGATTCGGGAGACAGAAACTATCTCTACTTTCAAGATTAGGCTTAAAACTTTCCTTTTTGCTAAAGCATATAGTTAGGGCTGGACCAGGTGACCCTGAATCCTCCCTTAGTTATGCTGCAATAGACGTAGGCTGCCGGGGATTCCCATGATGCATTGAGTTTTTCCTTTCCAGTCACCTTTCTCACTCACTATGTATTAATAGACCTCTCTGCATTGAATCATATCTGTTATTAACCTCTGTCTCTCTTCCACAGCATGTCTTTTATCCTGTCTTCCTTCTCTCACCCCAACCGGTCGCAGCAGATGGCCGCCCCTCCCTGAGCCTGGTTCTGCCGGAGGTTTCTTCCTGTTAAAAGGGAGTTTTTCCTTCCCACTGTCGCCAAAGTGCTTGCTCATAGGGGGTCATATGATTGTTGGGTTTTTCTCTGTATCTATGAAGCGCCTTGAGGCGACTTTTGTTGTGATTTGGCGCTATATAAATAAAATTGAATTGAATTGAATTGAATGTTTTGGGCAAAAACATTTTTGAATATTAAAATACGAACATTTTTAACATACAATTAGCAAATTAGCCAATGCCAATGCAAAACCAATGCCTATTAAAAAAAGAAGATAATCTTCTCACAAACTGGTGTTTGATTTTGAAACAGGAAAAAAGTGGGGAAACAACTGAAAAGACTAACATTTGAATGAAACCTGAAAGCAAGTAAATACTTTCTATGCTGCCTTATGGTAAACTTTGGTAATATTGATAAAGAACAACACTGGCTGATGATGAAATACAGTCAGCTGGCACGGTGACACTGCCAGTATTAACCTGCAGGGCTGGACTGGGACAAAAAATTGGGCATTTTCACTACAGACCGGCTCACCAGGTATTACAGCCATAAAGCCTTTGAATGAAAACAAACGCTGTTGTGACAGTGATGTACAGTCTTTTTGGTATATGTATGATTTCTATACATTTTACGTCAGATAAAATCTTGTTCGCAAGATTCAGATAATTATTTAATAAAAGCTAGATATTTTAAATAAGAAAGAAAAGTATTTCTTTGTGCCCCCCTCTCCCTGTTAATGCCCTCCCTGCCCCCCTGGCAAAACTTTGCTGGACCCGCCCCTGCACAGTTACCAGCTGTCAGCTACTTAGAAAAGGATCCTGGTGTTATTTGTCTCTCAGAAACAGTTCATAACTTCAACTCATTCCTGTCACCTAAAAGGTAAACCTGTTTCTCCATCACCTGTTCAGCTCTGATGATTCAGTAAGGACATCTCCTGGTTTCATCTTCATGTTTCCCTCTCACCACATATCCAACCGACATCATGACCAGCAGCTTTACAGCTGTGGCTCCAGCAAACATCAGCTGATACTAGAAATTAATATTAAATAAATTCTAACAACAGCTGATCAAGCTTAAACGTGCTGCTGTTGTTTAGCGCGACATCCGCTGGTTTCCTCTTTCTGGCGCAAAGTGGGCGATAAACAAGCAAGAGAGATGATCAGCTGATCATTGATCAGTTTCATGATTGAAGTAGAAACAGGAGAGGGAGGGGAGAGGATGAGAGAAGAAGAGGCAGCTGTGCAGCAAAGACAGAATAACTCCAGCTTTGTGTCTTTTTTTCATTCTAGCTAAAGTCCGGGACAAACTGCGTCTCTTCTCAGCTCAATACCAAACGTGTAATATTTTCTCTGAATGAGGGACCATTACATTTTTAAGGAGCGGTTGGCAACTCTACTAACTAACTTTGTGAATAAAATAAAGTTCACTATCAGTAACATCATAGCACCCGAACAGCTGTATAGAAACTCCATCATGCTAGCTCACGCAGTACGAGTTATTGTAACTGACTGTAAAAAGTCAGCACAACGAAAATAAACTCCAACTAAACTTGGTTTATATCTGACCCAGACAGACTGCAGCTCATAACTTCTTACCTGAAGTTCAGTTCACCTGACACTCGGACCGGCGGCCGCCTCGGGTCTCTCCTCCTCCTGCCTCCCCTTCCGTCATCCACCTGTTGCCTCTGTGGAAGCTCCGCCACAGCCACCACCAAACAACTTTTATTTATTTTTACAAATACAAATCGGCCAGCATCTGGCTAATCCACCACCTCTCATTGTTCATGCCGTTACAAAAAAAATAATAATAAGTCATCAGCCCACCGTGCAAATGTCCGATGGCCAGTCCAGCTATGTTAACTTGTTAATCTATCCCCGAAAAAATGTCTTTCGTGCTTGGCTCTCCTACCTTTGCTAACATGATGCTCATAGTGCAGAAGCCAGTGCTGCATTCACTTACCCTCGGATATCTGAGCTTCACTGTGAAACCATAATCGTACATTTGATATTTCATTAAATTTTATTGTTTTAACTTCGGGGTGGCACCTGGGGTGGCCAGTCTGGTTGGGGGGGGGGGGGTCTGTGTCCCCCCAGGCCACCCCGCTGGACACGCCACTGACTATTAGAGTAACAGGTGTGTAGCATCGCTAACTAGCTAGCAACAAGCTTCTAACACAGTGCGTATGCTAGCAGCTAATCTAGCAAACGAATTAACAACAGAGCGATTTTAGAACTATAAGATGATAAGCTGTGTGTCTTTTTTTATAACAGTGACATGGTTGTATTTACCTTAATTAAACGAGTCGTCAGTCGCGGTAAACCAGCAAAAAACTCGAGCCGCCGGGCTACGTAAAAAGTGTAGGGGGGTGTGTTTGCGGTCACGTCCAGCGGGTGTGTGGGCGGGAGCGTTACACAGTCGCTCCACCTCAAGTCACTACTGTGCAGACTCTGGCTCCAAATTTGCAAGATGGCAGCCTCCACAAGCGGGATATTTTGGCTTCATTCTTGCACAATGGTAGGAGGCGGGGTCGCGTCGTCCATGTTTTATACAGTCAATGGGACACAGCCTATGTCTCATAAACAACAGGAGGTTCTCCTCAATGATGAGAGGAGGGGCGACAGAGAGGAGGTGAGAACAGTTCAGGTGTTAATAAAGGCGGAGTTCAGAGAGGATAAGGACAGTTACAGGAGAAGGTGTCAGGGACCCTGGGTCGCTCAGACCCAGGGTCCCTGAGCAGTTATGAAGTATATGTGCTATATGTGCTATATGTGATACTGTGCTACTGTTCTGTGTCCACATTTGTATGTAGGCAGTAGGGCTGCCACAAACGATTATTTTGATAGTCGACTAGTCACCGATTATTTTTGCGATTAGTCGACTAATCAGATCATCATCCATTGGACGTAAAACGTACAGCTTATTGCACCAGCAGCATCTGCTCTTATATAACTATCATTAGCTTACAGCTTTAAGTGTGTAAGGTCTGTGCTAACTAAAAATAAAGACAAGATGATAGTTTATTAAATTTTAATGAAATTTGCAGATTGTTTCGGTGAAGTTTAATAAACTCCTTGCTATCTAAAATATAACAGGACACCGGAGTAAATTCTCGAGCATCTCACACTTCTGATAATCAGCTGTCTGCTTGACGTTTATTCAGCTGTGTAAAAACTATAACTTTAATCTCAGCCAAACCGATTTACTCAGGAACCAATAAAATACTGAAAAAAGCCAAACAATAACATTTTTAAGTTATCTAAGTGACTTATATATGTTTAACCTGAGTAGTGAAAGACGGCGGTGGGTTTGAAAACGATCTGCCGGGAGTCCGGTGTTCTCACGGCTCTAGTGAGCCTTGCCCCCGGCTCGCTATCGAGCTAGTGGGTAACAGACGTCTCCGAAAACGTCGGAGCGCTTTTGAAAATATGTGGTGTCTTGATAAACTGAGCAGATATTTGAGGTTTACACAGCTACATTCTCGCCTGAAAATATGTTAAACGTTTATTTTGTGACCCAGAAAGAATAATAAGAGTAATATTAAAACTAACTAGCTGCCGCCATTGTTGGAAACTGAGCTGGGCTGCGCTATGAATTCTGGGACACTGCTTCTTCTTCTTCTTCGGGGTTTAACGGCAGCTGGCATCCTTGTACATGCAGTGCTGCCATCTTCTGTTTCAGTCCGTTATTACACTCTTAAATCCTACTACTTATTCCTGCGTCTTTTGTGATCTTACAAAGCTTCAAACGACGCGTCGACTATTAAATCAGTCGTCGACAATTTTGATAGTCGACGTAATCGTGACTAGTCGACTAATCGTGGCAGCCCTAGTAGGCAGGTATGTGTGTGTATGTACAGCTGCTTTCTGTAGCACCTTCAGGCCTGATGGGTGTGGCCCTGCTGGAGGACTGGCCACACCTGAAGTCCCTGCCACACACCTGCTGCTGATCAGGGCTCGTCGGGGGAGCTTTTTAAGAGACTGATGGAGCTCCCACCGACGCGGGATCATTGAGTTACGCTCCAAGTTAGTGTGTCTAGTCTAGTCTAGTCTAGTCGTGTCTGCCCACAGGAGTTGTGTTTGACGGCTGCCTCTGTTGTTTCTTTGCAGGAAGAGCGTGGAGCAGAACGCACGGGATGTGCGGTAACACGGGAGCGGAGAGCACGAGCACGGACGTTTGAGTGAGACACGACACAGGAGTCTAGGGAGCTCCGGGGATTTATTATGTACTGGTCATTTACTGCACTGTAAATAAACGCACTGCTTACATTCAGAGCTCCACGCCTGGGTCCTCCTTTTCCTCACATCCCCGCAGTTGGCCATCGGCAACCGTGACAGAAGGTTGGAGTTTAAACTCCAGCAGAACAACATAACAGAGGTGTGGAGTGGCACGAAGACCATCCAACAGCAGAGGAGCTGGGGGTGGTGAGGACAGCGCTAACGTGTTGAATGTGTTTTACAACAGACTGGACACTGCAGTGAATGTTCCCCCCACAGCATTACCTGTGGTCAGCCTGCAGTCCACAGCCACCCACTGTCTCCACACTGCACCATAGCCTCCTGTAAAAGTCCTGACACCCCTCCCCCGCCTGTCACTTTCACTCATGACCAGGTTCAGAGACAGATGAGGAGACTCCACTCAGGCAAGTCTGCTGGACCAGACAGTGTGAGTCCCGTGTCCTCGAGGCCTGCTCCCCCAGCTTTGTGGAGTCTTTCATAAACTGTTCATGTTGAGTCTGAGTCTACAGAGGGTCCCATTGCTGTGGACGACATCATGCCTCGTTCCTGTACCAAAGACGCCACATCCCATTGGCCCCAGGATTACAGACCTGCCATCTTCAGAAGTTTTCTGATGACTCTGCGGTGGTTGGGTGGATCGGTGAGGGTGATGAGTCAGAGTAGCGGGCTGTGGTTAACTCCTTTGTCACGTGGTGCGAGAGAATTATTTGCAGCTCAACGTACTTTAGGAGGACCAGGAAGCCTGTGACCCCTGTTTCAATCGAGGGGGTCGATGTGGACTATAAATACCTCGGAGTACACAACGATAATAAACTGCACTGGGTTACAAACACCGCTGCACTCTTTAGATGAAAGAAAAAGGAACAAGAAATTGATTTTACATGTGAATCAGAAAATCAGAGGGATGCTCTGCTGGGTAAACATTCATTATCACAAACTCTGATGTCAAACTGCCTTTGACAATAACATACCGCCCATTATTCTCTTTTATACAGTCAGCCACGGTGAGGGAGAGGTGCCACCTTAATAATATTACTACAGCACTGCTGAATGATGGGAAATAAACGTATCCACAAAAAGTGTCCCAACAGTGTAACTGACTTCATCATCATCATCATCATCATCATCGTTTATTTATATAGCACTTTAAAAACACACAAGGCTGACCAACAACAGAAACATAATAGATACCATCAGAATAATAAATACAATAAAATAATAAACATAGCGAAAACAATAAAATACAAGTCAGTCAACCACTGAATCAAAAGCCAGTGAATAAAAATGTGTTTTCAATCTGATTTAAAAACCATCACTGATGTCGATCGCCTTATGTGAAGAGGAAGATTATTCCAAAGCTTAGGAGCCACAATAGAGAACGCTCGGTCTCCTCTCAGTTTCAACCGTGATTTGGGGACTGAGACTTGATGCTGAACTCTAATTAAAAAGTGCTCCTTTCTGTGTATTGTTTCATACAAAGTTAAAATGATTCCTAAATCAGGGGAGGAGGCCCCGGGGCAGACCCAGGACACGCTGGAAAGATTATATCTCTCGGCTGGCCTGGGAACACCTTGGTGGTCCCCTGGACAAGCTGGGGGAGGTGGCTGGGGAGAAAGTCTGGGTTTCTCTGCTGAGGCTGCTCCCCCCGCGACCCGGCCCTGGGTAAGCGGAAGAAGATGGATGGATGATTCCTAAACCTGTGGATAACCAATCAAACTGTGCTCTCATCACATCATTATGTGAACAAGTCTGAGGATGATGAAGTTCCTCTGATGAAGCACAGACAGCTGATACAAACACTCTGTTTAACCTGTTGCTTCGGTTCTTTGGAGGTTTGTAAAGGACCTGAGAGGAGTTCTCATGTTCAGACACGTCTGTATGACGAACTCCAGGATGATGTCAGAGGGGGTGGCGGCTGAAGAGCAGGACTCATCCCACACATGCTACAGAGTGCAGCACTGAGACTGACCTGCAGATGGCGCCACATTGACACAAATCAGCAGCCTGAGCTCCACAGCCTGAACCCACAGAGACCCCCACCCACAGCAGCACAGAGCAGTGACCGCCCCGGAGGAAGAGGAGGAGTCCCGGTGCTGAATGAGCGGATTATTCAGGTGAAGCTGCTGCTGAGGAACACAAGCTCCTCAGTCTGGTTTGTTTTCCAGGAGTCGCAGAGGAGGAGAACCATCAGAGGAGGAGAACCATCAGAGGAGGAGAACCATCAGAGGAGGAGAACCATCAGAGGAGGAGAACCATCAGAGGAACATCAGAGCTGTGAGTTCACTGCTTCTCCTTCTTCTCTCTGTGGTTCTTCAGACTCAAATGTGACTTTTTCCTGTGTTTTAATCAAACGCACCCAGACTCTGGGGTGGGCGGGGTCAGCGCTGCACCAGGCTCCTGCTGGTTAAACAAACACTGAGCCCAGATCAGTTTATTAGTGTTTAATACTGAAACGTCCATCAGAGATAAAGAGCAGCTGAAGAGCTGCTTCTTCTTCTCTGCTCTCTCTCCAACAGTTTAATGATCAGTCGATTAATCAGAGCGATTAGTTTGAGGTTTGCAAACATGTTTCAGGCCAGATGTTAAACTCTGTGCAGATGTGACACTTTGATGTTTTTCTCTTTGATGATTTTAATGTTTTTACTTTGTAAACTAAATCAGTTCAGAGGAGCTGCGTCACAGTTTGAAACCATCCTCGGAACGATCACCTCGTCCCTCATTCACTTTCATCTTTAGCTTTTCTTCATGTTTGGCACTAAAGTTGACCTCAGTTGTTATCTCATGTTATTTTCACTCCTTGTGTTGTTGAGTCTCTGCTTTCTTCTGTCTGTATCATCAGTGTGGTGACCTCTGACCTCTGTGATATCTCTGTGCACAGTGTTTTAAGATGAATCAAAGTGCAGTTAGTGTGGTGGGCTATGGTTTCTGAATTTATACAAAGCGGTCGGTTATGAAGACGATGAGCAGGTGAACGACCCCTCAGCCACAGACTGATGATGAAACCAAGCAGCTCCACATTAATCCTGCAGTAATAATCATTTTACCCTCTGATGTAAGAAATACTTCATCATAGTCACAGACTTTTATACTTTACAGTGCTGTGTTACTGCTGTGGTGTCACTACAGCACTGAGTCCTACAGAATGAAGCCAGCTTGATGCGACTGTAAGGACCTCTCAAACCTTTCAGACCTCATGCTGCAGGTTTTTAATGTTAATGAATATCAGAGTGTCAATAACAAAAGGATATCAGATCAGAGTGGAGCCTGCGTCTGAACCTCGAGCAGAGTTTAAACAAGAACAAAATCAAATCTGAGAGAAAATCCAGTAGAGACGCTGAAGCCTCTTCAGGCAGGGAGCTGCCAGCAGCTCGGGTCAGCAGGTGTTGCTCCTCCACCTGTAGATGTTCCTCAGCACTGGTGGAGGTTTCCTTCACACAATCAAAACTGAACACGACATCTAAAATCATCAGTTAATCCTCACCATCAAACTCGGATGTCTTTTTAAAGCTCCATCAAGGATTTCAGACTCAGTCACTGTGAGACTTCCTGCATTTCAGGGCAGAGTATCTAAATCCCAGGCACAGATCCATGTCTGCATGTTTTTGGGACGTTGTCGGGATGTTGTTTAGATGTTGTTGGGATGTTGTTGGGATGTTGTTAGGATGGTGTTGGGATGTTGTTTGGATGTTATTGGGATGTTGTTGGGACGTGTTTGGGATGTTGTTGGGATGTTGTCGGGATGTTGTAGGAATGTTGTTGGGATGTCGTTGGGTTGTTGTTGAGATGTTGTTGGGACATTGTTTAGATGTTATTTGGATGTTGTTAGGATGTTGTTGAGATGTTGTTGGGTTGTTGTTGAGATGTTGTTGGGACGTTGTTTAGATGTTATTTGGATGTTGTTAGGATGTTGTTGGGATGTCGTTGGGTTGTTGTTGAGATGTTGTTGGGACGTTGTTTAGATGTTATTTGGACGTTGTTGAGATGTTGTTGGGACATTGTTGGGATGTTGTTGGGAAGTTGTAGGAATGTTGTTGGGATGTTGTTGGGTTGTTGGGATGTTATTGGGACGTTGTGCGTATGTTGTTTGCATGTTGTTGTGACGTTGTCAGGACATTGTTTGGATGTTATTGGGATGTTGTTGGGAAGTTGTTTGGATGTTGTTTGCATGTTGTTGGGACGTTGTCAGGACGTTGTTGGGATTGTATTGGGATGTCGTTGGGTTGTTTTTGAGATGTTGTTGGGACGTTGTTTAGATGTTATTTGGATGTTGTTGAGATGTTGTTGGGACGTTGTTTAGATGTTGTTGGGATGTTGTTGAGATGTTGTTGGGACATTGTTGGGATGTTGTTGGGAAGTTGTAGGAATGTTGTTGGGTTGTTGGGATGTTATTGGGACGTTGTGCGTATGTTGTTTGCATGTTGTTGTGACGTTGTCAGGACATTGTTTGGATGTTATTGGGATGTTGTTGGGAAGTTGTTTGGATGTTATTGGGATGTTGTTGGGAAGTTGTTTGGATGTTATTGGGATGTTGTTTTAGACGTGTTTGGGATGTTGTTGAGAAGTTGTTTGGATGTTGTTTGCATGTTGTTGGGACGTTGTCAGGACGTTGTTGGGATGGTATTGGGATGTTATTGGGAATGTTGTTGCGAAGTTGTTTGAACACGACATCTAAAATCATTAGTTAATCCTCACCATCAAACTCGGATGTCTTTTTAAAGCTCCATGAAGGATTTCAGACTCAGTCACTGTGAGACTTCCTGCATTTCAGGGCAAAGTATCTAAATCCCAGGCACAGATCCATGTCTGCATGTTTTTGGGACGTTGTCGGATGTTGTTTAGATGTTGTTTGCATGTTGTTGGGACGTTGTCAGGACATTGTTTGGATGTTATTGGGATGTCGTTGGGTTGTTGTTGAGATGTTGTTGGGAAATTATTGGGACGTTGTGCGTATGTTGTTTGCATGTTGTTGGGACGTTGTTGGGACGTTGTCAGGACGTTGTTTGGATGTTATTGGGATGTTGTTAGGATGTCGTTGGGTTGTTGTTGGGACATTGTCAGGACGTTGTTGGGATGTTATTGGGATGTTTGTTGCGAAGTTGTTTGAACGTTGTTGGGATGTTGTTGGGACGTTGTTTAGATGTTGTTGGAATGTTGTTAGGATGTCGTTGGGTTGTTGTTGAGATGTTGTTGGGACGTTGTTGGGACGTGTTTGGGATGTTGTTGGGATGTGTTTGAACGTTGTTGGGACGTGTTTGGGATGTTGTTGGGACGTGTTTGAACGTTGTTGGGACGTGTTTGGGATGTTGTTGGGACGTGTTTGGACGTTGTTGGGACGTGTTTGGGATGTTGTTGGGACGTGTTTGGACGTTGTTGGGACGGTGTTGGGATGTTGTTGGGACGTGTTTGAACATTGTTGGGACGTGTTTGGGATGTTGTTGGGACGTGTTTGGACGTTGTTGGGACGGTGTTGGGATGTTGTTGGGACGTGTTTGAACGTTGTTGGGACGTGTTTGGGATGTTGTTGGGATGTTGTTGGGACGTTGTTGGGACGTGTTTGGGATGTTGTTGGGACGTGTTTGAACGTTGTTGGGACGTGTTTGGGATGTTGTTGGGATGTTGTTGGGACGTTGTTGGGACGTGTTTGGGATGTTGTTGGGATGTTGTTGGGACGTTGTTGGGACGTGTTTGGGATGTTGTTGGGACGTGTTTGAACGTTGTTGGGACGTGTTTGGGATGTTGTTGGGACGTGTTTGGGATGTTGTTGGGACGTGTTTGGGATGTTGTTGGGATGTTGTTGGGACGTGTTTGGGATGTTGTTGGGACGTGTTTGGACGTTGTTGGGACGGTGTTGGGATGTTGTTGGGACGTGTTTGAACATTGTTGGGACGTGTTTGGGATGTTGTTGGGACGTGTTTGGACGTTGTTGGGACGGTGTTGGGATGTTGTTGGGACGTGTTTGAACGTTGTTGGGACGTGTTTGGGATGTTGTTGGGATGTTGTTGGGACGTTGTTGGGACGTGTTTGGGATGTTGTTGGGACGTGTTTGAACGTTGTTGGGACGTGTTTGGGATGTTGTTGGGACGTTGTTGGGACGTGTTTGGGATGTTGTTGGGATGTTGTTGGGACGTTGTTGGGACGTGTTTGGGATGTTGTTGGGACGTGTTTGAACGTTGTTGGGACGTGTTTGGGATGTTGTTGGGACGTGTTTGGGATGTTGTTGGGACGTGTTTGGGATGTTGTTGGGACGTGTTTGGGATGTTGTTGGGACGTGTTGGGACGTGTTTGGACGTTGTTGGGACGTAGTTGGGATGTTGTTGGGACGTTCTTGGGATGTTGATGTATGTCTGGTGTTTGCTTGATGTTTCACGCCTCTGTGTCTCAGTGGAGATGCAGTGCTGATGCTGCTGCATAGTTTGTGATATTACAGTGTGAATGTGGGAAACAGAAGCTCGGCCTGCTGCTGCTTAGTTGTAGAGGATGTTTGTGAAACGGTTGACTGACATGAAGGAATCTCCTCTGATTAAACAGCCGACCTCAGACCGACCGGAGTTTGCTGGGAAGTTTCAGAGCACCGTGAGCTCACCTGCAGCTCTGATTTCACAGCCTGATGCCTGATCTGATCTCTTCTTAACTTCTGCTGCTTCCTGTCTCAGGCTGACGTTTCGTCGTGTCTGAGCCTCACTCATCTCGTTCCTCACATTAAATGCAAACTGACTTTAAATATGACCGATGGTAGCAGCTGTCTTCCTACAGCAAGTTTTGGATGAGTGCTAACTCTCTGACTGTTCATAAAGGTTTTCACTGTGAGAAGAAGTCTGCGTGATCGCAGTGAGCAGCTGATTCCTGTCTCTGAGTGCACGCTGGCTGTAAACGCTGCAGCTCACCTGTCTGTTCAAACACACGTTCATCACCACAAATGCTTTCAGGCTTCATCGTCCGCTACACAGAAACGGCAAAATCAAACTTTCACATGAACACACACACACACACACACACACACACACACACACACACACGTACAGTGAGAAAAGACTTGAAGCTTATTTACAGACCACTCCGGGAAATGTTTGGATTTGAATTGATGAGGTCATGGTGGGGTGGGCGGGGTCAGACTGTGAAAACATTTCTACTCGGTGAAAATATCTGCTGTTTGGATCATGTTCTCCATATTTAGTGAAATATTTGCAGGCTTTGTGTAAAACAAGCTGCTCACAGGTAGTGAGGGCTGACCTGCTGACAGAATCACAGAGCTGGTATTCAGCTGCGAGGTCTCAGGACTTCCTCCTCACAGCTCTGTTGGTAGAGCTGATGTTGCATCAGGTCATGTGACCCAGCAGCACAGTGCAGCTGTTTAAAGTCAGAGTTTGAACTTTGAACTTTAGAAAGTGAGTTAGCAGCTCCGACTGAGGGGAGGCTTCTGTGTTATTTGGCTGCGTTGGTTCAGCGTGACAAACAGGAAACAGTTTTTCCTCCTGATAATGAACTCTGCTAATGACAAGCGCAGATGGGCGAGTGAGCTCCGCTCAGTCTTTCTCTCTCTCTGCCACTCAGGGTGGAGCTGAGCTGCTGACTGCAAACATTCATGTGTCGCTGCTCTCTGTTATCTCTGTTATCTCTGTTATCTCTGTTATCTCTGTGTTATTGATCTTCTGTCAGCTTCTCTTTGTTTTCCTGCTGTTTGTGTCGCTCCACCGACGTGACACCATCTGTGAGAAAAGCTTCACTCAGGCTCTCTGTGACCTTCAGAGCTCTCGCAGGCCTTCCTGTTTGAATGCTGTCTTCTTCTTCTGTATCTTTGTTGGCAGTGTTGGTCAAGTTACTTGAAAAAAGTAATTAGTAACTAATTACTGATTACTTCCCCCAAAAAGTAATCCTGTTACTCTACTGATTACTTATTTTCAAAAGTAATTAATTACTTAGTTACTTAGTTACTTTTTAAAAACACGATTTACAACCTGAATAGGTGATAAAGTGATAGATCTTTCAGCCCAATTCTACTTTTTCTGCATAATCCATCATACAAAATGTAATCAAATGGAAAAGTCTCTTTTTAAAACTTGTTTTATTAGTTTTAATCTTTTAACTTTATGCATCAAACAAACATTAAATTATCTGCAACATTCTCTGACTGGAAGAAATTAGTTTAACATTTAAACCTATTTTCTGCACATTCCAGCACATAAAATAAAATATTTTTTGTGTTTACACTCAGTCTTTCAAATAGATGCAAGTAAAGCAGGAGTGGGGCAGGCGGAGGTTTACCCTGGTGCAGGTGTGCCGCAGCGGTCAGTGGAAGAATCCGCGAGTTTCTCTGTGAGTTTCCCATTACGTCGTAGCTACTCGGTGCTTGCTCGGAAGTTTAGGGGTTTTTTCGCTGTAAAAAGAAGTTTTCTTCCCACGCACAACGGACGCTGATGTTTTTGTCACTTTTTATGGAATTAAACTCAAAGTAAGGTCAGTACTTCCACGCTTTAAACGCTGCACGCTCATACTCTCTCCGCACTCGATATATGATCCATTGTTGATCTGCACACAGCTGTTGTCACGAACGTCGCACTCGCTTACGTCACTGTCATGAGACATTCTTGCAATAAAATCACGGTTTTAGTAACGCAGTAACGCAGCGTTCCTACGGGAAAGTAACGGTAATCTAATTACCGTTTTTGCAATAGTAATCCCTTACTTTACTCGTTACTTGAAAAAAGTAATCAGATTACAGTAACGCGTTACCCATCTCTGGTTGTTGGTGCTCAGCAGCATTTCCAGCACGTTCTCCTCTGCAGGTTTCTGCACATTTAATCCCGTTCATGGGACTGTGGCGGCTCATTGGACATCTTTAACCTTCATTGTCATCAACTCAAACCCAAATATCTTCACACAGCAGTCTCACTGATCTTTCATCTTCACGTTCTTGTTCCTGATCGATGTATCCAGAAACTGCAGCATCTAACCTGTGTTCACTCCTTGAGAGAATGAGCACCGACGTGCTGTCAGAAGCTTAGCGTGAACTTTGAACCTGTTCTCAGTGTTTTTCATTCAGGCTGAGCTGCAGCTCGTGTTCGGTCAGATGGAGGTTTGTGTCTGAGCTCTGAGCTGGAGAGAAAAACACACGATCAGGACGAGACAGGAAACAAAAGCTGACATGTTGATAAAACTGTTATTTCAAACAGAGTTGAGTGTGTTTCGTAACTGTTAGACCTTATAAGGCAGCAGCAGAGAGCGGGTCAGAGCTGCAGACTGCTGCTGTTTGCTCTGAAAACACACAAAACATCCAGCAGACACACAGCGACCAGCCGGCAAACACTGAGCCAACGTCCAGCCAAAAGCCAAAAATATCACCAACATACGACTGTGAAGCCAGCAGTGAGCACGCTCTGAGCTGACATCACAGCAGTAACCATCCGACAGCCCCTCTTGCAAGTGAAGGCCCACCGGAGCCCACTGGAGGGCAGGCATGTATACTGCTCTGTCCTCACCCAGGACCAGTTTGCCTTGGGAGACCCCAGCAGGAGCCAGTAGCTCCTGGGTTCATGCTGGTGTGGTAACCACCACCATGAAGGTGATTCACAGGTAGGTGTGTCAGGAACCACCGCACTCATCTGATGCTGAACAACTACAGATGCTACTGACACTCACAGCCGTGTCGGGTGTTACAGGTCATCAGAACAAGGACTTAGCTGCAGATGAAAATACGTTTTCCTCAGTTTCCTCAGAGTCACATGATCAGCTGATCACATGATGCCTCTGAGGCGTGCACATGCTCAGAGCATGTTTGTGATGTCACTCTCTGATGGTTGTTTCTGTTTCCTCTGATAGGAGAATGACTGACGTACGGTTGGCTTCAGTTTCCACCGTCTCCAAGGTTACAAGCCTGTCACAAGGATGCGGTTCCCACGGCAACGAGCCTCCAGCTTTCGTCCTTCCTCCCCGTAATGCCCGGGTCACGCTGGGGGGAGAAGCTCGACTGGAGGGCAAGGTGAGACTCTGATTGGTTCTTTTTACCTCTAAACCTGAAACAGTGAACAGCGTTTACACCTCTGAGGTGGTTTAAGGTGGACTCGACACCGTGAAGATAACTAAGATGTGAGATATTTCCACCTGCTCTGAGTTGGGACGAGCGGAGAATGAGACGTCCCGGCACTCTGAACTCTGGATGAAGCCGACCTTCAGTCTCTGGAGGTTCATCAGAGCCGATGGCAGCAGCAGCAGCTGAGCTGTTCAGACATGCAGCCTTTCTTATCAGACGGAGGTTTCAGCCCACTTTAAACTCTGGCTTTGTATAAATAGTTGTGTTCCTGTGACCTGAGCGAGCGGTGCCAGCGTGCATCAGGAAGCTGTAATCACCACAGTTTGACCAAATATAAACATGGAGGCTAGAAATGAGGCTCTGTGTATGAGGAAAGCCTCAGGAGACGCTGACGCCCTCACAGACTCACAACAGACTGAAGATCAAAGTCAGTCTGGCTCATTTTTAAACGACTCACTTTAATGCAGAAAATTAATTGTTAAAACTTCATGATGATTTATACGTGTTAATATTTATCATTTCCTCTTTTCTGAGCACTTTGCAACCTGTGTGCCTTCCTCTTATTTTTGTATATATATTCCTCTTCATTATTATTTATTCCTGCACAGTCAAAGGAGCTTAGAAAGAAAAGCGTCTGGACTTGTTTGAGTTGCTTGAAGACGTTTCACCTCTCATCCGAGAAGCTTCTTCAGTTCTAAGGTCAAATGGTGGAGAGTCCCAGATTTAAACCTAGTGGGAGTTTCCCCCCACAGGGGGACAAAAGGACCCCCTGATGATCCTCTAATCGCCTGAGCCGAGGTGTGAAACTGGGTGTGGGTCACAATCAGCCAGCGTTTCGGGTGAGCTCACTGTGAAACCTGGCCCCACCTTATCATGCGAATTCCTGAGGTCACAGTTGGTGTGGAGCACCTACAATTCTGTTGCACATGTGCAATAACAATAAAGGGCTATTCTATTCTATTCTATTCTATTCTTCAACATAACAGTGAAGCAGGACTTGAGGACAGACACTCGGTGTGGGAGGAATGACACGATTTGTGTCTGGATCTTTTTCCAGAATAAAGTGCTTCACCGATCTGAGAGACCATAAAAACAAAGCTCACAGCAGCAGATCATAAAAGCAGGACTGAGACAGAACAAACATCCCAACTTTGAAGAACACGTTTAAGGCGGTTCGCTGCCAGCCACAGAAATAAGAGTGAGGAGGATCAGGCTGAACCTTCATCACAGGTCAGGTCTGAAAGGCTGGAAGGATGTGAGAGCGGACGGATTAACATTTCTTCAGTCTTGTGACCGGCTGCATCCTGATGTGAAGCCTCCCAACAATCCCAGCACACCAAACGCTCTGTTTCTGCTTTATTTGCTCTCTGAAGTCATTTTCTGTGTTTGGCCCGACTTTAATCAGCAGCTCTTACGCTGCTCTGGTTTCCCTGTGGTTTTACACCAGTTTAACCACTTAAAGACCCAATCACAGCCAAACTGGACAAGTTTCACCTGAAGGCAGCGCTCTTCATTTCTGCCTCAGCTCCTCTGGCTGTCTGCTGACTGCATGTGAAGAATCCCAGGACACCTGAATGCACCACAAATCCCCAAACATGATGGATGGATCTGCAAAGCCTGATGGCAGCTGAAAGTCCTCAAACACATCTGTCCACCACATGCTGCACACACACAAACACAAACTCACAGAGACAGACACACACACACACACAGACACACAAACACTCACAGAGACACACACACACAGACACACACACACACACACACACACTCACAGAGACAGACACACACACACAGACACACACACACACACGCTTGCTTTCCTAGTTCTGTGAGGTCTTTAGTCCTCTTCGTTCAGAGTCCTGCAGATCCGGTCTGGACTTGTCTGCTTCTGTCACACTGACCTCAGACCAAACACACACTGTATATAAAAGATGGACACAGCCTCCGTTATGCCGGATGATGCTGAGTCAGCTGGACGAGTCTGTGTGAAATCAGCTGATTGCTTTTCTCCATTGTCTGAATCGTTCAGGTGCGCGGCCATCCTGAGCCACAGGTCACATGGTACAGAGAGGGAAGGGCCATGATTGGTGGAGAGCACTACATTGTGGAACGGGGTGGGCGGGGCAACTTCAGCCTTTTGGTGAGAGGGGTCACGGAGGAGGACCTGGGCAGTTACACCTGTCAGGCAACCAATCAGGCGGGGAGCCGTCAGGTTACCGTGGAGATCCTTCTGGAAGGTAAGAGCGCGAGCAGCTCTGACAGGAAACAGTCACTGTGAGGAAAACGTGTTCGGCTGGTTTTCCTCTGTGGACATGTGACACCCACACTCTCTATGCCCTCATTTTACTTCTGTTTGCTGCCTTGTTGGTTCAAATAAAAACACTCATAAAGTTTTTTAAAGGTTTAACGAAAGCTCGATCTGATGCTCTCATGTTTTTCCACCTGCAGAGAATTCTGGGAAGAAATACGTCGTGCCGCCGTCCATGAAAGCAGGGTGAGCCGTGCAAACAGCTATGAGAGCGACGTCTCAGAGGACACTACTTTCACACAGCTCTGAGTTTGGCTAAACGTTTTCCTCCCAAACAAAAAACACTGCTCACAAAAATGAAAGGAACACTTTGAAAACTCATCAGGCTCGATGGTAAAACCTGGTGCTGGACATCAGCACTGATATGGACCGGGTCATATCAAAGAGTTTAAATTAACATTTCATTGGAATCAGTCAAAACGGTGCTCACTTATCCATGTCTGCCTGTGGGGGGGCTGTGTGTCCCTCCATGAATAAGCCTCACACACATTCAGGCATCATCCTGGAGGAGTTGAGCTACCTAAGCAGCCTCTGCAGGGTCCAGTCCTCACCTCATGCTACCAGCATGGAGACCAGCCGAATGCAAAACTAGTGAAAAACAGTCAGAAGAGAAGAGGAAGGAAACATGTGAGTGTCCTCCACCTGCGCTGGGGGCTGTGTCCTTGTTGTTAGTTTCATTAACACCAAAGCAGCTGAACCTGATTAACACCTCCTCTGATACTGAACCAATCAGATCAGTATCCCAAAGTTCACTGACTTGATGTTAAACTCAGATTAAAAAGTGCTCCTTTCATTTTTTCAGCAGTGTGTAAACACCAGCATCCAAACACCAGGGGGCGCTGCTGCACAGGGTTGCACTCCGTGCTTATAAAGAAGTAACTGCTAAGTGCTGATCCCAGAACTCCATCTCTCACGATTCCAGGTGTCGCTCTGCAGCTCCTGCTGTGGAGAACAGGCCGAGCATTTGGAGTGAGAGTCCCCCAAAGTTCATCAACAAACCGAGCCGAGTGTTTGCCGAGCCGGGACAGAGCGCCAAGTTCTCCGCCAAAACCACAGGACGCCCACAGCCCAGGGTCACCTGGTACAAGGTAAGAGGAGCTTCAGATCAGAGCTGCAGAGGAACAGCTGAGAAGCTGTGGGATCTCAGTCTCACTCGCAGCGGCGGCTGGAGGACAGATTCTTTGTCCGCTTTTACTGATTAACTCAGTATTTACTGTTTGTCTCTCAGGGGGAGGCGGAGCTTCAGTCTGGTGGGCGGGTCAGCATGTACGAGCGCTCAGGCCTTCACTTCCTGGAGATAAAGGATGTGATTGTCCAGGATGCAGGAAGTTACAAGTGTTTGATCAGCAACGGTTCCGGAACAGCGACTGCCTGCGCCGAGCTTACCGTCCAGGGTGAGGCAGCCAATCAGAGTCGTTCAGCTGCTGCACGCACTCATTTGTCATTATTTAAAACTGCAAACCAAACGCTGCAGTTCCTCTGCTGTCCAGCAGAGGCAGCAGTGAGTCAGCCCCAGGTTAAAACAAACATGTTTACAGCCTGATGTTGAGCAGCTGGTGGCGGTGAGGCGCTCTGAGCGTGTGACTGTGTGGATGCTGATGATGTGGACGTTCTCTCTCTCACGTGTCCCCCCCTCTCTTCTCCAGGTGCTCCTGACGACTCCTCCAGGTGAGTGCTGTCATGTCTGGAGCAGCTTGTCTGATGCAGGTGTTAACAGTAAGAATCCCTCAGAGCTGTTTCCTGTCTAAAGCTCTGGTGGACGGACAGCAGCGTCCCTCTCAGAGCTTCGTCAGCTCCTGGAAAACGTGGCTCCTCTTTCCTTTGCTGCTGCTAAAGTTTTCCAGCTGAGTTTGAGATCTTTTGGCTTCACGAGCTGGAAACTTGTCCTGGAAAACTGCTTGAGTGTTTACAGCAGCAGGTTAGAGGCAGCTGAAGGAAGCAGAGGAGATTCCTCATCAATCTGAACTCCTGTGGGGACGCTAACCGGCAGGTTTCACCTTTCAGAACCTGCTGCAAATAATCCGTCTGAGGTTTCTTACTGTCTGACCGAAAAGAGACGTCATAAAAATAAATCCACCAGTAAATCAAATATTTCCAGACTGCAAAGAATTAAAAACATGCTGTCACACGGGGACAGTCACCGCGGTAACGAGGACGGCATGTTCAGAATCATCCACTCTGGTTCCTCCTGCAGGACCGGCCGGCCCACTGATGACCCACAGACCAGAACCAGGAGCCAGAAGGAGGGCAGAGCTGCTCCCAGCTCCCAGCCCGAGGAGCAAGAGCCCAGACAGGCCGCCTCCTGGAGGAGCAAACCACCTGCACAGCTCCCTCTGCTGGCTGAGAGGAGAACTGCACCTAATCAGGTTATTTTACTACTAATAATAATGTTTCTGAAACTCATGCCATCTAAAGCAGAATAAATGACTTGAAGTGAAAGAGCTCCTGCTCCCCTGCAGGTCCGGTCCATCGACGCTCCTGATCCAGATCAGACCTGCTCGGTCCAGCAGTCAGGACCCGGCTCAGATAGCAGGTCAGAACGTGGATCAATTCACTTTTATTTAAATGTGAAGTCACGTCCACTTTCAGGTGTGTTCAGGATCACCTGTGTGTTTCAGGCCGGTGAGGACGTCCAAGGCGGGTTCCAACCTGCGGTTCCAGGCCGTCCCCCTGGACCAGGAGGCCACAGAGGGAGCTCAGGTCACGTTCACCTGCCAAGGTGAGAAACGCCTCAGACTGTGAAGGTGGAATCACTGACACGAGGCAGCTCTGAGGAGATGGTTAATGATGATTTAAATAAAGGTTTCATTTCAGGTCTCAGCTCCTCCACAGCTTTACTGTGACTTTAAGATCCTGTGAGTGTGAGCCGCCTCTCCTCTTCCTCACAGTGTCCTCCTCTGCTGCCGGGGCCGTGGTCACCTGGCTGAAGGACGGGGGGCCCGTGAGGACGGGATCAGGTCTGCGGCAGAGACGAGACGGCACCCGTCTCACTCTCACCGTGGAGAGGGTGAGACGGGTGGACCGGGGCGCGTACAGGTGTCAGCTGACCAACGCTGACGGGCTGACGGTGGACTCTGCAGCGTGGACGCTCCTCGTGCACAGTGAGTTCCTCCTCACCTAGACTAAAGGACCTGAAATGAAACCTTTATTTAAACCATCTCCTCAGAGCTGCTTCATGATGGGTGGGTGGATGGATGGATGGATGGATGGGGGGGTGGATGGATGGATGGGGGGGTGGCCATCTACTATTTGGAAGGTTAGTGGTTCGATCCCTGGCTCCGTCCTTGGGCAAGATACTAACCCCAAATTGCTCTCAGATGCATCCATCAGAGAATGAATGTATGAATGTTAGTAAGGAAGCACAACAATCTTAGAAGACATGCGTGTATGAGTGAGTGTGACTGGGTGAATGTGGCGTGTTTGAGTACTGTGGGAGTACTGTGGGAGAGCTGTGCTTTGAGTACTGTGGGAGAGCAGAAAGGTGCTGTGTAAGAGTCGGTCCACTGGCCCTGTGTGGATGCATAGATGTTGTAACGCAGAGCAGAGGAACAGCTTCACTCTGAGGCTCAGAGTGTGATGGACCGAGTCCTCCAGCAGAGGGCAGCACTGACTCTCACACAGAAACACAATCGTGGTCCAACAGGAAACTGAGGACATACTCCATCCTGACCTTTGACCTGACCTTCTGATCAGAGAGAGAAAAACAAACACACACAGGACAGAAATGTTTGTGTGGGAGAATCTGAGACGTTTGGAGTGAAGCAGGAAGAAGTGCACTCTGAACTCACAGGAAGTGTTTCATCAGCTCCCCTGAAACATGTGGACACCGTGAACCTGCTCACCTTCATGACAGGAACAGGCTGCAGTGAGCAAACACCAGTTTATGGTCCATCATAACTGTAGCAATGAAATAAAGTCTGAAAATAGAGTCAGGGTTTCAAATCTTTACTTTCAAACAGAAGAAGAGTCGTCACAGAGCACCCACACCCACAGCATTCACACCAGAGTGTAGTGGGCTCCTCCATCCTTACTGGAATCCTGCCAACACACAGCACCTCCACAGAGGTCAGAGGTCGTCTTCAAGAGGGATGAAACCACCTGCAGAGCTGCTGCTGGGAAAAGTGTTCAGCTGTTAAACCCACGAGCGGCTTTAGTTTTATTATCTCTGCAGACCTGCAAACACCTCCACCTCCTCCATCCACTCATACAGATCACCTACAGTCACCGTGACTCATTCATCAGCATGAAGCAGATTAGCTGATTATCAGAGCGTGTGTGTGTGTGTGTGTGGTGAGGTTACTCACGCCGTCTCGTTACCTGCTCTGTTCCTGTCGTTTCGATTGGTCAGGCTCATGAAGCTGATGTAACCACGTGGATCAGCTGGAGTCACAGCTCAGGTTTTTCAGCGCCGTGTCGTTAAACCGCTGAGCAGAGGCAGCAGAGAGCCGAGAACCATATAAAGACAAAACACGCTGCAGCACACACACACACACACACACACACACACACAGTAAGACTGAAGCCGACCCAAGAAGGGCATGCAGAGGGAGTCCACAGCTTCATCACGCGGTGGGGACTCCTCTCAGCTCTGCAGCTGATCCCAGGTCTGCCTCGGCTGGACAGCAGCTACAGAGTGATGCTGACTCAGAAACTCTTTGGTCTGGTTATATTTGCTGCTTTAGTTTGCGGCTCAGGTTTGTAAGAACATGGTTTCATAAATAAGTGCTGAGTAGACACTGCAGTGAAATATGAAACACTTTGGTAAATTTGGCCCAGAGACTGACAGCGTGCTTCTGTCCCTCTCCCATCCTGACTGTCACTTTCTCCTCTTCCTGTCGTCTGTTTTTCCTGATCTTCTGCTCTCGCGTTCACACTCGGCCCTCTTTAAACTGCTCTGTGGACATGAAGATGGATGAAATGAAAGGTCGGCCGCTATCAGCAGATTTAAGATGATTGAAAACAGATTACCACCTGTGAGGAAGTGACTCGTGTGTGCTGATGTTTGCAGCCTGAACCTCTCAGCTCAGGAGCCTCAATTCATCTGATTCAATGCTCAGCCACATAACAAGTTTGTTTATGATGAGACTGTTTTCGTTTCTTTCATCATATCGTTTCCTTGTTTTTATACATTTTCTTCCACGTGACGGAACTGATTTATTTCACTGATATTATTGCAAACAACAGGAACGTGGAGACAGTCGTGGGAAGCAAATCTTATAAAACTCCTGCCTCTGATAAATGTTTGCAGACCAGAAGGAGATCTGCTGAGCTTAAAGTCACAGTTTTCAGTGTCTTACCTTGTTCAGTCACCATGGTAACTGATACTGAACATCTCACCTGGTCAGGAGCAGGCGAGGCTCACAGTTTCCAGCACAGTGTGACTTTAAAGTGGTCACCAGTGATTCCACTGTAGAAACATGAACAGTCAGAGCTCTGTTGAGCCAACCATCCCTTTAACGTTAACTAGTAATGACTTCATGAACTTCTTCACAAATAACATTTTTATCATTAGAGAAAAAATGACCAGTAATCATCCCACAGATGTAATATTATCTACAGCTACTCTTAGTACCATTGATGTTAAGTTAGACTCTTTTTCTCCAATTGATCTTTCTGAGTTAACTTCAATAATTACTTCCTCCAAACCATCAACGTGTCTTTTAGACCCCATTCCTACAAAACTGCTCAAAGAAGTCCTGCCATTGATTAATTCTTCGATCTTAAATATGATCAACCTATCTCTAATGGTCGGCTATGTACCACAGGCCTTCAAGCTGGCTGTGGTTAAACCTTTACTCAAAAAGCATCTCTAGACCCAGCAGTCTTAGCTAATTATAGGCCAATCTCCAACCTTCCTTTATATCAAACATCCTTGAAAGAGTAGTTGTCAAACAGCTAACAGATCATCTGCAGAGGAATGGTTTATTTGAAGAGTTTCAGTCAGGTTTCAGAGCTCATCACAGCACAGAAACAGCTTTAGTGAAGGTTACAAATGATCTTCTTATGGCCTCTGACAGTGGACTCATCTCTGTGCTTGTCCTGCTAGACCTCAGTGCAGCGTTCGATACTGTCGACCATAATATCCTATTAGAGCGATTAGAACATGCTGTAGGTGTTACAGGTACTGCACTGCAGTGGTTTGTATCATATCTATCTAATAGACTCCAGTTTGTGCATGTAAATGGAGAGTCCTCTTCACACACTGAGGTTAATTATGGAGTTCCACAGGGTTCAGTGCTAGGACCAATTCTGTTTACATTATACATGCTTCCCTTAGGCAGCATCATTAGAAGACATAGCATACATTTACACTGCTATGCAGATGACACCCAGCTCTATCTGTCCATGAAGCCAGATAACACACACCAATGACTTAAACTGCAGGAATGTCTTAAAGACATAAAGACCTGGATGGCCGCTAACTTTCTGCTTCTTCATTCAGATCAAACTGAGGTTATTGTACTCGGCCCTGAAAATCTTAGAAATATGGCATCTAAGCAGATTCTTCCTCTGGATGGCATTACCTTGGCCTCCAGTAACGCTGTGAGGAACCTTGGAGTCATTTTTGACCAGGACATGTCCTTCAACGCACATATTAAACAAATATGTAAGACTGCTTTCTTCCATTTGTGCAACATCTCTAAAGTTAGAAATATCCTGTCTCAGAGTGACGCTGAAAAACTAGTTCATGCATTTATTACTTCCAGGCTGGACGACTGTAATTCATTATTATCAGGATGTCTAACTTTCTGATTTCAGACTGTTTAGCTGATCAGATGTGATGAAATAATAGAAACCAGAACGCTGCTGGTATCACAGCTCCTGTGGATGAATGTAGCACACAGACCTCAGTCTGGGTCCTGCAGATGCAGCTCTGTGAATGTGAAAATTATTTGGTAATGTTTATTTTTCATCACTCACAATAAAAAACTCCCACCAGGACTACTCACGTAAATTTTATCATTAATCTAAGACCTGCGTGATAAAATATAATAACCCGCTGTCGCAACACCAGCTCTGTGAAGTTAAGCAGAAATCAAAGAAGCTGCTGCAGGAAGATTTACTGCCCTGATGGTTTCTGGACTTTATTTTGAATGTAATTTGCTGAATAGTGCAGAATTTCATTTTATTAGAGGGATGAGTGAGAGCAGCATCAGTCAGCCAATCACTGATCAGCGTGTTGGAGAGGAACCTTCATCGCAGCTTTATAAGGACAATCAGGCATGCAGCAGGAAATCCCCCACTCAGTACACACACACACACACACACACACACACACACACACACACAGTGAAATACCAGCAGGTTCCCACAGACAGCAGATTTCCATGTGAGGACAATAAAGTCTCATCTGCAGTCTGAGAAGAATCTGTCTCGGCTGCTGAAGTCGTTTCACTCAGTGAGTTTGTATCTGCAGGTCACATGACTCCTCACAGTGTAGGAGGAAGTGTTCATATCCTTTCAAAATAAAGAACTGCCAAACTACAGCGTGCATCGATCCATCAGAGTTTGAATTCCTGCGCTGGAAACAGCAGTTTTATGTTTTTCTGTTTAACGTGAAGGTCACAGCACCATGGTTCATAACCTCAGCTGAAGGAGAGCAATATTCACAAACTTTAATTTTCTTTGTAAAAGCAGAGGAGGGCATTCTGAAACTCCCAAACTAGAGAGGCTGGGTCTGCTGCAGCTGTTGTGCAGAACTTTACCAAATTACTTTACCAGCAATGGATGGATGGGTGGGTAGATGGGTGAAGTGATGGATGGAGAAATGGATAGAGTGATGAAGGATGGATGGAGGGATGAAGTATTGATGGGTGGAGAGCTGAAGGAATGGATGGATGGATGGATGATGGATGGTTGGATGGAGGGATGAAGTGATGAAGGACAGATGAAAGGATGACGGATGGGTGGATGGATGAAGGAATGGATGCATGGATAGATGGATGGATGATGGAGAAATGGATAGTGATGAAGGATGGATGGAGGGATGGATGAAGGAATGGATGGACGGATGGATGAAGTGATGAAGGACAGATGGAAGGGTGATGGATGGGTGGATGGATGAAGGGAGGGATGATTGATGGATGAATGCATGGATGGAATGATAGATGGAGTGATGAAGGATGGATAGGTGGATGGATTTATTTGTCACTGGTGTAAGAAGGAAAGATGAAACCAAAGCCGGCGTTTCAGATATTCAGATTTCTGTTTCTTCACCTCCTCTGCCCCCGCTCGTCTCATCAACCCTGGAAACACCCCAGCATGGAAATATGATTACACTAACTGTTGTTACAGTGTGTTTGTGTGTGTGTGTGTGTGTGTGTGTGTGTGTGTGTGTGTGTGTGTTCATCAGTTAATGTGACGCACACACAGCCAGTGAAGCAGTGTGTGTCCTCTCTGGTATTTCTGATATGTACACAGAACAAAACACGCACACACACATTTGTTCCTCCTCACATGAGCGCACACACATACACAGGCATGTTTAATGGACTTTAGTGTGTGTGTGTGTGTGTGTGTGTGTGTGTCTGATGGAGGGAGAGAGAAAAGGAAACCCTCGCTCCTTATAAGGAAGAGGACGAGTGAGGCTCAGGCTGGTGCTCTCTGTGCTCTCTCTCTGCCTCAGGCTAACACACTGAGCTCTGGGTTTGGATTATGGTAGTTTAATGTGATTGGCTGTTACACTGTAAATAAAAACAGGAAGTCAAACGTGCATTATTTCCCTTTGACATTTGAAGTATCAGTAGACTGGAGTACTCTCGTGTACTGGAGTAAATGTACTTGATTACATTAGTAACTGCTCCTTTTTCTTCTTTATGTGTTTCCGCCCTGCAGGCAGACAGAGAGGCGGGAGGTCAGAGGTCACAGAGGTCAGAGCTGCGTGTGAAGCTCCTCGCTTCATTGGTCGCCTGAGCGATCTGAAGGTGATGGACGGCAGCAGAGTCACCATGACGGTGGAGCTGAGCGGTAAGTGTGTGTGTGAGCTGTGGTATTTCCTGTCTGATCTCTGGGGAGATGGAGGAGATGCGATGAGGGCAGATTTACTTTGGACGAGTCTTCTTCGTTTCCTCTGAGTGTTGTTGTTGCTCTGATATGACAGCACGTATTGTTTCTGAATTATGAGTTCATTATGAGTCCCCACATTATTAACCCCGCAGTGTGTGTGTGCGTGTGTGTGTGTGTGTGTGTGTGTTACATAATGATTTTCCACACTGGGTTTTCTTCTCCATATAAGCTGTGTGAGGATCAGAGGTGCTGTTGCTTCTCTGCACGAGCTTCATTGCCACACGAAACTGAAATTTATAGAGCCACACGCACGCACGCACACACACATGCACACACACACACGCACACACACATGCACACACACGCACGCACGCACACGCACAAGCACGCACAAGCACGCACACACACACGCACGCACGCACGCACACACACGCACACCTCTGACCTCTGACCTCTGGATGTTTTTCTTACCCAATCATTACACTGAACTCCACTAAAGGTCATACTGACGTATTAATAAATAATTGTACTTACTAAATGTGAAAAGTTTTAAACTAATTTTACATCCACAGCTAGAGTTAAAGCAGCTTTACTGAAGCATCCATGAAATGAATCAAATAACAGTGAATTTAGCTTTGAATCACTGACTGTCTCTAAATAATGGCGGCTGTGACAGTACTTGACATAATGAGTCCACGTCCTGCAGCCAGACGTATCTGGATGAGGTGATGGAGTGCAGACACAGATACCTGCTGATCAGTGCTCAACGTCCAATCACAATCCTTGAATTTCACTGTGCATCAAAACTGAAGCTCCACCTTCTTGGATGGTCTGTTGGTACAGTGACCTCACAGCAGCCATGTTATTGGTCAGATGATGTCATTAATAATGCTCCAACTGCACAAACACAGCCCAGAGGTCCAGTTCAGGTGAAACTAGCAAACAGTTAGCAGCTACAGCCGCCTGTGTCACCATCCACCTGTCAGTCAAAGAGGCCACGCCCCTAATAACAAATAAACAGGTGAGTTATAAAGACCACCCACCCCTGTACAGGGGTTATGAAGGTGAATAATTATCCATAAAGACCAATCAGTTAGTGTATGAGGCTAACATCTATGAGGACTGACTCACTGCTGCCTCTGCTGGATTTCAGAGGAACTGCGCTTCCAGTTTGCCTTTTTTTTTTAAAGTACTTTTGATTCAACAACACTAAAATGTAAATTAAATAAACAAAATATTGCCACTCCTTTAATTCTCAAAAATACTGCATATAATAATTATAATATTAAGTAAAAGGATCTTTGGTGTCTACTGATCTTCACTGATGTGTCCTGATGTTTGAATGAAGCTGTGTGTGGTCCTCAGGTCACCCTCCTCCAGAGGTGGTGTGGCTCCACGATGGGCAGGAGGTGACCGAGTCAGAGGACTTCCAGCTCCTCAGAGAGGGAACCCGCTGCACTCTGCTGATCCACGAGGTTTTCCCCGAGGACACCGGGACCTACAGCTGCCAGGCCTGGAACCAGTATGGAGAGGACCAGACCCAGGCCCGGCTCACTGTGGAGGGTATGCTGCAGTTGCACTGAGACCTGAGTGACACCAATGTGGGGATTTTTGCAATGTTCACAAACACAACAATTACAAACCCACAGCCTTTCTGATCCTGATACCAAATCCACCTTGGCCTAAAATGTGGTTTCTGTTTTGTACCCTTTATTTGTGTTCTCTTAGTTTATTTTTGTGAAGCTTTTGGTTTCTGTTTTGCATTTCTATTTCCCCCCGTTATTCTTGGTGTTTGATTATGTAGTTCTCAGGTTTTGGTTTCCATACTCTATTCTGTGTCCAGTCAGTGTCTGTGTCTGCCCTGTTCCCACGTCTCTGTTGCAGTGCCTGCTTATGAGTCTGTGTCTATACGTTCAGTCTGTGTTTCCTGTTTTACTTTGAAAGTCCGTGTCTCATGTTAATGCGTCAGGTTTTGCATCCTTTGTCTCGTCAGCCCTGATTTGTCCCAGCTGTGTTTCTGTGTTTCTCTGTGTCGCGATCTACCCTCATCTTGCTGTGTGTTCAGGTTATTGTTATTTTCAGTTTAGTATTTGTACTCTCAGTTTTGCTAGGTCTCTGTTTGCCATATAGCAATAAATCCGAGTTTACTTTCTGCCTCCGAGTGTCTGCACTTTGGGTCCACATCACCGCTCCTGCCTGCACACAGCCTCTACATGACAAAAAAGCCAAAGAAAACTCCAGTCCTGTCAGCCGGTGTCGGGTGTTCAGTGCGATTGTTGCTTTGTTCATGCATTACATGCTTCTTTATTGTCAGAGTCTGAATGGTAACTTATAGTTCATGGAGAGGTTGAACGGTCTGTGGATACGATGTTTATCCATCCAAACTCCCGGGATGATCTGATTAGTGTCCATCAGGATTGCGAGGGAGAAGACATCAACCCTCCAGCTGTAACTGAGGATGTCTGTGCTGCAGCTCAACCACTGACCGATCAACTTTGGTGTCATTGTGTTCAGACACTATATACAGTGTATATGTTGGGTTTCCTATGTGAGGCTCAACCACACGACCTCCGTATAAACCCAGATTTATTATTGTGGTTTTCTGCAGAGCCTCAGGACGGCGTCCAGCCCTGGTTCATCACCAAGCCCAAAGAGGTGAGCGCTGCTGTTGGTCAGCACGTTCTCCTGTCCTGTGCCATCGCCGGAGATCCGTTTCCCCAGTACACCTGGACCAGAACCGACCCGAGCCGATCTCTGACCTCCGGAGGCGACTATGAACTTCTGCAGAAAGAGGACGTCGTCTCCCTGCTCATAAGGTTTACAGTTACACACAAACCACACGCTCTGCAGCTAACCACACCTGATACACCTAACTTTGTTTTCTTCTTCAGACGGGTGAAGAAGGAACATGGCGGAGAGTACCTGATCAGCCTGAGGTAACAGATCGACAGGCGCAGATACTGTAAACACTCACATGTCATAAAAAGACACAGATTCTGCAGACATGCTAAAATAATCCCAGATGATCTACAGTACAGAGCTGCAGTGAGGATTACACTCACAGAGGATCCACCAACCCTCCCCCTCCATAATCTATTCAATTCAATTCAATTTTATTTATATAGCGCCAAATCACAACAAAAGTCGCCTCAAGGCGCTTCATAGATACAGAGAAAAACCCAACAATCATATGACCCCCTATGAGCAAGCACTTTGGCGACAGTGGGAAGGAAAAACTCCCTTTTAACAGGAAGAAACCTCCAGCAGAACCAGGCTCAGGGAGGGGCGGGGCCATCTGCTGCGACCGGTTGGGGTGAGAGAAGGAAGACAGGATAAAAGACATGCTGTGGAAGAGAGACAGAAGTTAATAACAGATATGATTCAATGCAGAGAGGTCTATTAATACATAGTGAGTGAGAAAGGTGACTGGAAAGGAAAAACTCAATGCATCATGGGAATCCCCCGGCAGCCTACGTCTATTGCAGCATAACTAAGGGAGGATTCAGGGTCAGCTGGTCCAGCCCTAACTATATGCTTTAGCAAAAAGGAAAGTTTTAAGCCTAATCTTGAAAGTAGAGATAGTTTCTGTCTCCTGAATCCAAACTGGAAGCTGGTTCCACAGAAGAGGGGCCTGAAAACTGAAGGCTCTGCCTCCCATTCTACTTTTAAATACTCTATGAACAACAAGTAGGCCTGCAGAGCGAGAGCGAAGTGCTCTAATAGGGTGATATGGTACTACAAGGTCATTAAGATAAGATGGGGCCTGATTATTGAAGACCTTGTATGTGAGGAGCAGGATTTTGAATTCAATTCTGGACTTAACAGGAAGCCAATGAAGGGAAGCCAAAACAGGAGAAATCTGCTCTCTCTTTCTAGTCCCTGTCAGGACTCTTGCTGCAGCATTTTGGATTAGCTGAAGGCTTTTCAGGGAGTTTTTAGGACTTCCTGATAATAATGAATTACAGTCGTCCAGCCTGGAAGTAATAAATGCATGAACTAGTTTTTCAGCGTCACTCTGAGACAGGATATTTCTAATTTTAGAGATGTTGCGCAAATGGAAGAAAGCAGTCTTACATATTTGTTTAATATGTGCGTTGAAGGACATGTCCTGGTCAAAAATGACTCCAAGGTTCCTCACAGCGTTACTGGAGGCCAAGGTAATGCCATCCAGAGTATGAATCTGCTTAGATACCATATTTCTAAGATTTTCAGGGCCGAGTACAATAACCTCAGTTTGATCTGAATTAAGAAGCAGAAAGTTAGCGGCCATCCAGGTCTTTATGTCTTTAAGACATTCCTGCAGTTTAACTCATTGGTGTGTGTTATCTGGCTTCATGGACAGATAGAGCTGGGTGTCATCTGCATAGCAGTGAAAATGTATGCTATGTCTTCTAATGATGCTGCCTAAGGGAAGCATGTATAATGTAAACAGAATTGGTCCTAGCACTGAACCCTGTGGAACTCCATAATTAACCTCAGTGTGTGAAGAGGACTCTCCATTTACATGCACAAACTGGAGTCTATTAGATAGATATGATACAAACCACTGCAGTGCAGTACCTGTAATACCTACAGCATGTTCTAATCGCTCTAATAGGATATTATGGTCGACAGTATCGAACGCTGCACTGAGGTCTAGCAGGACAAGCACAGAGATGAGTCCACTGTCAGAGGCCATAAGAAGATCATTTGTAACCTTCACTAAAGCTGTTTCTGTGCTGTGATGAGCTCTGAAACCTGACTGAAACTCTTCAAATAAACCATTCCTCTGCAGATGATCTGTTAGCTGTTTGACAACTACTCTTTCAAGGATGTTTGATATAAAGGAAGGTTGGAGATTGGCCTATAATTAGCTAAGACTGCTGGGTCTAGAGATGCTTTTTGAGTAAAGGTTTAACTACAGCCAGCTTGAAAGCCTGTGGTACATAGCTGATTATTAGAGATAGGTTGATCATATTTAAGATCGAAGAATTAATCAATGGCAGGACTTCTTTGAGCAGTTTTGTAGGAATGGGGTCTAAAAGACACGTTGATGGTTTGGAGGAAGTAATTATTGAAGTTAACTCAGAAAGATCAATTGGAGAAAAAGAGTCTAACTTAACATCAATGGTACAAAGAGTAGCTGTAGATAATATTACATCTGTGGGATGATTACTGGTAATTTTTTCTCTAATGATAAAAATGTTATTTGTGAAGAAGTTCATGAAGTCATTACTAGTTAACGTTAAAGGGATGGTTGGCTCAACAGAGCTCTGACTCTTTGTCAGCCTGGCTACAGAGCTGAAGAGAAACCTGGGGTTGTTCTTATTTTCTTCAATCAGTGATGAATAGTAAGATGTTCTGGCTTTGCGGAGGGCTTTCTTATAAAGCAGCAAACTATTTCTCCAGGCTAAATGATGATCCTCTAAATTTGTGACACGCCATTTCCTCTCCAGCTTACGAGTCATCTGCTTTAGGGTACGTGTTTGAGAATTATACCACGGAGTCAGGTACTTCTGATTAGAGACCTTAGTTTTCACTGGAGCTACAGTATCCAGAGTCGTACGTAGTGAGGAGGTGAAATTATTAACAAGATGATCGACCTCTGTTGGGGTAGCGTTCAGATAGCTGCTCTGCTCTGTGTTGGTACAGGGCATTGAAGATGATAACAGTGGGTGGATTATATTCTTAAACTTAGCTACAGCGCTTTCAGAAAGACATCTACTTTGATAAAATCTACTCTCCACTGCTGTGTAATCAATTATTGTAAATGTAAATGTTATCAGGAAATGATCAGACAGGAGAGGGTTTTCAGGAAACACTGTTAAATGTTCAGTTTCTATGCCATATGTTAAAACAAGATCTAGAGTGTGATTAAAGTGGTGGGTGGGTTCTTTTACATTTTGAGAGAAGCCAATTGAGTCTAATAACAGACTAAATGCCATGTTGAGGCTGTCATTTTTAGCATCTACATGGATGTTAAAATCACCCACAATAATTATTTTATTTGAGCTCAGAACTAAATTAGATATAAAGTCTGAGAAATCAGACAGAAACTCTGTGTAAGGCCCAGGTGGACGATAGATGATAACAAGTAAGACTGGTTTCTGAGTTTCACAGCTGGGGTGGACAATGTTAAGCATCAGGCTTTCAAATGAATTAAAAGTCTGTCTGGGTCTTTGGTTGATTAATAGGCTGGTGTGAAAAATTGCTGCCACACCGCCCCCTCGGCCTGTGCTTCGAGATTTCTGGTAGTTAGAATGACTCGGGGGTGTTGATTCATTTAAACTAACATAATCATCCTGCTGCAACCAGGTTTCTGTAAGGCAGAGTAAATCAATTTGTTGATCAATTATTAAGTCATGTACTAACAGAGACTTGGAGGAGAGAGACCTAATATTTAATAATCCACATTTCACTGTTTTACTCTTTGGTTCAGATGTGGATACTGTACTGTTCTTTCTTTGTGATTGTTTATGTTTAAGTTGTTTGTTGCTGGTTTTTAGTTTGTTTTTTGTCTTTTTGGAAGCTGACACAGTCTCTATGGAGATGGGTTTTTGGGGGGGTAGCAGGAGGAGAGAAGCTGCAGAGAGGCGTGTAAGACTGCAACTCTGCTTCCTGGTCCCAACTCTGGATAGTCATATTTTGGGGGGTTTAATAAATTTGTCCATATTTCTAGAAATGAGAGCTGCTCCATCCAAAGTGGGATGGATGCCGTCTCTCCTAACAAGACCAGGTTTCCTCCAGAAGGTTTGCCAGTTATCTATGAAGCCCACATTGTTTCTGGGACATAAACGATAACCTCATCATCCACCCCAGCACATACAGCAGTCTGCATCATATTCAAAGCATGACTATGTAACATGAGAATAGAAGAGAAATCTCCTTCTGCTCATGAAAATCATACGTGATGTGCTGGTGCCAGTGAACATGAAGAAACTGTGAGAGACGGTAAAGCTGCACTTCACCCGAAACACAAACCAACATCAAGGAATTTAAAGGTGCCTTATGCCGCACAGACGAGGTCCTCTGGGTGTTTTTAAGTGACAGTAATACTGAGAACAAGTGCTTAACCAATCAAACACTTGGTCATGTTGGTTGGTTCCTGAACAGTTCTGGTTCAGGTGTATTGGGGACCTTGGATGGTCAGGTTCTTGATCTGGACCATCCAAGGTCCTGAAATTTCAGAGCTCCAGATCTCTGAGAAGTTCAGGATCTTTTGATATTTCACGAACTCCAAAGTTCAGATATTTTGGACCAAGTTCCTGTCCTTTCTGAAGTACTACACCCTTGGAGGTAAAGAGAACATCCCCAGAACTTAGTTCAGACCTAATTTTATCCAAATGGTCCCGAACCTGTAGAAAGTTCCTACGGTGGAAATGCAGCTTTAAACCTCAGAGTCATTGAGCCATGAGTGACACCATTGTGAGCCTAACGATTTACTGTCAATCAAACATTATTACTGAAATACACACTTCATAATAATGGATCATTTCCCATTTACTAAATCAGGAAACTGTTGGATCTGTCAGAACAAATTCTGAATGTCCCGAAAGTCATTTACAAACCAAGTCGGTATTTGGATGGTTTCAAACATCACACTGTGAGCAGTAACAGCTTTGACAGTGCAAAAGAAGGATGGATTGTTATGTGTGAAACCTACTGAAAACCTGTCCTCAGCTGGAACAGCTAACATAACATAATCGTTCTAACAAACATCAAACCTGATTGCATTTTTCACGAGAAGGTTTCCTGTGTTTTCTTCAGATCGTAGGGCGAGTGTAGGGTTGCTGTCTGTGAAGTCTTAGACGTTCAAAGGTCGATGCAGAGCAAATCAAGTGCAGAGGTCATTCTATATAAAAACGACTTTTACAATCAACAGATGAACTGAAGACGTCTCTGATGGCACAGAGGCCGTTTTTCCACAGATGTGAATACAGGAGAGCTTCGGACTGAAAAAGACAAACAGTTGATCTATAAAAGTAAATATCAGATTTTCCACATCATAATGTGACTTCTTCAGAGACTGAAGGGATGATTGAGCATCAAGACATAATGTGATTAGTGCTAACAAAGACAACAACTTCCAGGGTAATTTCAGTCAAATGTTTATGAACATTGTTGATCAGGACCAGTGGAGCCTACCTGGTGTCTTTTCCTCTCCTAAAGGGAAAAAACATTGAAAACAAGTGCTATGTGCCATTAATGAGAGATAAAAGGATGAGTTTCTCATATGAAGTCTGACGTTGCAAATAGCACAGTGCAGCAGTGCCTGAATGAAAACACCGCTGTGATGAATCAGTGGCGTGGAAGTGGGAGATGGTCTTAATGCCTGTGAGAAGATGAGAGAGTGTGCTGCATGTAGAAGATAAACTTTGTGTTTCAGGAACAGCGTGGGCGAGTGCAGCGCTGTGGCCACGCTGTCGGTCACCGAAAGACGAGAAAAGGACAGGAGAGGACGGGACGGCAGCAGGTGAGACCTCACTCACCTGGACACCTGCAGCTGGCTGAACAGGGCGGAGTCAGATTTCTGTGCCGCATGAGCGTGATTGGTTGAACCTGACGAATTTTTAAAACGTCTCATTCCCTAAACAGACCTCTGCATCATCAGCATAGAGTCTGACTCCGTCAGCCTTCGTCAGTCCCCCCCCCACTATTCCCAGCTCTCTGTTCCTGTTTCCACCCCCTCCTCACACCCACCCACCATTCCCTCCATCCTTCTGTTATTTATCCAGAAATTCCCTAAAGCTTCTCTAATCCGTCCATATCACCCCGACCAATCAGAGCCAGTATTTCCTCTGTGTGTTTACTCTGCTGCGAGTGTTTGCTGGAAGAAACCCCGTTTGCTTTAGTTTGGTGAAACTGTGAAAAAGAGTCAGCAACTTCAGAACTGAGGAGGAGGAGGAGGAGGAGGAGGAGTGTGTCCTCAGTCTGCTTTTTCTTTGTTTACATCTGTGTGTGTGTGTGTGTGTGTGTGTGTGTGTGTGTGTGTGTGTGTGTGTGTTCCCTCTGCTCATGCCCATATTCGGGCAGTTGAGTCACTTGTGATGTAACATGAACAATTTGAGTCGAGGTCCCCCCCCACCTCCCACCCCACCAGCTAAGATCTGGGGGGCGGAGCTTGTCCTCTTGCTCTCTCTCTGTCCCTCCATCTGTCTCTGTGCTTGTTCATCCAGCCTGGCAGCAGCAGCAGGAGGAGCAGGAGGAGGAGCAGCTGGTGGGAGCGTGGTGCTGAGAGGAGGTGGCAAAGGAGGAGGAGGCGTGGAGCAGAGAAGCAGCAGCAGTGGTGTCAGTCGGCAGTGGCAGGAGGCCAACGAGGAGCAGAAGGAGAACCGGCAGCTCCCGCACCTGCACAGGGAAGAGAAGAAGAAGAAAGAGGAGGACCAGACCACTGCTCCCAGAGGCCTCCTCAAACGCTGTGTGGAAACCAGGGAGCGGGGTGAAGAGGAGCTGCGGCAGAGGGAGGCGCAGCAGCTGGACTTCCGCTCGCTGCTTGGACGCCGAGCCGTTCAAGGCAAAAACATCCAAGAGGGAGACGAGCAGAGGGAGGCCGGCCCCGCCACCGCCACCACCGAGCACAACCAGCGCCACCACATGGATTTTAAGGCCAACCTCAAGGGTGTCAAACCCAAGAGCGAGGAGAAGGTGAACTCCCCATCGCAGGTCGACTTCCGCAGCGTGCTGGGGAAGAAGGGCACCGCAAGCAGCAACAGCAGCAAGGCCGCAGAGACGCCCACGAAGAACGCCGGCGACTTCCGCTCTGTCCTCGCCAACAAGAAGAACCCGACGGGCCCCGAGAAGAACGGGGAGAAGGCGGAGGTGAACAACTGCATGGATGGAGGGATTAATGAGAAGAAGAGCACCAGAGGAGGAGGAGGAGGTGCGGCGCCGGAGTTTGTAGAGAAGCTGAGCGACATGACGGTGCTGGACGGTCAGCGGCTCCGGCTGCAGTGCCGCCTCGCCACTGCTTCTGATGTCACTGTCACCTGGACGCTGGACGGGAAGGTCATCAAGGCGTCCAAGTTCATCATCCTCGCAAACGAAGGTCAGAGGTCACACACACAGCACAACAGGAAGTGAAAGGTTTTCTGACATGATTTGGTTAAAAAGGAAGGAGGAGGGCTTTGTTTACATTTCACAGCAACCGCGAAGGCTCTCTTTGAATTCAAAGAAACTTTATTTAGCAGTACTGTTTGTTTGCAGCGATCGATCATCAATGGAAGTGATCAGAATCGATTAGAGCCACTGAATTTATTCAGACTGAGAAAACAGAGAAAAACTCCTCAGATTAAAGACGACAGAATGAGCAGCGCGACAGGGAGGCGGAGCTCAGGAGGTGAAGCTGTGGAGCAGCGTTGGTGGAGGAGCTGAAGCAGCTGCTGATGGAGGTCTGAGGATTGAGACTCTAATAATAGAACGCAGATGTGAAACAATAGAAGCAGGATGTGATGTGTGACCGTCACTGGAATTTCATATGGAAGCAGATCACTACACACACACACACACACACACACACACACACACACACACGTATTACTGTACTTGTGAGGTCCGGCAGGGATTCATTCATCAGTTGAAGGGACACTCTGTCTTCATGATGTTTAGTTACGTCTCCCTGAAGCTAATCTTTAAAACTTGTTCAGTAATTTTGAACATGCTGGAGCAGAACTGTCGTTCATGGATTTGATTGTGAAGACAAAAATGTACAAAACAAAGTTTACTTTAAATTCAGTCTGGACTTTTTTGTGTTTAGCAGTGATGGTGATAGTTTTACTTACTTTAGACACGACTTTGCTAAAATTGAGTTAGCGTGATTGTTCTAGCAGTAACATTAAGAAGGCAGTGACAGTTAGCCGCACTGCAGGAATGTAACATCAGCTGATCAAGTAAAAACGAGAGAGGGCGTGGTTATCAAAGATGGACGCAGCCGGTGCTCAGCTACTTTAAACCTGTATTCTTTCTAATCTCCAGTAGGGGGCGACTCCTCTGGCAGTTGTGTAAAAGTCGGAGTGCATGAGCCTGCTGCCCGCCTCATGTTTACTTTGCAAATGAGGACCTTATTATCCGGTCGTTAAGTGATGACGTGACGAATCCTACTTGCGGGCCTAAAGTAGTCTGCGTTTAATATGGCTTTTGTGTTGTTAACATGTTTAATGTTTTGTATTTTCTTCTATTTAATCTCAAAAAGCTCCTAAAACAGTCAGTGATCACTGTTGACCTCCCTCGGCTTTTATTAGCGCTAATCATTTATTTAAGCTCAGTTTTTAAAACCTTAGGATGTAACTACAGCCCAGCCCATGCAGCAGTACATGAATGACTAACCTCGTATTGTGGATGGATTATCTCAGTTGTTCTCCTGGCTGAAGTTTGGTCCTTTTACAGCATCCTGCCATGCGATTACATTTGTTCCTGACCACCGAGAACACTCACGTTAACTTTTATCGAGTGGAAAAAAAGTTAGCTTGTTTATATTATGCTAACATAGCTGTGTCGCTAGCGGTCACGTAGCACATCATTATATACCAGCTAGCCCAACTTCAGTAACCCTACAAACGTCACTGCTGTTTAGTTTTCTGTCTTCATTTATGTTGGAAGTGATAAGAAAGCTGTACGTTTGAATTTGTTTCCAAAACCCCGCAGTCAGGACATGCTATATTGTCTTTAGATAGAAGCTAGCGAGCTAACTTCCTGCTAACTTCTAACTCCGTTAAATGTCATAAATTCCGTTTTCATGGATGCCTGGATGTTAAACTCAATTGTTACACCTGGTAGAGCAGAACGCTGATCATTTCATTAAAGATGAAAGACTTTAGACAGTTTTTAACTCTCAGTAATGCCACAGTGATCGTTTGATATATGGACCTGCAGAGGAGTTTAGGCCCAGACACGGCTAGTGACGTAAGACTGAACGACCGGATAGCGACAAAGAAACAGGAAGCAGGAGATGATTGAGTCATTAGCCAATGAGCATGCTGCATGTTGTGTAGAGCCACGCCGTGCTTGGATTTTGTCGGGCTCGCCGCTCTGCTGCAGAAGTCACCCTCACTGCTTCTCCTCCTCCTGATGGTCGAGGGACACTTTGAGTTTACTTTCACTTTCAGCAGCTGGAGCAGCTGTCACAATCTTTTCTTCTCTGTGCCGTTATCAGCGGCTCCAGCAGGAAACTTTCATTAACAGGAAGCTTTCAGCATGGATGGTGAAATAAATACAGCAGCCGTCAGAATCAGACTGATGGCTCACATTTATAAAAATAGGCAGACTCACCCTTTAAGAAAGAGCCTGAAGGTCCTCACAAGCATAGAAACACACACTGTGATGTCCTGTAAAGACCTGTGTGTGTGTGTGTGTGTGTGTGTGTGTGTGTGTGTGTGTGTGTGTGTGTGTGTGTGTGTGTGTGATAATCCCTCAGTGTGTTATTTCAGTCTGGAGGACAGCCCCTGGTTGTGTGTGTTTATCCTGCAGAGTGAGGAGTCTGTGTGTCACATGTTAAAGGTCAGAGGTCACATACATGTGTCGGTACAGATTTAAAGGCAGCAGCATGTTTATGATGAACTCAGATCTTCACTTTCTGCTCTTGTGGTTTTGTAGGCGTCGTTATAAAACGATGTGATCGTTGGCTGAAGGGTCGTCATGACGATAAAACGTCAGATCAAAGCGACCCTTTTACAGAAAGTGTTCAGAGTGTTGATTCAACGAGTCGCAGCAGCTTCCTGCCTTCTCTTCATGCTTTGTTGGATTTGGTGCAGATCCCCTCAGCTCCAGCAGGGTGGAGGGACGACAGATGTTTTCTCCACAGATGTTTAAGACGTTGCCTCGGTCAGGTCCGAGCCTGTCAGCTGTAAGGACCTCTCTGACTTTAGTTGTCATCCTCCTCTTTTATGAAATTTGCAGATGAGATTATGAGATCGTAGAAACAAGAGGTGGAAATGAGTTTTCTCCAGATGGTGTTTGGCCTCGTCATTACTGATGTGGTGAGGAGGGAATCAGAGTGGAGCAGCCGGCTGAGGCGGTTCATCCAATTTGGACGCCTCGTCTGCGAGGTGTTCGTGTCCTAGTGGGAGGAAGCCCTGCGGCACTCTGGAGGGATTGCATCTCTTGGCTGACCTGGGAACGCCTCGCTGTTCCCCCGGGTGAGCTGGAGGAGGTGGCTCACAGAGGGAGGTCCGGGCTTCTCTGGCTAGGCTGCTGCTCCCCTGAACCAGAAAAGGACAAGAAGATGGATGGATGGTAACTCAGCGCCACGATAGCATCACGAAGCACAAATAAAAAGGGTTAGGGTGAGGTTGAGTGTTGGTCGTGTGCAGGTCGTATGAACGTCACTTCAGATCCGTGAGTTTCTGTGATAGCTGTGCTTTGTCACCAGGGGGCAGTGTTAGAGACTCGTGTTGTTGTTGGTGAAACTGTCCATCACCCGCCGACCTCTACGAGGGTTTCTTTGACTTCACGCTTCAGTTTTGTCCCGTCCTGTGAACTTCAGGTTCCCTAAACTCTCGGCTGGCCGATCGAGTTTAAACATCTCGGTTCTGATTGGAGCAAACAGGACGGAGGCGACCAAAACAACGAGGCTGAATAGTTGCTCAGTGACAGATTTCCATTTAAGTTTTTAAAACCATCTTTCAGGTCACAGAGTCGGATTAACAGGGAAAGCTTTTATTTTCACTGATCAAAGTGAGAGGCGAGGCAGAGGAGTGTGATGCTTGTCCTTCTGTCTGAAGCAAAGAAATGTCCTAACACGTGTTGAAGGAAGAAGAAAGCCTTTCTGAAGGATGCTGCACTGGCAGCGGAGGATGGCCTTTAGTCTCACATGACGTCTAAAAGGGTGGAGAACGTGACGCTCTGATAGCTCGTTCATAGTAAATGAAATGTGGAGTCATACCTTCATTTTTATTGATTAACTTTGTGGAATGTAAGAAATGAGACTTGACCTCGTGCTGATCTGACTGTGTCCTGTGTGGGTTGTGTTATATTGTGCTGTGTTGTGTGTTGCAGGCGGCCTGTGCTCCCTGACCATAGACAAAGCCCTGCCAGAGGATGAAGGCCAGTATAAATGCAGAGCCGAGAACTCGGCAGGCAAAGCCGAGTGTTCCTGCACGGTTCTGGTAGACGGTGAGAACAAAGCTTTGGTCCTGTCTCAGATCTTTCCTTCAGTGCCGCATGTTCTTCTTCTTCTGCTGTTTTTGTTCTTCTGGTCTTTCCTCTACAGTTATTCTTCCTCCTGCATCCTGATGTAGACGCAGGTTTAAAGCATTCAAACTGTGAGAGAAACTTTAAAGTGTACTTTTGTTGTCTGAATGAAGATCTGAAATGTATCTGATATGTTTGTCATAATCTGTCCTAAACCAAAGAGCTTGTTTACTTCCTGCCGTGTCCACGAACATTTGTTGACTCCGTCATCAGCACTGACTCTCAGACACCAACCGATGAGTCGAGCCTCCTGAACACACGACTCTGTTCAGCAGTGCAGCTCTGCTTCTTTGGAAAGATCACACAAGCATCAGCATTCATGGGTCATGTTAGCCCCGCCCACTCTCTTTGATGGTCGCTGCAGTGGTTTGGACTGGAAGAGTGATGCAGCAGAAGCTGCAGCGCTGTCAGCTGGGTTTCCTGTCATTAGAACCAACGAACACAAACACAGTTTGACTTTATCAAAGATCGGCTCCTGTTTGCAGACGGGTTAGCGCTGGTCGTCAGGACATCAGCTGTTTCTAAAGGGTTTAGTCAGCTGGTTTTAAACACGACAGATGGATTCACGAACACCACAGACTCTGTGTGCTGTGTCCAGAACAGCACGGACGCCGTGGTCCAGCCTGCAGCACGGACGCAGCCGCTGTTTCAGGCGTGTCTCAGTCCTGTGGTGCTCATGGACACCTGAGACTGAAGCAGCACGAGGACACTCGGCTCTTTCTTTGCTGTGAGCTAACGTGGCGAGGACAGAGGCAGAGTTCGCGCTGGAAACACGATGAACTGTGCTCCACCATGTGCTGTGAATCTGTGATGTAGTGTTTGGACAGGAAGTCAAGGAAGTGACAGCAGTGACTTCCAGAGAACACAGAAAGTGTCCGGCTGTGTGAACACTGTGGTTCAGTTCTGAGACCTCCAGGATCGTCTCACGCCTGTGCACCAGGTCCGTCCAGACAGCACCCAGAGACTGCAGCCTGACGGCCCATCAGACGCAGCATGTCTCACTGCAAACTAGAGTGAAGGATCCAAAATTTGTGTTGTGCTGCGCTCTGCTCGTACGTCATTTTTTGCGACTGCTCTACGTATACGAGAAGCGCCTGCACCTTGTCGCTTCTAAACGTCTTTGACTTTGTGTCCTCTACGACAGTTTGTGTTGTATTATGTCCAAACCTTTAATAAATCCTTAAAGAAGAAAGCTTTGTCCTGACTAGTGAAGAATGCGTCGTTTCCAGAACGCTGCTTTCCCTCTGCAGAGCTGTGCAGTTCCCCGTACGTGCACGTAAACCTGTGACAAACAGTTCACCGAACTCAGACAGAACGCTTTCCTTCATTGTGCAGTTGAACTTACCACAGCTGTAGGCTTAGTTTCTATTGGTAGCACGAAGGTGCGACACACGCGAGTACTGCGCTCTGCTGCACCTGTGCTTGTGCTGCGCTTTACTTGGCACAGCTGGAAAACCGTTGCTGCACGAGGCAAACAACAGACATGAATGGGTTTCAGAGCGCAGCGCTGTGCTGCGTCCGATGTGAAAGGACCTTAACTCAGGCTGGACTGAGTCCCGTGCACGCTTACACGTGTATGCCTCCTGGTTGTTATTTACGTACCTGGGTTCTCTGAGTCTGAGCAGTGACTTTTTTGATAGTTCATCCCTGAATGCAGCACCGCGCTGGTTTCCCCCACAAAAAGCCGGTGGCATTTTTCTGCACTCACACGACTTGACTTGAACTTCTGTCGTCTCGCTGAGTCTCACTGAGCGGCGTGTTACCAAACACCGTCTCTGGGTCCACGCAGCATTCAGTGAATGTGCTCAGTGATGTACGTCATGTCGGAGAGCAGAATGTGAAATGTCTGAGCTCTGTAAACACACATTTTGTTTTTCAGTTTGAATAAAATATGAATTTTCTGCAGGTGAACGCTCAGTGTTTGCTGGAGGGTTTCTGATGTTTGTGTTGGGGTTCACGGCTGTGGAGCTCTCAGAGAGCACCTGAGTGTGTGCACGTGTTAACTCCTCCTTCTCTGTCTCTCTGTGTCCTGCAGACCCGGCTGAAAACTCTCCGGCCGACAAGAAGTCCAAGAAGGCGACTCCAACCTCAGAGAGTGAGTTTCCAAAATATGCAGCAGCAGCCTCTTTCCTTTTGTCCCAATAAGGAGCTGCAGGCTGGGATCACTGGTTCCCACACACACACACACACACACACTCAGGCGGGTGTTTCTATTTTAAAGAGTCTCTGTGTATCACTGGAAACATCAGTTCCTTCATCACTGTCACATTATTATTCCTACCTCCAGAGCAGTAAACCTTCATTAACACTACGTTTCCCATCAGCCCTGCTGCTTCCCACACACACACACACGCGCACGCACATGCACGCACCCACACGTGCACGCACATGCACGCACCCACACGCGCACACACACACATGCACGCACCCACATGCGCGCGCGCACACACACACACACGCACACACTCTCCCTGTAGATGATAAACATGTTCAGCCTGGAGACGTTCCTTGCAGGGGTCACACCTGTGCATCATGAATGAGTCACACCTGGAAACAAACTGTGCAGACACTGTGGGCTGAAACACACAGTCTGCTACAAACAACAACTTTGTGGTTACAAGTAGTAACTTTGTTTGGTTTGTAGCTGTGTCCTGATTGGTCGTAATGTTTCTGTATGCAAGGAGAATAAAGTCTTACTTTGGTAGAAATCCTAAGATCACTCTTCAGAATAAAAGAAAGTGTTGTTGCTCTTTTAAAAGTTTCATCTTAATGAAAGATTTGGGGTTTTAAACAGGAACATATTGTAGAAAAGTTCCTGGCTGTACTAACAGTTTAAGTCAAAGCTACGATTAATAATTATTCACTCTGAGTAAATTGTGTTGTGTGACCAAAATGTTTCTTTCATGAAACAATCACAATAGAGATACAAATAAATGAAAGGGTTAAACATTTCCTATTGGATGAGACGTTTCTCGACTTGTTGTTTTCATGCTCTCCGTATCTGCACAGCGCTGAATGTGTGAGTGCTTGAACAGTAACTTCATACAAAAACACTCTGACATGCAGCAGCTTCATGTTTCTGTCTGCAGCCCTCAGTGGAAAATCTGCTCTTATCTTTATGATCCAACTCTAAATCCTTCCTGCTCAGTGTGTGTGTGTGTGGGTGTGTGTGTGCATGCCTCAGTGGGCTCACTGCTGTGGATGGATGTCCTATTCTGCTCTGATCAGGTTCATATCACAGCTCCGAGGTTCAGTTCTGGAGTCGGGCCCACAGACACTTTTCTTGCGTTCATAGCTGAAACCCTCTCCACGGCGCTGACCCCTGACCTTTAACTGTTTGTTCACATGTATGCGAACAGACTCAGAGTTGAATCTACCTGAACATGAGCTGAGAGTTTCTCAGACCGGAGCTCGGCTCCTGCTTTGGTTTCAGTCACTTCTCGGAGACCGCAGAGTTTTAGCAGCAGACAGAGGGAGGAAGGACGGGGGCGATGATGTCGGGGAGGCGGAGGGGGCGCTGCTCCTCTCCCACTTCCATTTAAGGCCTGGTTTCTGACTCTCGTGCTTTGACAGACTTTGTTTTACTTTGCGTGCTGATTAAAAGCGTGGAAGTGTCGAGTGAAGCCGTTCGTCCGCCTGCTGGGCCCACGTTAGCTTAGAGACGCGCAGCAGGTTGGAGGCTGTGCGGTGCAGCGTGTGTGCATGTGTCAGCCTCCACCCTGAAACACAGTTACAGTAAAGACTGAGCACAAGACAAACGGAGGTTCGGAGAGTCCTAAGCATCTGCTGCAGGTGCTGCTCACTCTCACCTGTCAGTTTAGTCTGCAGCTACAAGTGGGCGGGGCTAAACATTGTTAAAACTTTTTAAAACCCCATGTGGTCGGGGGGTTGGGGGGATGTTTTCAGGGGCTCTTATTGCAGCGGCGTGTCAGCAGGCATGCAGCTGATATTTTGGGACGGCGTGTACAGGAACACTGAGTTCTTCACTTTCAGTGCAGAAGTAAATACAGAAGTGCTTCCTGTGACTGACAGAGCAAGGAGCCAATCAGAGTGCAGCTCTGACCGTCAGCTGATTAATATCAAAGCTGCAGACCTGTGCTCGTCTGTCTTTGTGAGGACAGTTTGACATTCAGAGCTCAGCTTCTGTTTGTGTTTCCTCATTCATGAGCTTTCTCATACCAACCTGCTGACAGATGGGGGGGGCTGCTGTACATACTGAAGCGTCGCGTGGTCACACACTGATGTCTGCACACAGCGGTCACACACTGATGTCTGCACGCAGCGGTCACACACTGATGTCTGCACGCAGCGGCCACACACTGATGTCTGCACGCAGCGGCCACACACTGATGTCTGCACGCAGCGGCCACACACTGATGTCTGCACGCAGCGGCCACACACTGATGTCTGCACACAGCGGCCACACACTGATGTCTGCACACAGCGGTCACACACTGATGTCTGCACACAGCGGTCACACACTGATGTCTGCACACAGCGGCCACACACTGATGTCTGCACGCAGCGGCCACACACTGATGTCTGCACGCAGCGGCCACACACTGATGTCTGCACGCAGCGGCCACACACTGATGTCTGCACACAGCGGCCACACACTGATGTCTGCACACAGCGGTCACACACTGATGTCTGCACACAGCGGTCACACACTGATGTCTGCACACAGCGGCCACACACTGATGTCTGCACGCAGCGGCCACACACTGATGTCTGCACGCAGCGGCCACACACTGATGTCTGCACACAGCGGCCACACACTGATGTCTGCACACAGCGGCCACACACTGATGTCTGCACACAGCGGCCACACACTGATGTCTGCACACAGCGGCCACACACTGATGTCTGCACACAGCGGCCACACACTGATGTCTGCACGCAGCGGCCACACACTGATGTCTGCACGCAGCGGCCACACACTGATGTCTGCACACAGCGGCCACACACTGATGTCTGCACACAGCGGCCACACACTGATGTCTGCACACAGCGGCCACACACTGATGTCTGCACACAGCGGCCACACACTGATGTCTGCACACAGCGGTCACACACTGATGTCTGCACACAGCGGCCACACACTGATGTCTGCACACAGCGGCCACGTTAACGTCTGTCGAGTGCTCAGACTGAATGTGTTTCCTGCGACACATTCATCAGCTTCTTACTAAGGTTCAGTGTCTGATTCTGCAGCTCAGACAGTCACCGCGGTTCAAAGGTCAGAGCTTCACACATGAAAGTGGAAGTCGGAGTGTCGGTCAGAGAGAGGCTCGGCTCACCAGGCGGTTCGTTTTAAAGCTTTACTGACAGGAGACACAAACCCTCCTGCTTCCAAAGCAGGTGTGAACGTATGCTTGTGTGCGTGTGTGTGTGTGTGCACGTGTGCGTGCGCGCGTGTGCGTGTGTGTGTTTTCTCTGCAGACAAGTAACAAAAACCAGCCAAGCGTGCAACTTGTGCTGACCTTCTGATGATGTCACTACGTCACTGGGACCTGAGTGGCCGGTGTTAAGGACGTCACAGCGCCATGAGCGACTTGATGACATCCACCATTTTTATTTGGGGCGTGAAGCGAGCAGCTGCTTTTTTCGACTGTAGCAGCTTCAAGTTTGTTTTGCGAGTTTCTGTGAGAGCAAAAATAACTTTGTGCTGGAAAATCCTCGTGTTTGTGTTTCCAAAGGAAAACTTCCCAGAGCCAAAGCAGCGAGGCTGGAAGGACGGAGCCTGAGCTCCAGACTGATGGTAACAGCAGACTTTGTGGTGTGGTCAGGTGGAAAGTCTTAAACATCTGAAGCAGGAAACAAAGAAAGAAGACGGCGTGAACAGATTCTTCTATCCTCTTCATCTGCAGCCATCTCAAGAAAAACAAACTCCAGGAACTATTTCCTGCATCCAGCGGAACTATTTTTAGATTGTCCATGTACGGTCATCAGAGACGCTCTTCGTCTGTCTCACATTCTTCTCCTCCTCCTCCTGCCTCTACTAGATGTTCTGTGAGGACAAAGTTCCTTAAACTAAAAAAGAAAAGCAGCTGATGACAGAAACATTTAAAAGAGAAGAAGACAAACAGCAAACAGCCTCATGAACACAAACTCAGAGAGGCTCGTGTAAGCTGTGTGTTTCCTGTCACACAGAATCTTCTGCTTCCATAAAAACACAACAAAGCAGGACGATGTGAGACACACGTGTGAAAGCAGTCAGGAAAACCGTGTCTGTACTTACATGACACGCTTCACTTAGTTTCAGATCTGCTTGTTGCACATTCACGTTTTTATTTCGTGCATATTTTATTCAGTCTGTGTGTGATGTTTCTAAATGAGGAACATTTCTGCACTGACTGTAAATGTCCTCACTTCAGTGTCATCACTTCATCTTTGTTGTGAGTGTGATGTGTTTCAGTGTCACCAGGTCTGTGTGCAGTGTCTGATGGGAAACGTAGTGTTAATGAAGCTTTACTGTTCTGCAGGTAGGAAGAATAATGTGACACAGTGTGTGCAGGGAGGTGTTTCTGTCTGCTCAGTTGTTTTCGGAGGTCTCATGGTAGAAACTTGAGGAGGCATCTCTGGAGTTTTTAAAGGTTCCAGAGGAACTCTGCAGGATTACTGAGGAGATTGTCCACTTGTTTCAGAGCTCTTGAATAGGTTTATGGAGGGTTTAAAGTTGGAGGTGGCCAAGGTCTTAAAGACGCTCCAGAGGACCATGGAGAGGGTCCAGTGGAGATTTTAAAGTTCATTAAAGCTCCTTAGTGAGGTTTTAGAGGTCTTGAAAGAATGGTTACTAATTTCCCAGAAGTACCAGGAATGTGTTTAATGGTCTCCGTGAAGTTAGCTATCCCCTTGTTTTACCAACACATTCTAGGTTTCTGTGGAGGTGGTAAAAATATTCTAAATGAACTTGACATGTCAGTAGTCCTGTCTGAGTGGTCTTTGGGGGGCTATTAAAGGTCTCAGGGGTGGTTTTGTGGGAAGAGGTTTTACTGTTTATTGTTAAAGTTTAAGAAAGTTCCTTAAAGAGGTTTCAGGGGTCTTGAAAGGTTGTTTGAACACTTGCCAGGAACTGTTTTAAGGATGTTTAGACCTTAAAATTCTCTGTCCACGTGTCATGTGGTCTTAATAGGTTAAGGCAGGTTTTAGAGGTCGCTGTGGAAGTTGCAGAGGTATTGGGAAGCTCCAGAGTAACATAATGAGGTTATTGAATTTGTTGCACCCTCATGGGTCTTTGCATCATCTGGTCCAGGGCTCAGTTTGTGCAGTACAACAATATTCGTTGCGTGGATGGTTGCAGAGATTTTGAAAAGGCTCTGAGGTGCTTAGAAGACATCATGAATAAGTCATCGTGTTTTCCAGGAGATCTGATTCTGCTGTGAAATGACAGCCACACGTTTCTTCATCACAGCTCGTCTGACCGTCTGGTTCAAGTGTCTGACCGCCTGCTGTGTTCTTGTTTCAGGTGAAGCCAGAATAAAGAAGCCAACTCCAAAGACTCCGCCCAAACAAGGTGAGACTCACCTGTAGTGAATCATGTTTACCAGGCAGGGAGGTCCTGCTGAGACAGGTGCATTATGGGAAAGGCGGGCATGTTTCTGGACAACATGGCTGTATCCCAATTCAGGGTCTGCAGCCTTAACGGTCCACAAGGGCCGCATACTCAAAGACCGCTAAGGCCGGAAGTGCGAGGCTTGTGAAATGGGACGGTCTAGCCTCCGTCGTGCTGCCCAGGTTGCCTAGCAACCATGATACTAACAGCTGGAAACGTTTCATACAGCTTTGTTTGACAGAAATGAAGGAGAACATCTTTTGTTCATTTGTTTGTTTGTTTTTATATGAGCTATCTGAGTCATCTCACTTTGGTAATGTAAATATAATATGGCCAATATTACAGTTATTATGTTAATCATTATTAGTTATTACAGCAGTGAACATGAACTCTGTGCCAAACACTGAGCTTCAGTAAAGATTCAAGTTGCAGTTATTTATATTTCTTATCACCTTAAATCTTCACTCAAAGACAAGCATCTGTGACAGTGTATATACAGATGTATTATATGTAAGAGACAAATATTGTTCGTTTAATATGCTGGCGTTACTAAATTTGGCTCAATGCTTACATACATGTGTAAAAAGCAAATGTACGAGCTGTGATAACTGTGTCTGATAGAATGAAGAGTAGACTGATATATGAAATATTCCTTTATTGGGGGAGAAAATCAGACCATGTCATAACTGCTTTAAGTCACACAGAATAGATATCAGAGCCTTAAACAGGCTGACTTCTGCTAAATGGGTCAAACTGGGCAGAAAGTCTACAAACACATAACATCCTTATAGAATATGATGTAACACTATAGATCAACTTAGCTCAGAATATATAAAGCATATAAACAATTACAGCAATATGATGCAACAAACACAGCAGTGCTACTGATCCAAAATACTCAAAGCTTCATAGAACTGAAACAAACATTTATTTTAGCTCCATTCTGCTGCTGATACAGACTTTAGGTTTCTGAACATTAACCTTGTTGCTGCCTTTCATAGTGTGACTTGAAGGCCCTGAGTACTTTCTCCCACACTGAAAACACTGGATGATCACATTATTTGAACATTACCTAATAAGACTGATTCAGGACAGACAGTGATGTTAAACTTTCCTAGCAGTCCTTCACAAACAGGGAACAGTCTGTCTATTCTCTCCATCTGTCAGCTGCTGCTGGCTCTTCCTCCTCCTCTCCCTCACACACTGCTGAGTTTGTCCTGGTGGATCATCAGGGCTGCAAAGCCTCACAGATGATGTGCAGCAGTGGGTCCCTCAGTCTGTCCTCACTCTGGACACTTGCAGTCGTCACACATGGAAATCAAATGTGTGATAAGCTGCAGGATTCAAACACAAGTGTAACTTATAAACACATGTTCATACTTTTATTCCACAATCAGAGAGAAAGAAACAGAGAGAGTGCAGGACAGACCGACAGGTGACAGTCTCAGGTGTACACACTGCTACACAACAGCACAGAGAAGGAGGATTTAGTGTTTGTGTTATTACGAGTGCTGAACAAGAAGAGTTCCCAGATGGTCCAGTGGACACATGTGTGACTGCTGTGATTAAAGCATCTTTCTTTCAGCTTAACGAGTGAACCGTCAGCTCGTTCAAACACACGTTAAAGTCCGTTTGGCTCGACACCACCGAACAGAGGCAGCAATATAACATAGCTCACATTAACAGTGCAGTGAATCCTGCTTGTGCCGTGATATTCAGGACTGCAAACCGAGCAGCATCACTGACTTTCAGCTTGTTGTGTTTGTGGATATATGACTGACTTTAATGATCCATAAAATCATCACATCTCTGTAAGATTAAGGTCGACTATTGAACGGCGTATATTTTAAAGTAAAGGCTTTAAAGCCAAGTTAGTACAAACATCACTAATGTCACATAACTCTGCTGACATGTGGCCAACAGGAATGTTTTAATGTTCTTCATTATTAAACATTCGCACATAAATAAGTGACATAATAGTACTTAAAGTTTACTCTTCACCCACCGCCGCGCTATGAAGTCTGGGATATGTTGGGCCACGGAGGCTACACCGACCCATCCTTAAAATTCAGGGAAATGAAGGACGCATTTGAGGGCCGCATTTCGAGCAGCCTTTGAATTGGGACAGCCTTCGTCGCGTCGCTGTGACGTAATCGGCCTTCAAATGCGGCCTTGAAGGCTGCAGACCCTGAATTGGGACACAGCCCATGTGTTAGTGTCTGTCTCTGTTATTCCTGCAGGGAAGAGCAGCTTGATTGATCCTTTAGTGTCACTTTAGAGCTGGACTGTCAGACAATCAATCAATAATAAAAAAGAGATGTACAAAAACTGCAAAGTCATGAAGGTAAAACTTCTTTCTTTGCATTTGAAGTATAACAAAGTCAGTCTAATGCCTGACTGACAGCAGGGGGCGCTGCAGTTCTGACTGAAACTCTGCCTAAGTGCCTTGGAGCAATGTGATGATGGTAAAGCTGCTGTTGCTGAAATTTTCATTCAGAAGTTGCTTTGATTGCTGATTTCATTCAGCTCCTGTCAGATTAAACAGAAAGAACATGGAGTCTGGTGACGACTTTGTTCTTCCTCTTTCCACAACTGAGTATTGATCACAGTCAGTTCACACACTATTATTAAAGGAATTATTATTTAATTATTATTAAAGGTCTCTAATGCAGGACTCATTTTATTGATTATAGATTATTGATATGTGTGTGTAGCTCTGCCTCCTCAGATCCTGCAGTTCCCTGAGGACATGAAGATTCTGGCGGGGGAGAAAGTGGAGATCCTTTGCAAGTTTTCTGGAGCTCCGCCCATCGCCTGCACCTGGCTGAAGTTCAGGAAACCGGTGAGATACATACACAGAGACTAAGGCTGAGGCTGAGGCTATGGTACGTCTAAGTGTTTGTCTAAGCGTCCTCCTGCCTGTCCGGTCTCGGGTTCAGATCCAGGAGGGGTCAGATGACGTCTCCATCGAGAGTAACGACAGCAGCAGCAGGCTGACCATCGGCAGCGGGCAGCAGGAACACTGTGGCTGCTACACCATCGAGCTGAAGAACAGCTACGGCCTCAGACAGGCCGCCCTCAACCTCACCATCGTCGGTGAGACAGCAGCGTCTGCACTTCCTGTTTAATGATTCCTGAAAGAATCAGCTGCAAAAAAAAAATCATTTATTTTGCAGCTTTAATATTTTCAGCTTGTGTTCAGCCCAATATTCACATCGTCATCTATCCCCGCCGCTCCTCAGATAAACCCGACCCCCCAGCAAAGGTTCCTGCGGCCTCAGACATCCGTCGGTCCTGCCTGACGCTGTCGTGGTACGGGCCGACCTACGATGGAGGTAGCGCCGTGCAGTCCTATAAACTGGAGATCTGGGACTCCGTGGAGCAGCAGTGGAAACACCTGGTGTCCTGCAATAGCACCTCCTACAACGTACAGGTGAGTGTTCTCTCGCAGCACGGCTCAGAAACTGTTAAAGGACTGTTTTAAGGTTCGGTAAAGTGTCTGTTTGTCTCTAGAACCTCCTCCCAGATCGGCAGTACAAGTTTCGTGTCCGGGCAGAGAACATGTACGGAGTCGGAGAGCCGAGCGCCGAATCTGAACCTGTGACTGTCGGACTGGTGGACACTGATGGTGAGTTGTTGGTGATGCATGTAGAACTTTCTTGAAGTCCTGATGGTTACAGGGATCATTCATCACACATCAACACAGCAACTACTTTCTATCTGCCAAACTACGTCTGCCAAACGAATGAGTCAAGGACGTGTCCACGATGAGAGGCTTGTGGTGGGATGTAAGCATAAACATCTTCCTTAGCCAAGCTCACTGCATGTTTTAAGGAAGCGGTTCAGGATTTCTGAAAGCTTCCTGCTCAGTTTTTTAAATAAATGTTTGATGCTTTGAGCACCAGAAATCATTACATTGAAGAGAAGACAGCTCGTAGCTACAGAACTGTGCAGCTCACACCAAAACATCTGGATGGATAAAGCTGTCTTTAACCTGGAGTGATGGAGAACCCCGAGACGAGTTTTCCCTTCATTTGGTTCCAAATGGATGTTATGAAGGGAGGCCAGTGGGTACTGGGAACCACTGCTGCTTTGTAGAGATTGGGAAGCTGCTACAAATTCATGTCCAGTGAAACAGACCTGCTGTGCTCAGTTAATCTGAGTTTATGTGAATGCCATAAACACAAGTTTAGGAATCTGATAAATGGGAGGATGAGTCAAATCTCACTGTTAACAACAGAAACATAAATAGTGATGCAGGATGCTTTGTAAGTTGAGGTACTTTCCTCATATGACAGGACCGCCTCACTGGTGTAACAAACACCCAGTCTGACAGTTGGTACATGTTGTGTTTATATATTTGCATAAATAATCCTGATCTACTGTTTCCTGGGCAAATGTTCCGGTCATTGGTAGGGTCACTCATCATAGATTTGGAGTTTCTGTTGGTCTAGGTGGTCATGATCATCTCACCCCAGTTCCTGACTTAAGTGGTTGCTGGTTTTAGGCCACTAAAGTCTCGGTAGTGCCCTTGAGCTAAGCTTCATAATCATGAGCTGCTGAGGTAGAAGATGAACGAGAGGGTCGTCATTAAAAAAAACTTAACATTTGGTCTGATTTCATCACAAGTCTGCTGCTCCATGATGATTCCTAATGAAAGACCTGGTCCACCACTATCTCCAGCTGTTCACCTGTAACTAAACCAGAACCAACTAAACCAATCAAACTAAACTGCATCCAGTTCAACTGCATCTCAGTGATCAGGAATGAACTAACCAGACTGACTGAACTAACTCTGCTTCGTCCAACAGAAAACCAAGAGGAGCCAGAGGAGGAGGATGAAGGTATGACACTGACTGTATACCCACACGGATGTTCGTTAGCCTTCACACAGCATTCACACATCTTCGGTCCTCCCGTGTCTGTGACCTCTGACCTCTGTGTGTTGTCTGTGTGTCAGACTCAGAGAAAGAGCCAGAGTACAGAGATGTGACCATCAGAACAGACATAAAGGTGAAGGACCTGTACGACGTGGAGGAGAGGCTGGGAACGTAAGTCTGCGCTCACATTTCCCATCATGCACCTTAAGCTCTGTAGACATTGTCACAGTGTTGTGTTTGCATGGAAGGGGGAAGTTCGGTCAGGTCTTCAAGCTGGTGGAGAAGTCTACAAAGAAGGTTTGGGCCGGAAAGTTCATCAAAGCCTACTCTGCAAAGGAGAAGGACAACGTCCGGCAGGAGATCGGCATCATGAACAGCCTCCATCACCCCAAACTGGTCCAGTGTGTCGACGCCTTCGAGGGCAAGTCTGACATCGTCATGGTGCTGGAGATGTAAGTGATCCATCACATCTCCTTACATCACTGCAGCTGGCGGTGAGGAGTCACAGATGAGTTCAGCCTCTGATGGATGGAAGGCAGTAAATGTCTGTTCGGTACATAGATTTAAAACATGACCGGTCTGTAAACGGACTTGAGATGTTTTGGCTTCACAAAGTATCAGAAAATAAGTCTGTGAGCAGACATGAGAGGGATTTGAGGGCAGCTATTTCCTCTGTTGATTTTAGAGCTGATGGAGCAGCGGCACCAAACTCTTCTTGTTTTCTCGTAAAACTGTTCAGCTGCTGAAATTTTCAGCTGAACTCTTCCATAAGTGTCTAATTTGTAGTGGCCTTCATAATTTGTCGTAATCACGGGAAACGTTCAGTGTTTATTGCAGAATGTTTCCTCAGATAAACAACCTAAATGAAGTAAACAGCGACTATCTGCTGCCATGATCCAAACTGATGGAGCGCAGGAAACGAGACATTTACCGTCAGGTTTTGTTTTTTATCCGCCCTCTGAGATCTGATAACGTTTTCTCAGCAGCTTCATTACTGCGACAGCCTCGTTACAGAAATATGGTTTTGTCTTCTAACCCTCGAGAAAAGAAAAACATCTTTCATACATGTCCACACGGTGGCGCTGTTAAAGGCTGTAGACCAGGGGTAGGCAACTCCAGGCCTCGAGTGCCGGTGTCCTGCAGGTTTTAGACATCACCCTGTGTCAACACACCTGAATGAAAATCATTAGTTCATTCCCAGGCCTCTGGAGAACTTCAAGACATGTTGAGGAGGTAATTTAGCCGTTTGAATCAGCTGTGCTGGATCAAGGACACATCTAAAACCTGCAGGACACCGGCCCTCCAGGCCTGGAGTTGGACACCCCTGCTGTAGACAGAAAGATAGAGCTTTTGGACCATGTTTAATATCTCTGGATTTAGTTGTTTATATTTAACGTAAATATATTCAGTTTACTGTGATTAAATAAAGTAAAACTTCTGAGAAATACATGATGTCAAAGCTGTTACAGTTATTAAGTCAAATTTAGATGTGGAGATGCTTTAGGTTTAACATCAGTCTGGTTTAGTTCCTCCCAGAAGCAAAGAGAAGACATCAGAGGCTTTCTGTCCACAGTTACAGAGCAGCGCATTAAAACGCTAATATCTTTGCCTGTGGGGTCAGTGTTTCTGCAGTTACAGCTGTATACCTGTGTGGATGTCTTGATGCATGCTCAGTCATCCAGGTAAGGACTCGCCTGTCACTTGGGTGAGTGACAAAACGTTTCTCCCACTATAAACGCTTCATCCAGTCGAACGAAAGCAACTTTTTTGGATTGTATTGCAACGTACTGACAAATAAAACAAGGTTTGAAATGATAAATAACTTAACACCATGTGTTCTGTTGTAATTTAAGCAAAGACCTCCTCCCTTGCTTTGTCTACAGGATCTCAGGCGGGGAGCTGTTTGAGCGGATCATCGATGAAGACTTTGAGCTGACGGAGAGAGAGGTGATCAAATACATGCTGCAGATCATTGATGGGGTCAACTTCATCCACAAACAGGGCATCGTGCACCTCGACCTCAAACCAGAGAACATCATGTGCATCAACAAGACTGGCAGCAAAATCAAACTCATTGACTTCGGCCTCGCCAGACGGCTAGGTAACCTTAAACTTAATCGCTGATTTTCATTGAGTTCTGTTAGGCGGGTGTGGAATGACAGTCCGGCAGATAAACAGTTTGTCTGTGATCACACGGCCGATGCTTCCTCCCACAGAAAACGCAGGAACTCTGAAGGTTTTGTTCGGGACTCCAGAGTTTGTGGCTCCAGAGGTCATCAACTACGAACCCATCAGCTATCCCACCGACATGTGGAGCATAGGAGTCATCTGTTATATACTGTTAGTGCAGAGCTGCCTGCTACAATCTGTGCACGCTTTGTTTTGGCTTGATTTAGTTTGGCTGATGTTGTCGTGGGTTTGTCCTCTCAGGCTGAGTGGTCTGTCTCCCTTTATGGGCGACAATGACAACGAGACTCTGTCCAATGTGACCTCAGCCACCTGGGACTTTGAGGACGAAGCCTTCGATGAAATTTCTGACAATGCCAAAGACTTCATTACCAAACTGCTGAAAAAAGACATGAAGTAAGACCTAGTGTATCATCAGTGTGTTACATGAAACCATATTAGTAGGTAAACTGTGCTGGAAAAACTGAGAATCAGGAGCTGATAGTGTTATGTAAGAGAAAGTGTGCCAGTATAAATAATCCTGAAGTCTAGCTCATGTAAAGTGTTCCCGATCCATCTCCAGGGCTCGGCTGTCCTGCGCGCAGTGTTTCGAACACCCCTGGCTGAAACAGGACACGAACACCATGAAGGCCAAGAAGCTCTCCAAGGAGAGGATGAAGAAGTACATCCTGAGGAGGAAGTGGCAGGTAAACACGAGGACAGACAGAGACCCAAGAGTCTCACAGGACAATAAAGATATATCTATTCACAAATCGGTATAAGTGACCATGCGGAGAATGCACGCACGTTTCAACTGGACGTGCTTGTTCACAGACACAGACAGACATCGTGCATCATCGAGTGAGATTTGGCGTTGTGTGGTCAAAGTGTCGTAGCGTGGAAGTGCAGAGGTCTCCGTTCACATGTACAACTAATTTTTGTTTGGGGTGATGTTCATGAAAGTCCTTCATTTTCCCATTTGTTGCCCTTTTCAAGCCAAAATATTTCCAAATAGATGTTTTTATGTTTTTTTCACTGGTAGTTAGACCGATAGCCTCAGTCGCTGCATCTGTCTTTGTATTTGTGTTGCGAATCTTTCTTCTTCTTCTTCGTAGAAAACGGGTCACGCTGTTCGAGCCATCGGCAGATTGTCATCCATGGCCATGATGGCTGGAGTCAGCGCCAAGAAAGGCTCCCCCACTGAAGGTAGAAAGACCAGAACAGAAAGCAGCATCAGTTCTGTGCTAGTCGCAGACAGACTGCCAACAGTTACACAGGCCTGCCCATGTCTATTGTTCAGACCTTCAGTCTGAGGTTCCTGCTCCTCTCTACAGGCTCTTTACGTGTCTGTGTCACAGTCTGTCCACAGACACAGTAATTATGCCCTTGATGAAGGATTGTGTGTTTAAATGTGATTGTGGGTACCACAAATTGGCATGGGGTAGGGACCAGGGGTGGGCAATATGAACGATATACGATAGAAACGATATAAATTTGGCCAACGATAGAGATTTTGACTATACCGCTCTATCGCAATAGCGCATATTGATGATGTCATCAAGCTGCGCTTGTTTTGGTCGAAAGCATCGCAGCGGCTACAACCATTAACATCTGCAAATTTTGGCGGGCGACAGTCATAGCAAAGAGATGAAGCACCTTTGAAATATGGGGAAAGCCAAAAACTGCGCTTCCTCCACTTCCGTAACATTGATTCATTAATGTTGAATTCTCTGGCAGCTGCTCTGTTCCCATGTTGTTGCAGTATATTAATGACTAACCTCGTATTGTGGATGAATAATCTCAGTTGTTCTCCTGACTGAAGTTTGGCCCGTGTACAGCATCCTGCTATGCGATTGCATTTGTCCCTGACCACCAGAATCCCTCACGTTAACTTTTATCGAGTGGAAAAAAGTTGCCGTTCATCCTCCAGCTTCACTGTGCTAATGTTATGCTAACATAGCTGTGTAGCTAGCAATCACGTAGCACAACATTATATACCAGCTAGCCCAACTTCAGTAACCCTGCAAACGCCACTGCTGTTTAGTTTTCTGTCTTCATTTATGTTGGAAGTGATAGCAGAGCTGTACGTTTGAATTTTCCAGAAATCTCTCTGTCACAACATGCTATATCATGTTTAGCAGGAAGCTAGCGAGCTAACTTCCTGCTAACTTCTAACTCTGTTAAATTTAATAAATTCTGTTTTCATGGATGCCTGGATGTTAAACTTAATTGTTACACCTGGTAAAGCAGCAACACTGATGATTTAATTAAAGATGAAAGAATTTAGACAGTTTGTAACTCTCAGTGTTCGTTTGACTTTGGGACCTGAAGGAGTTTTGGACCCAGATTACTCCGCGAAGCTCCTCACTACGGCAGCCGTAATGCTCTGACAATCCATCAAGCAGTGCGGCTTACCAAAGTTGTACTAAAACATTTTTTAACAGATTTTTGCCCAAATCGGTTCGAGGTCAGTAAGCACAACCAGAATTCATACATAAGGTGCACTCTCGATTTTTGAGAAAATTAAAGGATTTTAAGTGTGGAAAATACGTTATACAGAAGAAAAGAACATATCGTGATATATATCGTTACCGCACATGCTTCAAATTATATCACGATATGAATCTGGGCCATATCGCCCAGCCCTAGTAGGGACCAACAGTCACTTTTGGGGTCCAAATGCTGGTCCCCACAAACCTTGAGGCATTTTTGAGACTCAGAATGTTGTTTTAAAGTTACAGTTAGGTTATGGTTATGTTTAGGTTAAAGGTCAGGCTTTCATTTTTATGGTAAGGGGCTGGGAAAGCAGCATGTCAACTGAATGTCCTCACTAAGATGTGAAACTAGCATGTGTGTGTTTTCAGAGGATAACCAGTTCCTGGAGTGTTTAGAGTACGAGCAGAAAACCGAGTGTAAGCCGACGTTCAGCACTGTCATCAAAGACGTGGAGGTGGTGGAGGGCAGCGCTGCTCGCTTTGACTGCAAGATAGAAGGTACAACGATTTTTGTAGCCCAAACCTGATGGAGGGTCTGATTAAGCATTCGTCTTAATGATTCTTCCTTCTAGTAACGACTGAATAGCAAACGTGGTTTTTAATAAAGAAACGGTTGCTGTTGCAGGTTATCCTGATCCAGAGGTGGTGTGGTACAAAGACGACCAGCCCATCAAAGAGACCCGACACTTCCAGATCGACTACGATGAGGAAGGAAACTGCAGTCTAGTCATTTCAGAGGTCAGAGGTCATGTAAATCTTAGGCAGCCTTGTACTGAAATGCATTAGATTGGTGATATACTGACTTCCGTCTAAGTATGGACTGGGCCTGGTGTTGGTTTAGGTTAGTTATCGAGTATTCTGCGGATTATACCGTCCACCGTGTAACTGTAGGACTGTATCTGCTGGATGAGGCAGAGGTCACGTGTTTTTCTGCACGTGTGCATACCTTCATGTTTACGCTTGCATGGGAATGAGTGAGTTTGTGGCGGCTGCAACGAAGGACAGCGAGCAGATGAGGACTGTGGAGTTTGTCCTGTGCTTTGATGAAAACAAGACATCATCATGGTGAAGACATTAATATCAGTAATAATTCAGTGTCTAACCTAACAGCCCCAGGCAGTGCCTCGTAGTTTACTGGCCCAACCTTTTATATTTTATAATTATCAGCAGTCTTATTGAAATTTGATGTTATTTCACTTAAATCTGATGTAATTTAAAGCAATTAAAACCTTTAAGTGTCTGTTAGAATACAACATAAGACAGAAACATGCTGACGTCAATATTAAATTCAGTGAATTCAAACAATCGTGTCATCTGCATCGTCATATTGATGATACTGAAAATCTCACTTTTCTTCTGTTTTGTCTTTAAGTGAAATCATTTAACATGAAACATGAAGCAGAATTAATGTGATAGGTTATAATTAAGGTAGCATGTGATTCATATCTGTCGTATAAATCTGCAGGTCTCAGGAGACGATGATGCCAAGTACACAGTGAAGGCCGTTAACAGTCTGGGGGAGGCGACCTGCACAGCCGAGCTGCTGGTGGAGGTGATGGCTGGAGAGGAGGAGGAGGAGGAAGAAGAGGAGGAGTAATGGAGCGACTGTCTGGACTCCCACAGGGAGAGGAGGAGGCAACAATGAGCAACAATCTCTCCCACTCAACCTGTTGGACCTGAGCAGGAAACTTACCCACAGAGAAGGTTCTGATTGGAGGACAGGTGGGGAATATTTGCCACACCTGTCCTCACATGCAGAAGGTTTCGCCTTTGGTTTTTAGTGAGCAGGGCAGCACTTAGGTTTGAAGCACTGAGCATGTGCAGAGCTGCAGCCAGGTTAGATTTTTAGTGAGGCTTTGTTGTGTTTCTGTTTTTTTTTTAGTAACGAGTCGTGATCTTAAAGTTTTAGCCTCCTGGGATCATTGGAGTAAATGGATGAAGTGATTTAATGTCCTGAGCGTTAAAAATATTTAACGATAAATAATCAGCGTGGTTCTTACGCTGCGCGTGTTTCTGATGTCAGATTATATATTTTTCTCGGGCTCAGGATGTTAAATCTGTGTGGGTGTGGCTTATTGATCCGTGGGGGGAACCATATAAGAACTTTGTGGTAAACACTCACTGAATGTTGATACTTTTCAAACTGCCCACTTCAGCCTCGCACCATATTGTGCTAAACCACACCTCCTTCAGACAGGCAGAACACAGGCTCCGCCCTCTCAGCATACATGGACTCATGCCTGTGATTTCCTGTCTGCTCTGAGAAATGATTTCATGTTTGATGATTGCCACACACACACACACACACACACACACACACACAGTGGTGGTTTCTTGCTGTTCAACAGGCAGAAACATGATGCTCGCTGTCACACAGCAGCTGTGTTACTGCAACACTCTGCCAGTGACGTTTGCTACAATTATTCACAGTTTCCTAAATAATTTGTGAGAATACGGCCAGAAAGCCTGGACTGTGTTTCAGCTCTGTTTGACACAAACGTCGACCAAGAGTGCGTTCTAATCCCAGTCCTTATAAACACGCTTATATTTTAAAGACTCGTGGCAGCTCTAGTTCCTGCAGCTGAAGTCAACCATGAGGTCGTGCATGTGAGACCCACTCCCTGTGGGAGTCCAAGGGAGGGAGAAGATGAGGCAGTTGGTGGAGAGCAGGAAGGCGGAGATGAGCCGAATACTCACAGAGCTGCACCACAGTGGAGGGCGAACTGTGAATAAAAGCTGCTGGTGCATGACAGCTGAAGGTGTTGGTGCTGAAGCTGGCCAGCCAAAATGATACTGATCAATCATCCGTGTTAAAGAGGACCTCCTCGGTTTTCCCTTCCACCGACGCGCTGTCAGGGTTTGTGACCAGCAGGCGTGTAAAAACACTTCAGCGTGCTCTGGTTCACAAACCAATGTCCTTTTTTTCTGCCGCCACACTGAGCTGATCTCATCACTCATTTCTATACACAGCTGCCCCTCTGCAGGCTTCCAGAAGTTAGCCAATCAGAAGTGCTTTTAGGGAGGGAGGCCTTAAAGAAACAGCAGGTGACAGAGCTGCGCCGCAGCCCAGTGTAAGCTAAAGAAGGATTATTATGAACTGTGAACCTTGCAGATCATACAAAGCTGGAAACGAGTAGAAAAGGTCCACTTTTTCATACTTAATCGGAGCTCAGTAAACACTTTGCCCCAGAGGATTTCTGGGTAATGAAGTCCTTCAGTTGTGTCATTAGATGCCTCGACACTGACGTGAGCAGCTCTGTGAGTAAGAGGCTGAGGATGCCGATGCGTTCAGCTGGGAAACGCTGAATCTGTCAGCTCGGCTCTTTTCTTCTGTTCGAGCACTTTTCTTCCTTTTCTTTCTATTTGCGACTTTGACAGCAGGCTTCAACAAAAGACATCAGGGGGCTCAAATCGACTCGGCCTTACGCTGTGAGCCTCAGAGCGTCGTCACTCTGAACAGCAGCCGGAGTGATTTTTTTATCTGCTGACGTCTGTCGTACCGAGGGACAAAACCTGCTGCGAGCTTCGACAACGAGCTGAGAGGATTTTACCTCGGTGTCAACCAATGAAAGCAACATTTAGTCCCACAGATGAGAGAAGATCGAACCATAAGTTCAACAGTAATCTGATTTTTTACAATTTAAGATTTGAGCCTTTTTCATGAGCTGCAGATATAATCGTACTTATCTCACTGTGTCACAATAAAACATTTTATCCTGTAAATGTTCATATTTTTGCCTGAATGCAGGATTTTGGACCAGATACATCTCCACGTATTGTAAGCTCAGCCAAAATGAGATTATATAAATATTTCTACAAATTAGTTGTTTCCATCTGCAAAAGTTAAAGATCTCTACATCATAAAGTATTCTGATTAGTAACATAAGGAAAGAGTCTACATCAGAGACGCCTTAAAGATGGAAATATCTTTCCGACCTGCCGAGGCTTGATTGTGCAGCGCAGTCCTGACAGCAGCCAGCAGATAAACGCGTGTGAGCACGCGGCGCCGTCTCCGGCTGATCTTCGTGCCTCTGCGTCAAAGTCGTGACTTTTGTTGCACATTCCAGCTGTTTGCTTGTTGGTGAATCCACTTCTTTAAGCTTTACGGCCTCGTTAAGTTTCAGTCTGAAACCAAAGACGTGTTTTGAAAAGTCACCGGTGTGTTTGTGTGTGATTTTGTCTCGATGATGTTTTGACCTGTTTGTGTGTTTGGTGGTTTGTTTCCAGAATGTTTTATTTTTAGATTATTTAATGCACAGATTTGTTATTATTATCTTTCGAGCATCTGTCTTCTTAAAGGTGTCGCCTGCACTTAATGTTGTTCACGGTTATTAAACCCTCCTCACCTCAGACCAGCAGTGACTTCACTCTTAGGCTGATTGTTTTTGTATTAGATGTATGTAGATTATATTTCTCTAATTTTTATAAATATATATCAGTTTGATGAACTGCAGATGACATGTATGAGAACACTACGACTGTAGTTACTCACAGATACCAAATAAATCTTTATCACAAAACCAGATTGTTGTGATTTGTTCAGGGTTAAGACTTTTGTTGCTGCATTAAAAACTGTTTCTTTCCATGGATACAGGCAAGAGTCTGTAAGACATTTTAAATATCTGCACATATAGACAGAAATAAAACTGTTTAAAGCATGAACCCTTTCCAAACCTTTTAACAGAACACGTTACATAGAAGATTGATTCAGAGTCTCTGAATAAATCATTTTTATCTCCAAACCTTTGGAGTCCCACACGTGGGATATTTTGTCCTCTGCATTTAACCCACTCACTCAGTGAAGCAGTGGGTGGTGTGTAGAGGCGGTACCTTAGTCAAGGGTACCTCAGGGTAGCCGTTCGTGGAACCACTGACCTTCCTATTCTAGCGACCACTCTGCCTACTGAGCTATCGCTACCCCTCATGAATGAGCTCCAGTTTTTTTGGAAAATCTTGAGATCAGTGTTACACCAAAGCCTGATGACTGCCAGACCTGTCTGACAAAGATCTCAGCACATCATGTGATGAGGAACAAAGTCAGTGACATCGATCAGTCTGGACAAAGTTAGAGACATTTCTGAGGCTGTGGGACTCCAGAGAACCACAGCGAGAGCCGATATCCACACAGAGAAAACTTGGAACAGTGCTGAATGTTCACTGCAGTGACCGGCCTAACAAAATGAGTCCATCAGCCAAGTTTTTAACTGTAACCAAGTTTAAGAATATAATCCACCCACTGTTATCATCTTCAATGCCCTGTACCAACACAGAGCAGAGCAGCTACCTGAACGCTACTCCAACAGAGGTCGATTATCTTGTTAATAATTTCACCTCCTCACTACGTACGACTCTGGATACTGTAGCTCCAGTGAAAACTAAGGTCTCTAATCAGAAGTACCTGACTCCGTGGTATAATTCTCAAACACGTAGCCTAAAGCAGATGACTCGTAATCTGGAGAGGAAATGGCGTGTCACAAATTTAGAGGATCATCATTTAGCCTGGAGAAATAGTTTGCTGCTTTATAAGAAAGCCCTCCGCAAAGCCAGAACATCTTACTATTCATCACTGATTGAAGAAAATAAGAACAACCCCAGGTTTCTCTTCAGCACTGTAGCCAGGCTGACAAACAGTCAGAGCTCTGTTGAGCCAACCATCCCTTTAACGTTAACTAGTAATGACTTCATGAACTTCTTCACAAATAACATTTTAATCATTAGAGAAAAAATTACCAGTAATCATCCCACAGATGTAATATTATCTACAGCTACTCTTAGTACCATTGATGTTAAGTTAGACTCTTTTTCTCCAATTGATCTTTCTGAGTTAACTTCAATAATTACTTCCTCCAAACCATCAACGTCTTTTAGACCCCATTCCTACAAAACTGCTCAAAGAAGTCCTGCCATTAATTAATTCTTCGATCTTAAATATGATCAACCTATCTCTAATAATCAGCTATGTACCACAGGCCTTCAAGCTGGCTGTGGTTAAACCTTTACTCAAAAAGCATCTCTAGACCCAGCAGTCTTAGCTAATTATAGGCCAATCTCCAACCTTCCTTTATATCAAACATCCTTGAAAGAGTAGTTGTCAAACAGCTAACAGATCATCTGCAGAGGAATGGCTTATTTGCTTCTAACTTCTGATAAAACTAAAATTGTGTTACTCAGCCCTAAAAATCTTACTTACTTGTTGTTCCTAGAGTATTTAAGATGAGGCTTCACATTTTCTAGAATGACCATAAAGTGCCCCCATCTCACCGTGGTCCTGTCTGATGGAGCTCAGAGTGCTTCTGGGAGTCTTTAGGGCTGCACTTAAGGTGAAGAAACATTTCAAAGATTATGAAATTGAAATCTCATGTGCAAAACTTCAGATATCAGCAAAGAGTTTTAATAATTATTTAAATACTTGCACTTTTCCTTTTCTAATAATAACAGAACAGTAAACAGTCTGACTGGCGAGTGCAGAAAGGACTGAGGGACAGGGGAGCTGTGGACAACATGTCAGACATCTCTATGAAGACAGATAGAGATCTGTATCTACAGAGATGTTCCTCAGATACAAGATCAGACACAAAATCGATTTGTATCATTTATTACTGTCAAACATGATCACGAAACAATAAAGTATTAGATGAAAAAATGCTGTTTGTTTTTGTATTGAATGGATCCACTTGCCGTGTGTACCTGTGAGCCCAGGAGAGGGAAGGTCAGAGGTCAAAGAGGTATAAACATCAGATGATGATGTAACAGTGTTTGTGCTGCAGTTTGTCCTGAGAGACGGACTAACGAGCTGCTGCTCCTAATGAGAGGCCATTAACCAGGTGCTCTCAGGTGACCTCATTAACTGTGACAAACACTGACCAGCAGCCAAAACACACACACACGCACGCACGCACACCGTCTATTGTAGTTTAAACTCAAACTGATAAAGTTCAGCAGATGTTCGTTGACTTTGTTTTGTGCTCAGTGTTCTGAGCTGACGATGACTCCAGCTGTTCCCTTAGGCTACGTTCACTCTGCAGGTCTTAATGCTCAATTCCGATTTTTTGATCAAATCCGATTTTTTTGTCTGCTTGTTCACACTACAAATAAAATGCGACAGCAAACGCGCTCTAGTGTGAACGCTCAAAGCGGCCGCATGCGCAAAAGAAGACGTCACACACAACGCGCTCTGTTTAGACCCAGAGCAAACAGTATTGTTTGACTGATGGCCCTTAATATAAAGACTTCGGACTTTACGTTTCCCAATTTTTGCTTGAAGTTATTTTGTTATTTACATAATAATGTAAATAAGTGACCCAGATTGGATTTGAAAATATCGGATTTGTGCCGTTCACACTGTCACACCATGATCGGATATGGGTCGCACAGGGTCAAAAAAATCGGATTTGATGCGCTTTCGCCTGCAGTGTGAACGTAGCCTTACGCTGACGAAGCCACAGAATAAATCTGAACTTTTTCAGACACATTTGCATTTCTCACATTTTAATGTTAAATTTAGGTTAACTTTGAGTTTGCTTAGTTCCCGAAGTGTTTTATTCCTTATTTCAACATAGCTTTGGTTTAAAATTTTTCACCATCAGTTTAGCTCAAATTACTTTCAGAGTTAGTATTTTTTATTGTTCATATTTTTAGAGGCACGATTGAAGGACCATGGGCCTTTAAAAGATTCAATTAAATTTAATTTTACTTATATAGCACCAAATCATTGTAAGGTCTTGTAACCCTACAAAAATACAAAGAAAACAGAGAAAAACCCAACAATCATATGACCCCCTATGAGCAGCACTTTGGCGACAGTGGGAAGGAAAAACTCCCTTTTAACAGGAAGAAACCTCCTCATCATCATTTACATACATACACCTGTGTACTACATTAGCTCATTGTTTAGCCCATGGTACAGTATGGTATGCATAACCATTACAAAACATTTAGGGAAAGTAGCATAATGTTACTAGTTCCTAGATTAAGAGTAACATTTTCCCTTTGTTTTAACCTTCCAGAGGCAGCTGCTACAGCCAATCAGCCAACAGCCAAGTTCTTTCTTCTCCTGGTTTTCCTGTCAGTTAGTTTGAAGGAGCAGGATCTGGCACATTGATTCAACATACACCAGTCCACAGTGAGCCGCATTATTACATTATTGTATTATCATGTCAACCAATCTCAAAAGAAAACTAACTAATGCTACTTTAAAGGTGTCTAACAACAAGAGTGACATTAGTTAAGAAAAGTCCAGCTATAGTTCAGGACAACATAAAACACTGTTTAAGAAAATATGTAATATAAGTACATACACAGCAAATTCAAAAGTGTTAAATGTTTTGGTGTTAGTAGTCTTCTTGCAAAAGTAGAGTTAATTTTACTCTAAGTAGAGTCACATTCTTTTAATGTAACTCTGAGGTGTAAAATGATAGTAGTTAAAACCGAGTGTTAAAAATTAGAGTTTCTATGTCAAATCTGGAGGTGTTACAATGGAAACATTAACTCTTGATCTCTTAACTCTGAACTCCTACAGGGGCTATGACACCAGTAGAGTAAATTCACAGACTCCGCCCCCAGCACCATAGGCTCCAATCGAAGCTGAAGTGAAGCCGTTTCAGAACATTTTGCTCTACATATTTGAGTTGTTTGCCATGCTTGGTAAGTCATTTTTTCAAAGATTGTTTCAATTATTATTATTATTAGCTTTTACTTCTGTGGCTCTTTGGAGTTGAGACAAAGCTGTGTGAAAGGCATTAGCCATGTTGCTCGGTGATAGCATAATATTCTGTTTTAGCTAGCTGAAAGGTATTGTTTGCGGGCAAATACCACAGCCTTGAAAAAAAGCTTGCATGTGAATTTTCAGTCAAACTTTTGGTCAAATACACCTAAAACAATGTCTAGAATGTGAAATGTTGGTATAATGGTGCTACTTGAAGCCTGAAAACGATCTCCCATGAAAAAAAAAACGAGCAAACAGCAGTAGCAGACGTCCTGACTGGGGTCTACGTTAGCATTTAGAACCCTCCAGAGTTTTGTGCACACGGTTTAGGTAAACATGAAAAAGGTTGAGGTTTTACATTTAGTTCAGTATTACCTGTTGCCTGTGTCCTTGTCTTTTGGGAAAATACTTTACACAAGTAATGGCTCAAAAAGGATTCCTTTTTTTTACTTTGCTGCAATTGATTACTGGATTATTTGTGCCATTAATTAGTGTCAACTAATTTTTATTCAATCTCCACAAAGGATATGCTCGTGAAGATGGAATATGGGGGAGAGCAGAAGTGCGTTGAAGTTCCACAAAGTGATGAATGAAGGACAAGCATAATGTATTGAAGAAATAAGTGATGAGAATGCTGTTATTTGCATTTACCAGCTCACCTATGCCAGACCTTTTGATAAACAAAATTCTAATGAAAGTGAGAACATGTACACTGTTACATCTTTCAGAAAATGTTTTGAAATTGTGGTGCACAGTTCAGAATAAATGTTTTTCAAAAACCATTGTCTTTTTAGTAAATGTTTATTTCCAAAAGAAATTTCTAGAAGTTCAGAACAGGAAAATTCCCGCTTTTTAGAATTAATTAGAAGATAACTGTTATGTAGTTAAACTAAAATACTCTTTGAGAGTTAATATATAAACTCTTAACACCAAGTGTTAAATTATCAACTCCAGACAGATTTGGTGTTTAACACTAAATCAGAGTTAACGTACCAACTCTCCAAAAAGAGTTAAATTAACACTCTCTGGTGTGGACCCATATAGACACTTTAATAGTGTTGAAATCAAATCCGACAGTGTTAATTTGGACATGCCGGCTTTGCTGTGTAGAGGAGTAACATAACGTTACTTTGTCAGGTAATTTCCATTTTCTTACCTTCATAGTTGTGTATACACAGTGTGATGCAGCACATAATTTAAATGCTTTATCTAATTTTCTGGTGGGGGTTGTCGTCACCCTGTTAATCTAATGAAGATCAGTGATGTTCAATTTTGGGAACTCTTGTCGGCAGCAGGTGGACAACGTCGCCATTGTTTAACCACACCAGAAACAGTTGTGCAGGACCAGTAGAACATGGAAGTGATTGTGCAAGTAGTCTATTGCACAGGAAAAAGCATCAACTGCAGTTCCTCTGACGTCCACCAGAGGCAGCAGTGAATCAGTCCCCATAGACTCCCATGTTAAAATTTTACAGGAGAACTAAACATTTTTACAGCCTGATACACAAACTGTTTGGTCTGTGTAGATAAGTTTCACTTTCACAGCAGCTTTACAGTTTTATAACTCACCTGTTTAAATAGTATTAAGACTTACAGTTTGCATTAATAGGAGAGTGGTCTCTTTGACTCACAGGTGGATGTAGCTGCTAGCTGACTGCTAGCTTTACCTGAAGGTCACTGTACGAGCAGACTGTCCAAGAAGGCTGAGCTCCAGTTTAGTGAAGGGGAGACAGACACTATCTCTACTTTTAAGATCAGGCTTCAAACTTTCCTTTTTGCTAAAGCATATAGTTAGGGCTGGACCCTCCCTTATGCTGCAATAGGTGTAGGCTGCTGATTCCCATGATGCATTGGGTGTTTCTTCTTCACTCACTATGTGTTAACAGACCTCTCTGCATTGAATCATCCCCTCCCCAGAGACATTGCTTCAGACACTGACCCCCAACACACCTTCCACCTCTCCCCCCTTCACCCTCCCCCTCCCCAATCAAGACTCAACGACCACCCCCACCCTCCCCAATCCAGACCCAACGACCACCCCCACCCTCTCCAATCCAGACCCAACGACCACCACCACCCTTCCCAATCAAGACTCAACGACCACCCCCACCCTCCCCAATCCAGACCCCACGACCACCACCACCCTTCCCAATCAAGACTCAACGACCACCCCCACCCTCCCCAATCCAGACCCCACGACCACCACCACCCTCTCCAATCCAGACTCAACGACCACCACCACCCTTCCCAATCAAGACTCAACGACCACCCCCACCCTTCCCAATCCAGACCCAACGACCACCACCACCCTCTTCAATCAAGACTCAACGACCACCCCCACCCTCCCCAATCCAGACCCAACGACCACCACCACCCTCCCCAATCCAGACCCAACGACCATCACCACCCTCCCCAATCCAGACCCAACGACCACCACCAACCTTCCCAATCAAGACTCAACGACCACCCCCACCCTCCCCAATCCAGACCCAACGACCACCCCCACCCTCCCCAATCCAGACCCAACGACCACCACCACCCTCTCCAATCCAGACCCAACGACCACCACCACCCTTCCCAATCAAGACTCAACGACCACCCCCACCCTCCCCAATCCAGTCTCAACGACCACCCCCACCCTCCCCAATCAAGACTAAATGACCACCCCCACCCTCCCCAATCCAGACCCAACGACCTCCACCACCCTCTCCAATCCAGACCCAACGACCACCACCACCCTTCCCAATCAAGACTCAACGACCACCCCCACCCTCCCCAATCCAGACCCAACGACCACCACCACCCTCTCCAATCCAGACCCAACGACCACCACCACCCTCCCCAATCAAGACTCAACGACCACCCCCACCCTCCCCAATCCAGACCCAACGACCACCACCACCCTTCTCAATCAAGACTCAACGACCACCCCCACCCTCCCCAATCCAGACCCCACGACCACCACCACCCTCTCCAATCCAGACCCAATGACCACCACCACCCTTCCCAATCAAGACTCAACGACCACCCCCACCCTCCCCAATCCAGACCCAACGACCACCACCACCCTCTCCAATCCAGACCCAACGACCACCAGCACCCTTCCCAATCAAGACTCAACGACCACCCCCACCCTTCCCAATCCAGACCCAACGACCACCACCACCCTCCCCAATCCAGACCCAACGACCACCACCACCCTTCCCAATCAAGACTCAACGACCACCCCCACCCTCCCCAATCCAGACTCAACGACCTCCACCACACCTCTCACCCCCTTTTCCTCCTCCCTGAAACTCAGAATACACACTGAGGATGTGAGCCGACTATTCCAGAAACAGAAGCCTAGGAAAGCCCCCAGACCAGACGGCGTCTCACCCTCCTGCCTCAAAACCTGTGCTGAACAGCTGGCTCCCATCTTTACTCACATCTTCAACAGATCCCTGGAGCTGTGTGAAGTTCCCTCCTGCTTCAAACGCTCCACCATCATCCCTGTTCCCAAGAAACCCACCATCACAGGACTGAATGACTACAGACCTGTCGCCTTGACGTCTGTGGTCATGAAATCCTTCGAACGACTGGTGTTAGCCCATCCGAAAGACATTACAGGCCACCAGCTGGACCCTCTGCAGTTTGCCTACCGGGCAAACAGGTCAGTGGATGATGCAGTGAACATGGGGCTGCATTACATCCTGCAACACCTTGACCGCCCGGGAACTTATGCCAGGGTCCTGTTTGTGGACTTTAGTTCGGCTTTTAACACCATTGTGCCTGAACTTCTCTCCTCCAAACTCTCCCAGCTCAGCGTGTCACCAGCTTCCTGACAGATAGAAAGCAACAAGTGAGGCTGGGGGAGATCACCTCTGAAACTCGGTCCCCCAGTATCGGTGCCCCTCAAGGATGTGTCCTCTCACCACTACTGTTCTCCCTCTACACTAACGACTGCACCTCCAAGAACTCGGCTGTTAAACTCCTAAGGTTTGCAGATGACACCACCGTCATTGGCCTCATTCAGGATGGTGATGAGTCTGCATACCGGCAGGAAGTTGAGCGGCTGGTACTCTGGTGCAGTCAGCACAATCTGGAGCTGAACACTCTTAAAACTGTAGAGATGACAGTGGACTTCAGGAGACATCCCTCAACTCTGCTCCCCCTCACCATATCAGACAGCCCTGTGTCGACTGTGAAGATCTTCAAGTTCCTGGGTACCACCATCTCCCAGGACCTGAAGTGGGAGACCAACATCAACTCCATCCTCAAAAAGACCCAGCAGAGGATGTACTTCCTGAGACAACTGGGGAAGTACAGTCTTCCACAGGAGCTGCTGATCCAGTTCTACACTGCGGTCATTGAGTCTGTCCTGTGCTCCTCCATCACAGTCTGGTATGGTGCAGCCACTGAACAGGACAGGAGCAGACTGCAGCGGACTGTACGGGCAGCAGAAAGGATCATCGGCGCCCCCCTGCCCTCCATCCAGGATCTGTACCTCTCAAGAACCAGGAAACGGGCAGGGAAAATCATCACAGACCCATCACACCCTGGACACAGACTTTTTGATCTGCTGCCCTCTGGCAGACGGTACAGACGCCTGCAGACCAGGACCACCCGACACAGGAACAGTTTCTTTCAACTCGCCATCTCCCCCCTAAACAGTTGACCTGTCACACTGCTCCCACTGCCAGACTGCAACTGCACCTTATGTACATTCTGTAGTATTCATTCCACCTCATTTCATTTCTGTATTTTATGTATATAAGTTTAGATTAGTTATTTATAGTTGGTTTACACAGCTTTGTGCATGTATGTGTACGCATGTGTAAGGTATATATAGACACGTGTGTGTGTATGTGTGAGTGTGTGTGTGTGTGTGAGTGAGTGTGTGTGTGTGTGTGTGTGTGTGTGTGTGAGTGAGTGTGTGTGTGCGTGTGTGTGTGATTTACATTGCTGTGCTTGAGAGCCTCCATCTACCGGAACCAAATCCCTTGTATGTGTCTGCACATATACTTGGCCAATAAACACGATTCTGATTCTGATATGATTGTTGGGTTTTTCGCTGTATGTATTATTGTGGGGTCTACCTTACAATTTAAAGTGCCCTGAGGCGAATGTTGATGTGATTTGGTGCTGTATAAATAAAACTGAATTGAATTACTGAGCACTGGCAGGTACTTGTATCTGTGTGATGTCTCCATGTAGTTTGTACCTGATAATGATTCTGCCCATATTTTCATTAATGACATATGGATCATTTATATAACTGTGATCCATCTGTTCCAGATTAAACTGTGATCATTCAGAGATTGATGATTTTAACAAACACTCCTTAAAATTCTATCCTTTGTATTTTGATTCTTCAAAAATTTACAATCCAAACTTTAAACTTTATTTGCATCATTGCAGATAAGGCTGAGTTAATGAGCTCCACTGAGGCGAGAGGATGATAAAAACAGCTCTCAGGGTTCAGCCCACATGATCCAGGTGTGGGAGCTCCTGTGTCTGTTTCTGTTCAGCTGAACGTGACAACGACCCAAATGTTTCTGTTCGTTATTATTTAACTCACAATTTAAACTTTAAACAGTCGTGAAACAATGATGCTGATAATTTAATTGTTCCTCATTTTAATGTTGATACTTTAAACACTCAGAATATAAATGATGACTGAAGTGATCGTTTCTGTACAAACTTTCATAATTTAAGGTTTAATCATTAAAACAAGGATTTACATTATTGTTACACATTTAAACAGACATTTAGACATTTGCATAATTAAAACAGGGACTTAAACCTTGATAACTTCAATGTTAATAATTTAACCTTTGATCACTTTGATACTTTAAACACTGATCATTTGAATATTTTGAACATTGATCATTTAAATGATGACTTTAATATAAACACTGATAATTCTAACGACCTAAACACCTAAAAACAATGATTTTACTTTTGATCATTTAAAGTTGGATTATTGTTTTAAATATTCTTTTTAATACTGATGATAACAATATAAACACTACAATTTAAAATGTTGATGATTGCATCTCTGCTTCTTTAAAGTCTATAATTTATATTTTTATTCTTCAGACATTCCTAATCCAAAATCTGAGAAATAATTCTTGAAGTGTTGATGGTAATTGGGTCATTGCATCTGATTTTATATGTTGATCTTTTAATATTGATGATTTAAATGTTTTCTTGAAAAGCAGTAATGTGAAATTCAAAATGTAAACGTTATTATTACAATATCAAATGTTGATTTAGTTGATCGTTCGCTCTGTAATGATTATATGATCCTGATCATGTAAATGATAAAATGTTAACAGTTCAGTCTGAATGATTCAAACACATTTTAAACTCTGATGATTTTGATTTAAGTGTCAGTTTTCAGTATTTCAACAATGATCATTTGAATGGTAACATTTTATATGTTTTTGAGTCAAATAAGTAAATTGATGATCTGATATTGAAACAATATTTTTCTGCTTCTGTTTTTGATTTGATGGTTTAAACTTGTGTGCAGCTGTTCCAGAGCTTTCTGTCAGCTGACACCTCCCTCAGATTGTTGTGTCTCCCCCGATGATGTCAGCAGGGGTAAACGTGACCTCACTGCCCATCCCGGTGACATCAGTGACCCTGGACGGCCTGGCGCAGCTGTCCAATCAGCGGCTCTTCTTCTTCTTCTTCTTCCTGTGCGCCTACCTGTTCATGCTGTGCAGCGACAGCCTGGTGGTCTACGTGATCTGCTCCCAGCGGAGCCTCCACCGCCCCATGTTTGTGTTTGTGACGGCTGTGCTGATGAACTCTGTGGCGGGCAGCACGGTGTTTTACCCCAAACTTCTGGTGGACCTGCTGAGAGGGGTCCGCTCAGTGCAGGTGACCCTGCGTGGGTGCATGTGTGAGGCCTGGCTTTTATATTCATTGGGCACCTCCAGCTTCCTACTGCTAGCAGCCATGTCCTTTGACCGGTATGTGTCCATCTGCCGCCCGCTGCTCTACACCGCTGTGTTGTCTCCAGCCACAGTGCTGGCACTGCTGCTGCTCTGCTGGCTGCTGCCTGTCGGGCTGGTCGGCACTGCGGTGCTGCTGGCGAGCCGCCTGCCGTTCTGCCGCTCGCAGCTCAGCAGGATCTACTGCGACATCTACAGCCTGGTCAGCCTGAGCTGTGGTGGTCGTGAGACACTGCTGAGCGAAGTCTACAACCTCTCGGTCACCGTAGCTACTGTCCTGCTGCCCGCCATCTTTGTGCTCTTCTCTTACAGCGCCGTCCTGTCCGTCTGCCTGCGGCGCTCGCGCAGCTTCAGCAGCAAAGCACTGAGCACGTGCCTGCCGCACCTGCTCGTCTTCTGTAACTACAGCGTGAGCTCCGGGGTGGAGGTGCTGCAGCGCCGCCTACAGGCCGGCAGTCAGCCCACAGCCTCCGTCCTCACCTCCATCCTCCAGGTGATGATCCCGACTGTGTTCAACCCGGTGGTGTATGGCCTAAATGTGACGGAGATCAGGGCTCAGCTGAGGAGGCTGCTGGGCTGCCAGAGAGCTGATTGACCCACCGAACCAGATCCTGAGTTCTGGTCTCTGTTAGACTTACGGACTTTAAAACTGCTGCTATTTGCCTTTAAAAGATGTTAAATCACTTGATAAAACATATAGAAGAAAAATAAAGAATCTGCAATGCAAAAAGTTGTATTTTAAACAAAACAGATACATAAAAATAACATTGGAAAGCTGGTGATCATAGTTGGATATACATCCATCCATTTTTCCACTTATCCTTTTACGGGTCACGGGGTCAGCAGCCTAATCAAGGACCCCAGAGTTCCCTGTTCCGGTCACCTCTTCCAGCTAATCCATAGGAACACCAAGGCGTTCCCAGGCCAGCCGGGAGATGAAATCTCTCCAGTGTGTCCTGAGGTCTCTTCTCTATGGAGAAGAGACCCCCCCACACACACACACACACGCACACACACACACACACTCACACTCACACACACGCATGCATGCACACACACACACTCACACACGCACACACACTCGCACACACACAGCATCCATAAGTGTCAGAGACAGGACTTATTAGTACATCCCACCCGCACAATGTACATTTTTCAGATTTTTCATTTAGAAATTCTAGATTGTTTCTAGATTTACTTATTTTATTTAATTCACTTAAAGTACATAATTCACTTATATAATGTCCTCCTATTCGCTTAATGTATATAATGTTATCTGGTTTTGCACAGTCGAGGAGCGTATCAGGATACATTTCACTGCGTGTTGTACTCGTATAACTATGCATGTGACAAATAAAGAATCTTGAATCTAGCAGAAATACATCATCTCCAAAAAGCAGCTGTGTGATTTTTAGGCCAACAAAGTGAAAGCCTAAAAACTATGAACAGAGTCCCAGAAAGTTGATTCTGTTCATCTGAAAATGCTACCTGGATGATTGCGCATGCACAAAGACTTATGAGTTAGTGACACAGGGCAGCTCTGGAGGAGTCCAGCACTATAAAGGGAACAAATGGCTCTTAACAGTGAGGTACCCCCCACGGGATACTCTGAAGGATCAAATGGCTACAAAAACAAATGTAGACTGGTTGGGAATATAAAGAGCTGGTTCAGTGTTTTGTGATCAGGATAAAAACAGCATTCTTCCTCTTATATCCAAGGTTCAACTTATGGATGACCTTTCCTCTCCAGAAGTGAGGGGTAGGAACGTAGATTTTAATTGAATTAAATTTTATTTGTATTTCTATGCCCTGTAGTTGGAGACAACACTCCGGTCCCCCATCTTAAAGATGGGAACCACCACCCCAGTCTGCAAGTGCAGAAGCACCACCCCAGACCTCTAGGTGGGTCCCTAGGCTGTACATGGCTCAGATACTGTTTGTATATGGTATATGTTGTAGCTCTGCCAGTCCCAGTTGTCAGAGTCAGCTGTGAGATCTGCTAAGCAGCCTCAGTCATCAGAGAGATTTCTTGCCCTGCTGAGCAACCACAGTCCTCTGAGCACCAAGAGCACCCTGAGTGTGCTGAGCAGTCCCAGCCTCCGCATCCTGAATCTTCAGTGTCCCGAGAATGCAGAGAGGCCAGAGATTTCCATGGGCCCTGCTGAGCAGCTTGGGCCTGAACCAGAGGGTCCAGAGCTCTTGGGTCCCTCTTCACCAGAGCTAAAACCTAAAGAAGAACTATGGATTTGATCAACTGGTCCCTTAATGCAATTGACACCCTCTTCTCAACAAGACAGCATATCCTTTTTTCTTTTTTTTATAACTTTTTATTTATTAATTTACAGTATGAGAATACAAAACATTAGGTCAGCATGGAAGACGTACACAGTCTCCACATTAGTATCTACATACATCATGGTAAAATTTAATTATTCAATACAAAGGGAATACACAATCCATTTTCCCAGAGCTTCTTGAATTTCTCGAGCTCAAGTCTAAGGGCAAAGGTAAGCCTCTCCATTCCAAAAATGTCTTTCACTATCCCAAACCACTGGGCCAGAGTTGGAGGGTCAGCCTTTAGCCATCTTCGGGTTATGGCCTTTCTGCTGCTAGCCAAAAGTATTTTCAATAAATGACATTTTCAACAAGACAGCATATCCATCATCTTTCATTCGGCTACCTTTGGTATGTTGCTTGTCTTGTGTTTTTAGGGTGTTATGATGTGATGATATGTGCTGGAGTTTTTGTCTTCTCCTCATGCTGACTCCGTTTAAGGATCATTATGAGCAGAAATTCTTTTTTCTCCTGATCTGACCTTCAGTTTTACACATTTCATTGTTTTTCCTTTTGCTACCTAGCCTGACCTGATGCCCCAGTGTGAAGTTGTGTATTGTATGTACGGTCAGCAAGGTTTGTCATCTCAGTTGCAGACAACTGCAACCGACAAATAAATGCATTTATCCAAACCAATCCAAAAAGTCCAGAACGAGTGACTCCCGCCCTGCCTGAATCAGAGCAAATGGCTCCTGTGTCACCTCTGGGCCTCTGCTACATAGACTTACATCCACCTCCTCTGTTGTTGCCTGCCTGGTGCCAAGTCTTCTGAGGGCCCTCATCAATGTTATTGACCCCCAGCTAAGCCACCAGTGGTGTCCTGTCACCTCCACCTACAACAGTTTCAATCCAAGCATCCAGAGGGTCTCCTCCCTTGATGCCGTTGCCTGCATCCTGACATGCATCCTGAGGGGCCAAATCTGTCACCAACCTCCCAAACCTCCTGAAGAACCCCACTCACTGCTGCGGCATCCTGTCTGGCCTCCTTAGGCGCTCTGCCATCTCTCGCTGGTCATGCCACCAGAAGGTCTTTATTGCCATCATCATCATCAGTCTCCTGTAACCTTTGCCAACACCAACCTCCAGGCAAGTCGCTAGAGGGTCTAGCTTGCTGGTCTCTTGACCTGTCCATTGAGGTGCTGTGTCTATGTCACTGGCATCCTGGCTGGCCCCTAAAGTGTCCGGTTCCCTGTGCTTTCCCCATGACTAGGCTGAACCCTAGAACTGTGTTTTGGACTTTCTGGCCCCCTGTTTTTCCTTCCTCACCCACCGAGAACAAGTCTGAGTTATTGCCGGCTATGCGGACCAAGCTCTTGCAACGGTTGTATAAGGATCGTATCCCCCGTAGCAATGGGCCAGACACCGTATACTCCCAGAACATCTCTCAGGGACACAGTCGAATGTCTTCTCCGAGTCCACAAAACACATGTAAGATTGGTTCAGAAAACTCCCATGAAGCTCAAGTATCCTCGAGAGGATGAAGAGCTGGTCCATTGTTCCACGACCAGGACGAAAACTGCATTATTCCTCCTGTATCCGAGGTTTGACTAACAGACTGACTCTCCTTTCCAGCACCCTGGTATAGACTTTCCCAGGGAGGGAGGCTGAGGAGTGTGATCCCCCTGTAGTTGGAACACACCCTCCAGTCCCCTTTCTTAAAGATGGCAACCACCATTCCGATCTGCCAATCCAGAGGTACTGCCCCTGATCTCCACGCAACATTGCAGAGGTGTGTCAACCAGGACAGCCCTATAACATCCTGAGCCTTCAGGAACTCAGGGCGGACCTCAACCACCCCAGGGGCTCTGCCACCAAGCAGTTGTTTAACTGCCTCAGTGACCTCGCCCCCAGAGATTGGCGGGTCTTCCCTCACGTCCCCAGACTCTTCCACCACAGAAGACATGCCAGTGGGATTAAGGAGGTCCTTGAAGTATTCCTTCCGCCGCCCGACAATTTTCTCAGTCGAAGTCAGCAGTGCTTCACCTGCACTGTACACAGGGCAGGTAGAACACCACTTTCCCCTCCTGAGATGCGTTCAGCTTGGCCTGGTACCTCTCAGCTGCCTCTGAAGTCCCACAGTCTAACCAAGCCCGATAGGACTCCTTCTTCAGCCCGGTGGCTCCCTTCACCTCTGGTGTCCACCATTTGGTTCGGGGGTTATCACCATGACAGGCACCAACCACCTCACCTCAGCTCAGTGCAGCAGCTTCTGCAATGAAGGTGCTGAACATGGTCCATTCGGACTCAATATCCCCAGTCTCCCTCAGAATGTGGAAGCTCTGGTGGAGCTGTGCATTGAAGATCTTGTGGACCGGGGCCTCTGCAAGGCGTTCCCAGCGCACCCTCACTATACGTTTAGGTACCTCGGTACCTCTCAACCTCACGCACAGACTCAGGCTCCTTCCCCACCAGAGAGGTGACATTCCATGTCCTGATTGCCAGCCTTGGTAGCCAGGGATCGGTCCACCAGTGGCCGCCACCCAGCACAACGCACCGCCTATGCTGCCTCCTGTGGGTGGTGGACCTGAAGCAGGATGGGCCGATATCCTTTTTTCGGGCTGTCCTCTGCCAGGCCCCATGGACTAAGGCTTGGCACCCTCCCCAGGCCTGGCTCCAGGGTGGGGCCCTGGTAACCCTAGCAAGCACAGGTACTCCTTTCTTAAATTCTCTACACTTGGTCTTAGTAGATCTTTCTAGTAGATTTACTACAGATCACCTGAGCCAGGACCAAGATGTTCTATCCAAGTTTCTTACTAAGCACGCTGCTGCTTACAGTTTCCAATCACAGGTTCAGTGTTTGTTAGTTCTTCCTTGTACAAGGGTAAAGACTGAGGGCAACAGAGCTCCGTAGTTTGTGGCACCAAGGTTATGGAGCAGTCTGCCTCTACAATTACATTTATCTGACTCTGGAGACTTTGCTTAACCAGGTCTTCAGTTGAGACTTTTACTGATAGTTGCTGTTATTAAAATGCTTGTTTACATTATTCTGTGCTTTTGTATGGCTGTTAACGGCACATTAATTTTCTATTATATTTTAATCCAACTTGTTTTACTCTGTTTTGTTGTATAGTGCTTTGTGACTACTTGTCTGTGAAAAGTTTATGATCACTTTACAAAAACAGCTGGGTGATGTGTTGGTTGCAACCATCGTTTATATAATTATCCATACACTGTTTAAGGTTTCGTGTTTGTTTGAATTTCTGATTGATTTTTACCTCCAAACAGATTTAAACCTGAAGTCTATCCATTCAGAGATCATTTGTATGATATTTTCATTTTACTTCTTATTGTTTGAAAAATAACTGACTATAATTTACATCTGATATTTCTGTGAAATGTCTGAGATTTGTGATGGTTTTTGTGTTTCAGATGTTTTTTTTTCTTTTCTGCTTAACATGAAACTCTCTGGCAAACTAAGTGTAACATGTTTACAGCCTCAGTGAATGACAAGTATCAGATATTTGATGCTGAGGAGGACGATGGGGACGATGAAGATAAGGCTGAGTTAATGAGCTCCACTGAGGCGAGAGGATGATAAAAACAGCTCTCAGGGTTCAGCCCACATGATCCAGGTGTGGGAGCTCCTGTGTCTGTTTCTGTTCAGCTGAACGTGACAACGACCCAAATGTTTCTGTTCGTTATTATTTAACTCACAATTTAAACTTTAAACAGTCGTGAAACAATGATGCTGATAATTTAATTGTTCCTCATTTTAATGTTGATACTTTAAACACTCAGAATATAAATGATGACTGAAGTGATCGTTTCTGTACAAACTTTCATAATTTAAGGTTTAATCATTAAAACAAGGATTTACATTATTGTTACACATTTAAACAGACATTTAGACATTTGCATAATTAAAACAGGGACTTAAACCTTGATAACTTCAATGTTAATAATTTAACCTTTGATCACTTTGATACTTTAAACACTGATCATTTGAATATTTTGAACATTGATCATTTAAATGATGACTTTAATATAAACACTGATAATTCTAACAACTTAAACACCTAAAAACAATGATTTTACTTTTGATCATTTAAAGTTGGATTATTGTTTTAAATATTCTTTTTAATACTGATGATAACAATATAAACACTACAATTTAAAATGTTGATGATTGCATCTCTGCTTCTTTAAAGTCTATAATTTATATTTTTATTCTTCAGACATTCCTAATCCAAAATCTGAGAAATAATTCTTGAAGTGTTGATGGTAATTGTGTCATTGCATCTGATTTTATATGTTGATCTTTTAATATTGATGATTTAAATGTTTTCTTGAAAAGCAGTAATGTGAAATTCAAAATGTAAACGTTATTATTACAATATCAAATGTTGATTTAGTTGATCGTTCGCTCTGTAATGATTATATGATCCTGATCATGTAAATGATAAAATGTTAACAGTTCAGTCTGAATGATTCAAACACATTTTAAACTCTGATGATTTTGATTTAAGTGTCAGTTTTCAGTATTTCAACAATGATCATTTGAATGGTAACATTTTATATGTTTTTGAGTCAAATAAGTAAATTGATGATCTGATATTGAAACAATATTTTTCTGCTTCTGTTTTTGATTTGATGGTTTAAACTTGTGTGCAGCTGTTCCAGAGCTTTCTGTCAGCTGACACCTCCCTCAGATTGTTGTGTCTCCCCCGATGATGTCAGCAGGGGTAAACGTGACCTCACTGCCCATCCCGGTGACATCAGTGACCCTGGACGGCCTGGCGCAGCTGTCCAATCAGCGGCTCTTCTTCTTCTTCTTCTTCCTGTGCGCCTACCTGTTCATGCTGTGCAGCGACAGCCTGGTGGTCTACGTGATCTGCTCCCAGCGGAGCCTCCACCGCCCCATGTTTGTGTTTGTGACGGCTGTGCTGATGAACTCTGTGGCGGGCAGCACGGTGTTTTACCCCAAACTTCTGGTGGACCTGCTGAGAGGGGTCCGCTCAGTGCAGGTGACCCTGCGTGGGTGCATGTGTGAGGCCTGGCTTTTATATTCATTGGGCACCTCCAGCTTCCTACTGCTAGCAGCCATGTCCTTTGACCGGTATGTGTCCATCTGCCGCCCGCTGCTCTACACCGTTGTGTTGTCTCCAGCCACAGTGCTGGCACTGCTGCTGCTCTGCTGGCTGCTGCCTGTCGGGCTGGTCGGCACTGCGGTGCTGCTGGCGAGCCGCCTGCCGCTCTGCCGCTCGCAGCTCAGCAGGATCTACTGCGACATCTACAGCCTGGTCAGTCTGAGCTGTGGTGGTCGTGAGACAGTGCTGAGCGAAGTCTACAACCTCTCGGTCACCGTAGCTACTGTCCTGCTGCCCGCCATCTTTGTGCTCTTCTCTTACAGCGCCGTCCTGTCTGTCTGCCTGCGGCGCTCACGCAGCTTCAGCAGCAAAGCACTGAGCACGTGCCTGCCGCACCTGCTCGTCTTCTGTAACTACAGCGTGAGCTCCGGGGTGGAGGTGCTGCAGCGCCGCCTACAGGCCGGCAGTCAGCCCACAGCCTCCGTCCTCACCTCCATCCTCCAGGTGATGATCCCGACTGTGTTCAACCCGGTGGTGTATGGCCTAAATGTGACGGAGATCAGGGCTCAGCTGAGGAGGCTGCTGGGCTGCCAGAGAGCTGATTGACCCACCGAACCGGATCCTGAGTTCTGGTCTCTGTTAGACTTACGGACTTTAAAACTGCTGCTATTTGCCTTTAAAAGATGTTAAATCACTTGATAAAACATATAGAAGAAAAATAAAGAATCTGCAATGCAAAAAGTTGTATTTTAAACAAAACAGATACATAAAAATAACATTGGAAAGCTGGTGATCATAGTTGGATATACATATATATATTAGGGGTGCAACGATGCTCGTATCGATATTGAACCGTTCGATACAGTGCTTTCGGTTCGGTACGCATATGTATCGAACAATACAACATTTTTAATTTATTTTATCAACTTTCCTTCTGACGATGCTGTCTGTGTTGAGCGCTCAGTGGATCTGCGTTCGACTACTCAGCCTAGGCTGCACTGTCGAGCGCAGATCCACTGAGCGCAGCGCAAGCTAGCAAGACAGAAGCTAAGCTCGTTGCAACATGGCAAACTGAACCTCCCCCACCCTCATTCAGATCTGGCCTTTGGAACTATTTTGGTCTTCATGTGACGTATGACCCTGAAGGTAAGCGCGTCATGGACAAAAGTAAAACAATATGTCGGATGTGCCACGCAATGCTCAATTTGTGGGAACTAGTGCGTTAGCGCAGTTAGCTTGTTAACGTGTTGACGCCGTCCAGCCCCACGCACGGGGCGATCCGCCGTAGCTCGTTAATGGAGATTTGCCGTGTTGTGGCGTCAACGTCATTTCAGATTAACGCTGACAGCACTAGTGGGAACACAACGAATATGACTGCACATTTACTCCGACAGCATCCTAGTGCAAAGACAAGTGGAAGCAGACAAAAACAACAAGCACGCATGCTACAAACTTTACCCGAGTCATTTAGACAGCCGTTAGCACAGGATTCTCCTTATGGGGACCTGATATGTTTAATATGCTGCTGAGAATATAGCCCAGAAGAAGCGTATAGTATAGCTTTTATTTTGGAAAGAGACATTTCTCTGTAATAAACTCTCTTTTCCAAAGATGTGATTTCTCCATCAGATAGATTTATTATTTTATTACTTTGTTGTTTCAGCAACATTCAATTTAAAAACTGTACTTTTGAGTTAAAATATATATTTATAATTTTAATAAATGACAAATTAAAAAGGCATGTTTAAATATATATATATATGTGCATATGCATATTTTTTTATGCATATATATATACATACAGTCTGCCCTGGGACAGACTGACAGAAGCGAGGCTGCCATATCGCGCCATCGGCCCTTCTGGCCAACACCAGTAGGCGGTAGGTGAAGTGTCTTGCCCAAGGACACAACGACCGAGACTGTCCGAGCCGGGGCTCGAACCGGCAACCTTCCGATTACAAGGCGAACTCCCAACTCTTGAGCCACGATTGCCCCACCTTGAGGAGCTTTAAACTGTAACAAAAAAACAGTCAATGTGAGTCGAGCCTCATGATTGGAAGCTCAGTAGGGCTGCAAAAGAAAAGCAGGACTGTTCACCCAAAAAAACATAATCAGAGATAAGGTCATAAATATTTGTTTTGTAATCAACATTCATTTTCTCTTTATGCTCTTTAGTTCATCCACATCTTGTTGGGGGAGGCAGCAGAGGGCCTTGAACTAGACTTCCTGATAAAGAGGAACATACTGCAGCACGTTCTGATGTGGCAGCTGTGTGCAGTTGCAGCATTTGCACACAGCAACAACAATAACAGATAAAAATCCCCTCAGCAGATAATATAGGCAAAATTCAGCAGTTCAATATTCAGGCCACAGAACTTTCTCACTGTATAAAGTAACAAAGTTGAGTTCTGACTGCCGATTATAGTTTGAATATTTTAAAAACAGTCTGGAAACTGCACTCTTAGGTCAAAGGTCACAGAGACCAATGAGTCATTACAAGTAAAAAGAGAAAAACAGGAAATCATCACTTTTCACATGTGGCACTATTTCAGTCATTCGCTGTCAGACACGTCTTCACTCACTATGTGTTAACAGACCTTTCTGCACTAAATCACACTTGTTATTAATCTCTCTTCCACACCATTCTGTCGTCTTTCTCTCACCACAACCAGTGGGTCCAGATCCAGAGGTTTCTTCCTGTTAAAAGGGAGTTTTTCCTTCCCACCGTGGCCTTCCCACTGCTCATAGGGGGTCATATGATTGTTGGGTTTTTCTCTGTATGTATTATTGTAGGGTCTACCTTACAATATAAAACACCCTGAGGTGACTGTTGTTGTGATTTGGCGTTGTATAAATAAAGTTGACTTGAGTTTAATTAATTAATTAATTTTATTATTTATGTATTTGATTATTCAACAACAACAACAAAACAGATCTGCTGTGGCACATAAACGCTAACTGTACAGAAAAGCAATCAGTTAGACCGTAACTTATTATTACATGCATACATCTTGATTCTCAGTCATCCAGGTAAGGAAATTACATTAAATAAAGACAAAATTGAATAAAAAGACAATATAACATTTATTAAAGGCACAAAAAATTTACCTGAGTAAAATTAAGTTTACAATTAATTTAATTTTTTAATTTTTTATTTGTTTTTAAATGAATTGTTTTTATTTTTGTCGACAGGGTGCGCTGTCTGCTGACACGCAAACTGAAACACGTTTTGCGCATGCTCAGTCGGATCAGCTGTTGGTCGGTTGCTCTGTGAGAACCTGAGAAACTGAGCCGCTTTTGTTTATTTGTTTGTTTGTTATTTTCTCCGGTAAACACGATGGCTGGCACAGCGCTCAAGAGACTTATGGCCGAGTACAAACGTGAGTAACGCGAGCCGCTTTCAGACAATGGGAGGTATTTTAATGTTAGCTAGCATGCTAAGCTAACAGCTGCGCTAGCGCCTGTATCTCTGTACGAAACTCCGTTAAAAGTTCGGTCGGTTTGAGCTTTTCTTTGCTGTCCGCGTTTGTTCTTCTGTACCTGCGACTCAAACCGATAACCTGATGAATATCTGGACAGTGTGAATAATCCGGTGTCGGCTTTGTCCACCTGCAGTTTAAACCGCGGTATAATTTGGAGCTTATATAATGTGTTTGTGGCGTTATCCAGAATGTTCCATATAGCTGCCGTGATGTAACTTTCAAAACTTTTCTAAAGTATGTTAAATGAACACAAAGTGCGAACATCATGTTTATCTGTTGGTTACAGGAACACAGAGCGCAGGTGGAAAACTCGCTGCGAGGCTTCAGCGCTGCACTGACACGGCGGCTGATTTGCCTTTTCTGAAAGTGATAAATTTGAAGGTTTTTAAATGTAATTTGGTGCATAGAGGGCTAACGATAAGAACTTTAACTGGGGGATTAGCCTCGGTACACATTCATATTTAGGCCTGTCATTTATTTAATGCGTTCATTTCAGGCTGCTACACTTTAATCTTGTGTAATAATGTGAATTCTGCATAGATTAGTCGATTCATTCAAGATTCAAGAACTTCATTGTCATGTACACCGCGAAACACAAATGGTTACGCAGAGCAATGAAATTCTTAGTTTGCACGTTCCCTAAAAGAAAGTAAAACACACAAACAGTGCTTTGTGAATCTTGTAGTTTATGTGGGTGTAAACAGAAAAGTAGTTGCAACACTGTCACAGTGATAATATATACAGAGTATATATTAAGGTGTATATGTAGAGCTATGTATAACAATTGCAACTTTACAGGTTAGGGGTAATTACAGTTGTATTATGTTGTGTATAAGTGTTCGAGCTTGCAGATTTACAGTTATGGATAAACAGTTCGACATAGATCATTGTGGTAAATCTGATTGGTATTTAAGATAATTGGGAAGTCTTTTATAACTGCTTTCTTGCTTTAGGCTGTTTTTAAATGAATAGATGTTAATCGTTTCTTCAACATGGGAAAGCAAACAATCCATCAGCTGTTTAAAAATGTGACTGAGACTGGATCACAGCAGAGGTCAAAGGTCACTCATCTTTCTGTGTTTGTGTTTCAGAGCTGACCTTGAACCCACCTGAGGGCATCGTGGCAGGTGAGACACGAGAACACATCTGTAGCTTCTGCAGATGTGTCTTCAGATGTTCAGCGTGTTGTTCCAACAGTCAGACACCCGAGCAGCTCTGAGAGCAGGAGATTTAAAGAGTTTGTGTTTGCTGTGCAGGTCCAGTGAACGAGGAGAACTTCTTCGAGTGGGAGGCTCTCATCATGTGAGTACCCCGTCTCCATGGAAACACACGTTTGAGTCATTTTTGGGTGTTTGTATTTGTTTTGGAGTGTTATTGTGTATGTGTCAGTTATAGCTGGACTCTCACAGCCACTTTATTCGGTACAGTTTACTAGTACTGGGTTAGAGCTCCTTTAACTCTTAGGTGCTTGGCTTCAACTGGGTTATACAAGCATCACAGGTTTTGGTTTGTGTGGACATGACATCATCATGACCTCATGATGCTGGTGCATCCATGAATCTGTCGATGTGAATCTGAAGCAAAGGAGGATCCCTGCTTTCGGGTTGTTAACGCCAAACTCAGAATGTAGCAGCAGGAATCGAGACTCATCAGAGCAACCAGCGTTTTTTATCTTCTGCTGTCCGGTTTTGGTGAGTGTGAGTGAACTGTATCCTCCACTTCCTGTTCTTAAAGAGCCAGTGTACCTGCTCCTTCGGTCCTTTCCCACGCTGCTCTGTTGTAAGGTGCTGTTTGCAAGGCAGCGCGTAGCAGGTATAAAATGTCCTTTAGGTGGTGGGAGTGGCACCGGTGTGGTCTTCTGCTGCTGTAGATCATCTGTTCTAAGGCTCAGGGGTGCTTTTCTGCATACCTCGGTTGTTATGAGTGGTTATTTGAGTTTGTTGCTTTTACTATCAGCTTGAAGCAGTCCAGGGCTCGCAATATCGCCAGCCTGACGTCCCGGAGCTAGCGATATCTCCGGTCGGGCGACCAAAATCTATCTCAGCCCCACCCGTCGGGTTATCATATAGCTCAGTTCAGTCACCTGAAGCACTTCTGTGAGCACCAGCATTTGTCTAATTTGGCTGTTGCACAAACGAGTTACTTTCACTTCTGTGCTGAGTGCTTAAAGGTCAGGCTCAGTCATGAAAGCAGCGACGGATCTCCATAGATCCACTAATCACACTAATTGCATTTAAAAAGCAAACAATGTTGCACCCTCATGGCTTTAACCTCCCGTCTGCTGGGATCAGTTGTCTGATCTTTTTATTAGCAGCTCTTAGTGTTTGTAACAGGCTCACCTCTCTGTATTTGTTTCTTTAACCTGTTTCACACTTTATGCCAAACTCAGAAAGTAAAAACCTGCAGTTTGAGTCATGAAGTCACCCTCATACGTGTAAACCATGGCAACTAAACTCACAGGTTCAGTGTGACGATGACCGAGTGAGACCAGAAGGTGTCGCTGTTCTCAAAGTGTTGGAGATGAAACACAGCTATCGGTACACTCCCCACTAACACAAAGTTAAGGAAAGTCAGTGGATTTATGGCTGGAAGAAAACAGAGCAGGAAACAAGACAACACAAAAGTGTTCAAATTTAAACGCTGGGGAGTAAAAATGTGTCTTCAGGTGGATTTTAAAGATGTCGAGTGTTGGAGAAGTCTTAATCTGAAGACCAAGGCCTGGTCTACCTACAGAAACAACCAGGAGCATCATTCTCCATGAAGTGTGGACACAGCTGAGGACCAACAAAGATGTTCAAGTGTCATTTTAACTGTGAGGTGTGTTTTTAAAGAGGACATGTTTACCCCACTGATCCTGACTCTGACACACACCGGGTCATGTTCAGCACCATCTTCTGTCAGTACGAACGTGACGTCATGTGATTGGTTGGTTGAGGCTAACAGACTCACATTAGTTTATGTTAGCTAACTAGTGACAGGATCGATACCTCAGAGGAAAATAGGGACATTAAAGCTAAACATCAGTGTGAGGGGATCACTGTAGTGCTGCAGCAGTGAGTTTATGTGAAACCAGGACATACTGTCCACTTTACTGTCTGTGTCTGTAGCAGGAAGTGGCTGTTTGGCTAGCTGCACTGAAACAGGAAATCCAGCTGTTAGCCGTGATGTTGGTGTTTGTAAAGGCCAGTGTGGAGGAGAGCCCGTTAGCTGCAGCCAACCAACCACCTGACGTCACGTTCGTACTGACAGAAACATGTTTTTATAACTTTAAGCTGTTATTTGTTAAACCAGCTTCACAGCAGTTACATGTGTGTCAGAGTCTGAGAGCTCAGTGGGGTAAATTAGCCTCGATGTGTTCGGTGTTTCATGTCCTCTTTAATACGCTCTTAGACAAAAACATTTCTTATCGGTTATTAAAGATGCTGCAGCTTCGTGCTGTCTCAGACCAAAATTAGTCTCAGCAAGAACTGAAGCAACAAGCTGCAGAGAACATCTGCTGATCCTGAGACTCTTCAAGGAGTCAGAAAACCATCTGCTGAAGGTGTTTCACCTGTGACTGGAAGAAGTTACAGTGGATCTAAATCCATTAAAACACCCCAGATGTGGACCCACAGCTGTGTACTCTGAGTACTCGGTGTGAAAGTAGACATCCTGACTGCAGTAGATGTACAGAAGTTATTGTACCTAAGAAACCAACATGAACGTGATGTCAGTGAAGGCAGCGCCCTCAGTCTGTCATTAGTAACGGAGCCTTCTGTTGTTGTGGATGTTGGCGTGACAGCAGCTTCAGTCTGCCCTTCAATTTAACCTGCAGCTCGTGCTCCGGCCAACCATCCACACACCTGCCATCCCCCTGATCGATGACATCACCGCGCCACACCCTATCATTACCAAGGTCATTACCTGAGCAGGTCGGCCCTCTGAGCTGCGCTTTGAGATGCTGTTTCTTGATGGGAAGACGTCTGAGCTGCCTGCTCATGTTTAACGGCTGACTGTTTTGTGACTCGTTGGTTAGTCGAAGATTCAGAAACAAGCTGCTGGGAGCGCGCCGACCCTCTGCCATGGCTCCGCCTACACTGATAGACAGCTGGAGGGGTTTCAGACGCAAACAGGGATCACCTGTGTCAGACGGGACCCGCCCACCTGTGTCAGACAGTCACAGAAGTCCAGCTCTTTGACGCTCAGTTGTTTCCGCTCTTTGAACCTCTGGCAATCTGACTTGTTTTGTCCTCAGCTGGTCAGCGTCCTCGTGTCCCGGTCGACAGCGATGTGCCAGTTAAAGTGATGCAAGGTACTCGCTCCTAACCTTACATTCATAAAGCTTTAGCGGCGTCACTGTTTGGATCCAGGTGATGAAACCCTTTGATTTGATCAAACTGCTCTCAGATCTGATAAAAGAACACGCGTCAGACGAGCGCTGATTGGTAGCACAGATAGCCAATCAGAGTGTGTGTGGTCAGTGATTAGAGCGGACAGACGATCAGATGGGCTGATCTGCCTGACCTCAGATCTGTGATGTGCTCAGATATTCAAACGTCCTCTTGAACTCTGATGACTCAGAAGCTCCATGACGGCGTAACGATCATAAACACGCTGTGATACCGGCGCCGTGTCCTTGCGGCTGATACGGATCGGTGAGCTTCAAACAGCTGCCACTAGGGCTGTTTGATATAACGATATATATCTGATGACGATATAAAAACGTCTGTCGTTTCATTTTACGCTATCGTTTGTTTCGTGGTTCTGATGTCACTGTAGTGGCTATATTACTTTCTTTAAGTTCTCTCTTTCTTATATTTAATATAACCACACTACGGACGGACAAGCGCCTGTTTTTATGCGTTGTCGTTAGCAACAACGACGGTAACAGCATCGTGTGTCCGCTTGTTTATTTTCCACATAAACCTTTCACAATAAAGCTCAAGATCTTGTTGAGACTTTTCAAAATAAACTGAATCACGTGAAAGAGCAGATTATTTACGGATGAGAAGTAAAAAAGACGCCAGGTGCTAAAAAATAAAGCTTAGACTCAAATGTTAGAACAGGCTTTTCCCCGCAGCACGCCGTGGAATAAATACAAAAAAAACGGCGGCCGTTACAACTTATGTCTAAAAATGTATCGTTTCATGCATCGGTTAAAACACTCGACTCCAGCTACACGACGCGCAGCTGGAAACACTTCACGCAGGTCGAGCTGCCCGAGATTCACAGAATTTACAGAAAATGTTACATTTTTGTGATTTATATCGTTATCGGACGATAGAATTCTGATATCGGGATATGAGATTTTGGTCATATCGCACAGCCCTAGCTGCCGGAGCAGAACAGCTTCTCAAAGCCGGTTCAAAGATCTGCTTCTAAAGGAACCACAGGACGTTCTCCCCAAGTACCTGAAACTACTCCAACAGCTATGTGGGGAGCCGCTCCGCTTTTTCTGACAGGACGTTTTTCCTCCCTTTTCCATGAGAAAGGTACGCTGAGACCAAGTACAGCAACAACACAATACTAACATAACAACAATAAGAGTAATGATAAGGAGATAAAGTCGCTCTAAAGAAAAGTATATGTCACTGTAGACGGAGCAGCAGCATGTACACAGCATGCTTACAGTCCAGCGTTCTTTCTAAGATCTTCTCATCATTTGGTCTGAACATCAGACCCACGTTATGTTGAAGTAAGTCAGTATTTGTCTCCTTACACAGACGTTCTGGGTTTGGAGTCAGGTTGGTTCATCTCCTTCTTCTGACTTGAGAACAAAGTTAGTGTTTTTTTCAACAAACACATTTTTGTTGAAAAACAACAAACTTTTTGCTTTCCAGCAACAAATATTCAAATCTGAGTGGCGTCTGAAAAACATGAAGACAAACACGTGAAATGAGTTTGTTAGCTGCTGGTGCTGATGGAGAGAGCAGGTGTTAATGTTCCTGTTTGCTTTGCTGTCTCCGTGTTCCACGTGTCTTTGGAACGTGGAACATTAATCTCTGTTTTTACCTGCGTGCATCCCAAGGCTGCTCACACCTGATTGGTCAACAGGACAGAAACCTGCAGATGTTCACATCCAGATGTGTTCATAGAGACGGGGTTACCTGTTCTGAAGCTGCTCCTTCAGGTTCTCGAGGGAGATAAAATTTGTTAGAGGATCATGAAATCAGAGTGAGGGTCACCTGTGCACAGGTGTTACAGAGACGGGAACCGAAAGAGCAGCAGATTAAACTTAAAAACCCGTCCAGCTGCTAACAGGTGATCCAGGCGTGTTCTCCAAGTTCTTCAGGTGCTCTGTGGTTTCGTGCCCTCTGGGTCTCACATGTACTTCCTGTGTGTGTTTCAGGGGTCCTCAGGACACGTGCTTCGAAGGCGGAGTGTTTCCAGCCATCCTCAGCTTCCCCTCCGATTACCCCCTCAGTCCTCCAAAGATGAGGTTCACCTGCGACATGTTTCACCCCAACAGTAAGTCCACCTGCGGCTGAGCTCCGCCCCCTCAGCTGCACAGACAGCTTGTGTTCTCACAGGGTTTTATGAAGGTTAAGACTGGAGGTGTGTTTGTGGAGAAGCTGATGTGATGTTTATCCTCTCTGCCTCTCAGTCACTTTAATCCAGCACAGTGAATCACCGCAGCGACGAGCTCGTGTTTCCACGGTTTTAGACTCGTTTAGAGCCTCGCTGTCAGATTTTAACCCGTCATGTTCACCTGAAAACTCTTAAACACACCTGGCACACCTGGAGTAAACTCAGGTGTGCCTCAGGTTCCTGAACAGAACACGCTTGGTTTGCGTCTGTTTTGATAGGTAAACAGACTGCAGTGACCCCCTCAGTCATGTGACTCAAGTCATGTGACACAAGGCTGCGTTGTCACAGTAACGACCAAAGCTCCTGAGAGTCGGTTTGACTTCAAAGCAGTCATGTGACCAGTCACAGCACGCAGCACTAATGTGAACATGCTGCTAACGTGCTGTTAGCGTGCTGTTAGCATGCTGTTAGCGCGCTGTCATTACTGCTGTGATTAGAGTGCTGAGCCATGATGTCACAGCAGGGTAACAGTCTGAGCACGCTCAGTCCTGATTAGAGGACAAGCTGTTCGCTGCTGGCCCATCATCACCACCCTGCACCAGCATGCCCCCGAGCTGAACTTCCTCCTGCAACTGTAGCGTCTGATCATCCATCAACAGCCTGCAACCGCCGCAGGTGAAACCCACGAAGAAGAAAACACTGAGCGGGCCTGAACCTCCTCAAAGGTGATGGAAAAAACACGTCTCAGGTTTCAAAAGAAGAGAAAAAGTTTTCAAACTTTCTGAGCTGAACGTTTACTCACCATCTGCCCTTCATGGCACCGCTCGCACAGGTGAGAACAGGTGCCAGGCTGCCAGCAGGTGTCTGTAGGTCTGCACCACCCAGCTCCTCTGCATCAAACCTGTTGTTTCATAGAAATGTGAAATATCTGAACGAATAAATATAAAGCTTGTTCTCCGTCCTGCATGGCTCCAGCTGCAGCAGGAGTTTTATCTTGTTTCCTGAATTGTTGGAAGCTGAGATTAAAATGTGAAATGATCAGATTAATTGCTCGGCTCTCGTATCTATTGTGTGCTGATAAAACAGCAGCTGTCAAAGCAGGAACGTCAGACAGCCGACAGGAAGCACTTTGCACACTGATAACAACGAGATGTTTGATGGAAACGGATAGCCTCTGAGTGCTGCCTCACCTGACGGGAGGCTTGTTTACCTGTCAGGTGTTGTTCTACTGCACCTGTGAGGACTCGATGGCCGGGCGGCACTTTGAGGAGCAGACAAAGAACATCCTGTTTCCAAATATGTCCTGTTTTTACAAAAAAATGAATCCCAAAAACTCAAAGAGACGCTCACACGACACGACACGCGGGTCTCAGCTTTAATGAAGCGTTTGAACAGAAATGTCTTAAAATCAGATTCACAGCATTCAGAAACATCCACCCATGCTTGTCGGGGGGGTGGAGCCTGTCCCAGCAGCAGGTCCACCTGGACAGGTCACCAGTCTGGCAGCATTCGCACCTGTGGGCATTACAAACTAAACCTGTGTGTTGAACTGGTCGTCGTTAAATATGTTGGATTCTTTCAGATGGGCGGGCTGAGTCGTGCTCCCTTACTAATCACCTTCCTCCTCCTCCTCAGTCTATCCGGACGGTCGGGTCTGTATCTCCATCCTCCACGCTCCGGGCGACGATCCGATGGGTTATGAGAGTAGTGCAGAGAGGTGGAGTCCGGTCCAGAGTGTGGAGAAGATCCTGCTGTCTGTGGTCAGCATGCTGGCAGGTAATCACACACCTTTCTGTGACGTCATCATGTGTAAACCATGCTTCACCTGCGTACTCGGTCCTCTCCTCTCCTCTCAGAGCCCAACGATGAGAGCGGAGCGAACGTCGATGCCTCCAAAATGTGGCGGGAAGATCGAGAGCAGTTCAACAAACTCGCCCAGAAGATCGTACGCAAGTCTCTGGGCCTGTAGAGATGATGTCATCAGCCCGCGCCCTGTGTGTGTGTGTACAGCAGAAACAAATGGCATGGACAGACACACATACACAGGGCGCTCAGTATGGACAGATCAATAAATAAACTGATGGATGGAAGCCGATCAAAGGACACAAACCAAACGCGATGACATCACCACCACCTTCACTCCGACAGCAGCAGCAGAAACGCCGCCGCCATACCTCGTCCGTCTCCTCTGCAGGACAATATTTATCAATAAATTCATGAAAAGATCAATTTAAACTTTGTTTGTATAGGATAGAAATGATGTTTTACCTGAAGCTGTTGTCCCATAGCGCCCCCTGCTGTGCCGCCTGGTGCTGTCAGTGTACAGTCGTCGACACAGAGGGGAGCCGGTCTGAAGTCCAGGAAGTTTCTCATCATTCCGATCTGGTTTGAAGTTCAGGGATTCAGTGTGCAACCGCAGTACCCCGCCCCGCCCCCGACTCCTGCTTCCTGTTTCTGTTCATTTGCTGCTGTTGGCGAGAAATCGTTTCTGATCCGACTGGTTGATAAACGTGGACTCGGACTGGACGTCCGGTCGGACAGAAGCACGCCGGCTTCTCTCAGCAGGACTTCATGCACTTTATGTCTTCCTGAAGGAGGACGTCGCGATGGTTCAGCTCGCCGAGGAGCTGACGGGAGCGCAGAGCTTTAGTTTGAAGGGTTTCTTTGAATTTGTCTGATTTAACAAACGATTAATAAAAAATACCAAGAGCAGAGCGTGAGCTGGTTATTCATTACATCTGAAAGCAGGTCCAACATTTAATAAAGCTGCCTTTTTTCTCTCACTGCAGTTTTGTTCAAATAATATCAGCTGAGAAATGTAAGCCCAGTGTCGGCCCAGTGTCGGCCCAGAGCCCGACACCTTCCTGTTTTGTGATGTGCTGGGGTTCAGACCTTCAGGGCTCAGATGTCACATTTCTAAGTAAAGTGGCGTTTTCTCGAAGCGCCGCTGAAGCAGAAGCACCTATAAATGTCTGAGATCACATGCAGATTTAAACCTGAGCTTATCCCGGATCAGTCTGTTTTAACCTCGCTGCGACTCTGACTCAGCTCACGTCAGCGCTGAGTCAAGTCTGCAGATAAAAAGGACGAGTGCAGATGAGAGGGGTCGGCGAGGGAGGTGACATGCCATGACAGCAGCTTCCTGTCTGGGCCTGCCTCAGACATAAAGACATGAAAGGAAGGCAGCATCAGTTACAGAGCGCAGGCAGCCCACAGCTCATGCAGGTAATCTGATTACCTGGTCCTGTCTGCTTAGCCCAGCTCTGTTCTGTCAGGTACTCTGTCACAGTTCAGAGTAATCCTTCCTTATCTGACACGCCATCCTCTGTGAAACAAGCTGCTTCTCTTTAACATCCCACTCACTAAGGTCCACTTTCTGATTGGCCAACTTCAGGAAGCCTGCTGAGGGGCAGCGCCCAGTGTTGTTGGAGAGCAGGGTGACGCTCACAGGGATCAGTCTCAGCCGATCCTCGTTGAACCCCACAGACGACCTGCTGACCTGATAACGTGAGGTGCAGTTACGATTCAGCCCAGCATGCGTCTGTCACTGAGCTGATCTGGGACCAGCCTGACCCTGGATCTGCTGCTGAAGACCCAGTCACGTGACTCTGACATCACTGCTCCTCACGGCTAATACAGTTTGTTTGGTCTTTGTAAAAACTGTGTATGTGTGTGTGTTCCAGTTTTATATAACAGCATGAAGGCAGATGGTTTTCTTTAGAAACACTTTGAGAGATTTTATCAGCTCTCACACACACACACACACTCACACTCACACACACACTCACACTCTCACACACACTCACACACACACTCACACTCACACACACACTCACACACTCACACACACACACACACACTCACACACACACACACACTGTCTTTGCGAGGACTCTGTTCAGGGTTTGAACCTTGTTGGCAGTAAAACCTTCGCCTCCCTGAAACAAACTGTGATGTGAGAGCGAGCTGTGCTGATCAGCCCATCTTACAGAATCACTGACTCGAACTGTGATGACCTTTGACCTGCAAGTTTTTACATTTATATACAACATAATAAAACTTCACACAACATAAACGTTTTACTATAGCATATTCTGTATATGTTACCACTGTGACAGTGTTACAACTACTTGCACTTTAAATTGCTCAGGGGCTCAGGGGGTTGGGAAGCGTATCTGTAACCGGAAGGTCACCGGTTCGATCCCCAGGCTCTCTGTCCTGGTCGTTGTGTCCTCGGGCAAGACACTTTACCCTACCGCCTACTGGTGTTGGCCAGAGGGGCCGATGGCGCGATATGGCAGCCTCGCTTCTGTCAGTCTGCCCCAGGGCAGCTGTGGCTACAACCGTAGCTGCCTCCACCAGTGTGTGAATGAATAGTGGCATTGTAAAGCGCTTTGAGTGCCTTGAAAAGCGCTATATAAATCCAATCCATTATTAAATTCTGACTCCACACACACACGAGATACATCAGCACTTGTTTTACTCTATAAATTATTTTCTAACTCAGAGTTAAGTTTATTCTTATTTTAGTTGCAAAGTAAGAGTCTCGTCGCTCGGTGTATCCACTTGTGTTTTGCAGTGTATATGACAAACTTCTTGAGTCTTGGATTTGAGGTGAGAGGTCACAGCGTCCTGATGGGGGCGCTCTCTCGGATATTTTCACTGATTCTTTTCCTGACGACACCAACCTGCACAGGTAGAGCAGCAGAAGCTCACCTGTGTTCAGTCGGCAGGTAAATGCAAGCGTGTCTCACCTGAATGCGTTCAGATGGGTCCACTCTAAAGAGTCCACGCTGCGTGCGACGCTCCTCATTTTGCCTGTTTTTTATATTTTTGTGGCTCTTTTATATGCATTTAAATGGAAATCCTGTTTATACTGGTTGTCATAACATTTGATGAGCTTCCTGGATGATTGTACTTACAGTCTGTGTTGTACCTGTACTGAGGGCAGACACAGGTAAAGGTGTGGAACTCTGCTTCCACCTGTGAACCTGCAGCTCGGTCACAGTGAGACTGGAAGGTCTCTGTGGGTTCATTCGTGTCTCTGCCTGCTGGCCTGGATCCAGGCTCACATTTAAACTGGGATTACTGGGCTTTAAGCGTCTCTCAGATCACAGCTGCTTTTCATGTCTGAGTACACTGTGCAGCTCCCAGCGCTCGCCCCTCACAGCAAACACTGACTTCTGGTTTACCTGTGCAGGTATGGGGTTCGGTGGGCAAACACCTGATTTTAATTTGAGTGATATCGTGTCCGCCTCCACATGCTCGCGTCGTACCATCTCAGAGTCACAGGGACAGGAACTGGGACCACCATGACTGGATCTGGACACTTTTCATTTGAACCATTTTGAACTGTGTTGAGGTTTTGGAGCCAGGTGTGAAGAGAGGGCGGAGCACTGAGTTATTAGCTGATGCTAGCTAGTTTCTTCAGATGATGTCATTAAAGTACTCCAACAGCACAAACACAGTCCAGAGACCCACATCAGGGCAGTTAGCTGAGGTGTAGCCTAGCCGACAGCGAGCAGCTACAGCGTCACCATCAATCAAACAGGCCACACCCCTAAAAATTAAATAATTTACTCTTTGAATGAAACATCCTCCCCCCTTGTTGTGTTAGGAAGGTGAAACTAGAGACTAGAACACTTTGTCTATGGAGACTGACTCCCTGCTGCCCCTGCTGGGTGTCAGAGGAACGACAGGATTTTCACTTTGCATTTCATTATGTTCTGTTTCCTCGTGTGTTTTCACCTCCCCTGATCACCTCCTGCGCATTCAAGTCCTCTGTTTGTGTTTCATTGTCAGGTCGTCTGTTAAACTGACCACAGTCTTCATAGTCTTCATCATAATTATCACAGTGTATTCATAGTGGTCAAAGTTGTTCATAATTCTTCTTAGTTTCATGTTTACTGCTGACTTCCTGCCAAATAAAGGCTCGCTTGTTCACAACACATCGGCAAACCCCCTGCTGTGACACTCAATCCTCTTAGAAAAGAGAACCAATGAAAGTTTGATTTTAAAAATAAAAATTATTAAATTATTTTCTGTTTATTTCAGTTTTCTTTCTTCCTTTATAATCTGATCACCTCTCAGACTGATCAGGTAACCCTGATGGGTGGAGCTTTGCCTCACCTGCTGTATTCCTGGGATTATCCTATGACCCTGTGCAGGGCCCTGGCCCTCAGCTTGGAAACCACTGGCCAGAACCATGAGACTGAGCAATAATGATGGAGGTGAATATAATCTCTAATAATCTCTGTTTATTTTGATCATACCTGTGTACTTTTGGCATTGAATGCAGTACTTTTGTGTGTGTGTGTGTGTGTGTGTGTGTGTGTGTGTGTGTGTGTGTGTGTGTGTGTGTGTGTGTGCAGCCTCAGGTCTGATGGCACCTGATTTCAGGGAGTGGGTCAGACAGGCAGGGGGCGGAGCCCTGGCTCACCTGGGAAATTCCTGTGCTGTGAAGAGCTGAGGGCGAGCCGCAGACTTGAGATCAGTCACTTCTTCCTCTCTTCCTCCTCCTCCTCCTCCTCTCAGGCAGCACGTGTGCAGGAACCTCACATCATATGAAACATGGACCGAACTCTGCAGCTGATCGTTCATATTTACAGTTTCAGTGTAGGAAGGAATAATCAATCAAACTTTATTAGTACAACACCTGACTGACAAGCCCAAACCCAGACTGCTGCACAGCACGAGACACACAAAATAATAAGAATTTGATATGACGTCATTTTTAGAGCCGCACCAAATTCATGAAGAGCTCAGATTATTATTTGCTGCTCTGTTAGTTTCAGCTCGTCACAGACGATACATGAGACAGCAGAAACACCCTTTAACCTTACATCATTTGTCCACCAGAGGGCGCTCTGCATCTTCCATGTTTATGTTTGAAACGCCACAAACAGCGAGCAGCTGATCCGACCTGGGCAGAAGGTAAAAACGAGGAACGAGAAGGACGAAAAGAGTGACAAATATCAGCCTAAATGTCTGAATATTGGCTTTTAAATCACCGAATATCAGTATCACTGTTAAAAATCTGATATTGGTCGGGCTTATCAGTTTAACACAGACTGACTGTATATAAAAGATGGACTAGCACAGCGTGCGGTCACCCATTGGCTGGTCTGATCAGCGTCATGGTCGCCGACAGGAAGTGATCATATCTGATCACCGAGACCGAAATGTGTCAGCTGCTCTGACCAGTAACACATGAACTAACTTGCAGCAGCAACGTGCAGAAACCTCTCCACCAATCACACCTTTCACCTTCATGAAACACTCACCTGTCCTCTCAGGTGGACTCTGTCCAGCTTTGTCTGTCAGGTTTGTCTTCAGGTGAGTTCAAGTGTGTCACAGGTAAAGAGGAGGCAGCCGCCCCTCCCTCCCTCTCGCTCCTCAGCCACTCCCAGTCTTTTTTATTTAAATGTGGGGCGAGCGAGGCCAGCTCACCTGCAGGTAAATTCTCTCTCTCCTCAGTCATACTCACCTGAATCTGAAAATCACCTCCAGTCGCTGCACAGACAGCAGCCTCAGAGGAAGGAAAGGAGAAACTGTGGAGGACTTAAAGAGGAGGAAACGTGGAGAGGGAGGAGCAGACGACAGGTGGAGGTCTGCACCTGAAGGCGGAGACACGCTGAAGATCATCAGGTTCATCTCAGACACTGAGAACACTTTTAAAGGTGGACTGATGATGAGCCTGGTTGTGTTTTTGGTTTCTCTGAAGAATAGATAAATGTCCAGCAAAGACGAAGAGGACGGTTTAAGGACGGCCGACAGGTAGAGCAAAGACTGTACGTCTGTGAGGTCACAGCACTCCAGGCCTCCCCACTCTGAGCTCCTCTCACCGCCTCTTCTTACCTGTGCTCAAGTCAGAGGTCTCCTCACATGTCCTGAAACCTCTTCACAGACTAGGACTGGAGCTGGACCTCAGGAGGCTGGTTAAACCTCTGACCTCTGACCTCTGACCCAGGTTTGCTCAGATATGACGTCACTGTGCATCAAAGCTTTTGCATCTTTGTTTTCCTCTCACAGATTCTCATGTGATTCAAATGTGGGCCCGACGCTCATGTTAGCAGGTTAGTGTTCAGGAGACGAGCTTCGTTACACGACGGGGAGAAACCGAAACGAGTTCACATGATTTTATCTTTAGCAGCTGTTCTTATCTTTGGCTCATCGTTTAATCGTTTTGTGATCAATGTGACCATGTGAAGTGTTGATAGTGCAGTCTGATGGTAAAATTACACAGTGTGATATTTCTCAGCCACAGGTTTGCACGTTACTCGAGTTTTTTATGTTCAGCATCATTTATTAAACCAGTTTAAACCAGTCTGTAGTGCTGTGAAAATCCCACCTGGTGCAGGTGTAACATGGAGAGTCCCACCAAGGGTCCTTCTGCCGTAACCACAGAAATGATTTTAAATAGGCAGTTAACTAAAAGTTAAGGCAACGATCAGCTTTAAACTGAAAGCTGAGCTGTAGTTACAGATAAAGAGACAGTTTGCTGGTTTGAAGCCAGGTTATGTAAACACAAATGAACTTGGTGGCGTTCATGAAGAATTGGCGAGACGGCCGTCTGGGTTCGCCGGGTGGAAATGTTGGACACGCCGCTGTAAGGAACCAAATCTGAGACGTTTGTCGTGTTGCTCTTTGACCACAGACGCTGAAGAAACACCGCCCAGGAGATCCTCAGGCCAACTGGAGAATGACGTTGAGAGACGCAGGACAGGAAGCGGGTCGGTGAGCGGGAGTCAAACACGCTGTTCACGGCGCACAGGCGTGATGTTTTCGTGTCACTTCCTGCTGCTCACCTGGGTGCTGCTCACCGCCAGAGTCCAGAGCCACAGCTGGAGACCCTGTACAGGTACGAGGAGATACAGAGTGCTGGTTTCAGCTCTAAAGGGACGGTCACATGTTTCAGAAGGAGGTCAGATTCATTTCTGAAGAACAAAACACAAAATCTGCAGTGTGTCCAAAATAAGAGAGACTTTTGCTTGTGAGACTGGATAAATAAAGGTTTGAGCTTGTTTTTATATATTACTACTGACAGACATTGTGCTGAAAGCTTTGTTGTATCCTAACAGGAAGTTTTAATTCATGACTTGCTTGTTCAAGTTGTTCTGTTGTGCTGAAGATCCTGGACAGGCCCCCAAACACATCCAGTCACCAGACTGGATGTGGGGTTAGGAGGGTCGCGTAACGATAGATGGAAAACATGTTTGTTCAGTTGTCACAGCTTAAACCGACTCCTGGTCCTCTCTATCACGTGTTTCTGGGTATTATTCAGCGGAGCTTTCAGTTGAGGAACTTTCAGGTGTTCCCACCTGTCTTTCTGTTCTGGTTAAAGAGCTGAGTACAGAGCTTTACATCATGTTTCCTTTTGATGACATTACTGTTGATCTTTCTCTTTGCTACAAGCTGATTTATTCCTGCAGCTGAAACTGCGTTTGGCTCCTGGGCTTTGTGAGCAGCCTTCATGGGGTTGAGTATTGTGAACTCTGACCCCTGAGGTGTGTCCTGTCGCTGACTTCACTGATGCCAAATGTCAGAGAACGCTTTGCAGCTCCGACTCTGACGTCTCGCTGTGTTTCAGACGCTTTCGCTGCTTTGTTCTTCTGTGTTTTCAGTCTTTGAAATGTGAGATCTGTTTCTGTACATGTCGTCCCCTCCCTCCATTCATCCTCCATTCATCCTCCATTCATCTTACATTGATCCTCAAGCGCAACAAAACACACAGACGGCCTCAGAGGAGCTTAAAGGGGAATTCCAGCTGAAAACTAACATTGACCTGATGCTGTCTCTGCTCCCTCAGCCGCTGTCTAACACTGATTTTTAATGTTTTAATGATTTACTCGAGCCTCATCAGAGTCAGAGCAGAAATCTGTGACTGCTCAGCAGGAAGCTGAAAAGCTTGAGCGTTTTTTTTAAGATCAGGTCTGAGCTTTCTGACATAGAAACATCCGTCTCTGAGGGGATAAAAATAAACTGATCTGAGATCATTTACATGTCATTGCTGATACAGATTAACTGCAGATACACTTATCAGTCAGAGCTGGAGGAAATGAGCTCTGAGCTGATAAACTCGCCTCACTAGCCGCTGCTTTCATGAAAATCAGCTTTCAGGGATCTGAAATTAGCAGCAGGTGATAAACTGTCTAACCTTGATCGCTCCTT